>NC_092045.1:17762824-18125993 GCF_003086295.3 Arachis hypogaea
ATATTTTATGTACCATTTTTTTAAAGATTTATTTGAGTGAATTTCTAAAAAAAATTTATTTTTTAGTTATCTTTTATTAAAAGATCTTTTAAAATAATATAAAAATAATTTTATATTTAGATATCTCATACAAAAATTTTTTTATTTATCAATTATGTTTGAATATAATAATATAAAAATATTTTTTGTTTATTTATTATGTAAAAAAGATTTTTTTAAGAAAAAAATATTTAAATTGTAGTTTCTTAAAAAAGGTTTTTTTTAATATTTTTATCTTTACTACTAGAAATTTGTCAAACATATTAAAAAATAAAAAAATCTTTTTTCAATAAAAAAAATATTTTTTTATCAACTTAATAGCATCCAAATAAATACCAAAATAATATTTTTATCACACTATTTTTTCAATTGTTACTGTTTAGCCATCAAAGTATCTAGTCTTTTTCTAAGTTGGTGATTGAAAAGTACTGAAAGGTTACACGCCTTCCACAGATAAAAAGATTTTTTTTGTTATAAATAAAAAAATTTTATTTTCAAATAAAAGTTATTCTAATTTTATATTCCAAAATCTTTTTTTTTTTTGCGTCATGGGCAAGTTCGTCTCTTTTCTAGGTGAACCTTGTCATTTTCATAAGGTTTGCCACAACCTTTAACGAACTTCATGTAATATGCGAAGTTCATCGTCCTCTTTGGTGAACTTCAAGTAGCCTCCTCAATAAAATTCCACCAAGATCGGTTGAAAAATCCAAATCATTACTAGTAACTCATCCTTTTCCTTTTATTTTGATCTTCAGTTTAATCTACACAATGTCTAGAATTCTATTATTATCTATTTTATATGATGCTGAAATAATCTATGCTGAAGAAGGATTTATTGTGTTTAGTTTTTCTTAACTAGTATTTTTCATAAACTTCTTCATCCGTTTTTTGAAAAGAGAGTCTGTAGGGGAGTGAGAACATCATCCTCAAAAGGGTTCTCAATAGAAAATTTTTAAGAATTGTCATAAGAAGATATTGGAATTAAAAGTTATTTCCAAAACATTGTATGTGATTATCAATTTATTATTCAAATATAAAATTCGTATTTTTCTTACAAAAAATTCCATTTAAAATAACATTTTAACTAATACTTACTACTAATCTAGTCAATCATGACCTTTGTCCCAAACATAATCAACCACACTATCATCTAAAGCATCAATTCATTTACTAATACTGAATCTCAAAACAGAATCAAACACAGACATAAACAATACAAGGCAAACACATTTAAGAAGCAGTTACAGCAAGTATTACAATTACCAGTTAATAACAGATAAGCAATTAAGCACACCAAAATAAATTCAAACTAAAAAAAAACATGAAAATGTATATGATGCATGCCTGTCCAACGGCTAATGATATCATCTGTCGGTTATATAGCCAACCGACACGTTCTGGTAGCTAACTAGGGACAGAAACACCCATTACGAAGCAAGTGAGTTTGAACTACAACTCCTTTACTACTACCCGCTTAACTCAGAGCGAGTGAAAGAATCACTACTACCGCTACTACCTAAGCGGGTGTTTAAGAGCTCAATCTGGAGCAAACGGAATAATCCACTACTACTGCTACTACTCAGGCATCATAATCACTGACCTAAAGCAAGCGAGACAAACAACAATCCTTGATACAACTATCTACTAATAAAAAAGAATGAGTGGAAATTATAGCATGAATTATTGTGAATACAATTATCTACTAATAAAACTGTGGATAAAGCTAATTATTGTAGATACAACTATCTATTAATAAAATTATTGCACATGAATGAGAATTAGAATTATATCAATTAATATAATTATAATGAATAAAAATATCGATGATTGATAATTAGTTTAATAATGCACTGAATATTGATTTGATATAATTATAATAAAGATATTTTTGTAAATTATATATTATTCATGAGCTAATTGTAATATAATTAAAATAAATTTATTTGAAAAAAATCATGTGTAATCTTCATAAATTACAGTATTTTCTTTATTTATTTATGTATACGTATGTATTAATTTTGTTAAATAATTCTAAATATTTCCTTATTTATGCATACATATATATTAATTATACATAAAAATATTTAAAATCACATATATTATTTTTTTTGTTATAATTATTTTCTTTTATATATATATATATATATTTTATTTCACAATACGTGCAATAAGCTTTTATGTTTGATATTGATATATAGTCTCCAATCCCAACCTCATTCATACTCAAACTGTATGTAATTTTTTTTTAATGAAACAATTTTAATTTTTAATGAAAATACTTGCTATAATTAAGTAAAAATTATGTTATTATTTTTTATTAATTTTTATGATTAATTCAATGGAGATAATTGTTCAGTATATATGTTAGATATCTACATTAATTATGTTCCAATATTTTTAGAAAAGAGTTAAAAGAAGAGATATATAAATATATATAATATTATTGCTATATAAGAAGCAAATATAAATTGCTACGTTCTTTTTTATTATATTATACAACTTAAAATTATAGTATCATGTTACTATTAATTATAGATACTTGCTATAATTATATCAAATTTAATTATAAATCTAAATAAATAAAATAAATAACAATCAATATTATTTTTTTTTACATTCAATATTTACTGTAAATATAAAACGTAAAATAACTAATGAATAAAAATATGAGTAAAAAATAAAACATAATAATTAAAATTCAATTTGTTAACTAGTTAATCTTGTGTCTATACATCATCATCATCATCATCATCATCATCATCATCATCATCATCATCATCATCATCATCATCATCATCATCATCATCATCATCATCATCATCATTATTATTATTATTATCATCCACTAATTAAAGCAGAAAATAAAAAATCATATAATTAACGAACTATTATTAGGATAGGTGAGAATTATACCATAAATTATTGTGAATACAACTATCTATTAATAAAATTGTGGATATAATTAATTATTATAGATATAATTATCTACTAATTAATATATTGCACATGAATGAGAATTAAAACTATATCAGTTAATAGAATTAGAATGAATAAAAATATTGATGATTCATAATTAGTTCAATAATACATTGAATATTGATTTGATATAATTATAATAAAGATATTTTTTTAAAATAATATAATTATATATTATTCATGAGCTAATTGTAATATAATTAGAATAAATTTATTTAAAAGAAAAAAATTATGTGTAATCTTCATAAATTACAGTAGTTTTTTTCTTTATGTATACATATATATTAATTTTGTTAAATAATTCTAAATATTTCCTTATTTATACATACATATATATTAATTATACATAAAAATATTTAAATTATATATATTAAATATTTTTTGTTAAAATTATTTTCTTTTATATATATATTATTCCACAATGCGTGTAATAAGCTTTTATTTTTGATATCCATATATAGCTTCCAATTCCAGCCCCATTGATATGCAAACTGTATATAATTTTTTTTAATAGAGCAATTTTAATTTTTTGTTTTATTTTTTTTCACATACATTTCCTTTTTTCTTTAAATAGTGATATTTTATTTTTTTATTTTAAGTACACTTTTATTAAGGATTGCATTACTAATCTAAAATAAAAAAAGAGAAAAAAATGTGATACATATATCCAAGAAAAAATAAACTTAAATATCAGAAAAAAGAAATCTTATATTAAAACATTTAAAAATAACATATCCAATAAAAATAGTCGTAATATATAAATTGATACAACAATTTAAATTAAAATTAATGTAAAACGAATTTAATCAAATACCAATATTAGAACTAAATTACTTAAATAATATTTAATCTATTCTAATTCTTAGACATGTATAGATTAGAGTCATTCTCGTAACGACAACCAAATGAAACATCATAAGTTTGGACATTTAAAATTCATGTAAATTCAAACAATCCTCTTGTTAAATAAGCTTCATCATTCGCTATCCATGCAATACGGCAAGGTATAGAATTGTCACACCAAGAAACAAAACTGACCCTTATTCCCTTCAATGGCATTGCATGGATGCAAAAGAAAGAAGGTAATTTTTGAAAAAAAATCACAATATGTGATGAAATTATTTTAATATCAAAAAACTTAAAATAAGAAAAGTTAAATATACTACCAATCGTTGATATTGCATATCTGAGTTTAACACGAATTTAGCAAAACTGAACTTAAATTGAGAGAATTCAATCTCATTATGTGCTCCACTTGGAAGATCTCCGAGCAGACGTAGAAAGCATGGAGGGGATGGAACTTGAACTTGGCCTACAAAGCTTCATGGAAACTAATTTTACCCATATTCTATTAGGTTGGTCATAATATGTGAGTAGATCCAACCATCCTTCGGTAAACTAGAGTTTACTGCCTCTTTTTTGAACGCTTACATCCATGTAGTTAGAACCCAAATCAGTGAATACAACTCGATGAGGTATTTCATGGATGTGATGCATTGTAAACGATTGCGGAAAAAGACAATCGCAACTGAAATATTAGACGAAAAAAATAAGTTGGAGTAAGAACAATCATTAAATTATCAAAAGAATAATATAATAAAATGAGTATATAAAAAATACTATACAAAATTATAAATTGTACCTTAAAAGGATCAACTTCAATGAAAATTGAAGAATACATCTTATGAAGTAATAAAAAGAAGAATAATAAATTTAAAGAAAATGAGTTGATTCTCAGATCTAGGCTCATGTACCACAAAAAAATTCTATATATAGTCTTTATTAAAAAAAATTATGTAAATTAATTATTATTAAGGTAATTTTTTATTATTTATGTTAGTTATACATCATATATTTATTTTGTTAAAATTATATGATTTTATCATATCATGATTAAAATCATTATTTTTTTTATCATGAATAGAGTAACCGGACCAACTTCATATCATTATCATACCATACTATTATTATTATTATTATTATTATTATTATTATTATTATTATTATTATCAACATAAATGGATCACCATTAAGGTAACAATGCAACTTGCCATTAATAAAATCATTGGATAATGAATAAAAATTAAAATTGTATCAATATAATTAAAATGATTAAAAATAGTTTCGAGTGATAATTAGTTTAATAATACATTAAATATTGATTTTATATAATTATAATAAAGATATTTTTTTAAATTAGTATAATTATGTATTATTCATTAAATACTAATTGTAATATTGTAATATAATTATAATAAAGATATTTTTTAAAAATAAATTTATTTAGAGAAATATAAATTGGTTATTAATAATTGGTGCCATTATCATATAATTATCATATCATTCATATTATTATTATTATTATTATTATTATTATTATTATTATTATTATTATTATTATTATTATTATTATTAAAATTATTAAAAATATTTTCGATTGATAATTGATAAGTAGTTTAATAATGCATTAAATATTGATTTTATATAACTATAATAAACATATTTTTCTAAATTAATATAAGTATGCATTATTACTTAAATGCTAATTATAGTATAATTATAATAAAGATATTTTTATAAAATAAATTTAGAAGAGAAAATAGTGCATTCATTTTGACGAAAAATGGATTCATGAAAAATCGACATCTCACTTCCATTAACTGGGGGAAAACCTAGTTTTAGTATATTAGTAGATATAAAATTTGAATTCTCTAAATTTTGAATTTTCACTTTAAACGATAAAGTGTGATCTCTCACTTTTGAATGATTTTTTTCATATTTTCTCTTGATTCTACTTATAAAATAAATAATGACAGATCACACTTTACTTTCTAAAATAAAATTCAAAAATTAAAAGATTTAAATCTAATAATATATTATATACTTTTTATGTTAATAATAAATAATAAAAATTCTGTTATGCTACTGTATAAATAATAAATAAAATATTTAATTTTTCATGTTTAATATTAAATTATTTTATGTTGGTAATAAATAATAATAAAATTACAGTGATAAAGTACAAATAATAAATAAAATATGATATTTTTATTTTTATTAATACATTTTTTATGTTAATAATAAATTAAGTATTATATTTTTAGGTATACGTATTATATTTTTTGTCTTAATAATAGATAATTACAAAGAATTTATTTTAGTTATATTAATTTTTTTTATTTTTTTAGAGAATAAAATGTATTTATTTATATTATTAAAAACAATAAAGAAGTTTAAGTATTGTGAGAGTCCGATGTTAGTTTCAGTGATATTGAATTTTTTTTCTCTTTAATTTAATAATTTAGATAAATTTATTGGTAATCAAAGTTATTTAATTAAATATTACTGGGTTTGGATTTTTACTTAATATGCTACAGATGGCAAGGATGAAAATTTGCCATGACTATTAAAAGGTCATTTCTTCTCTTCTTTCATACCATAACTCTCTTTTTCTTTGTTTAATAATAATAATAATAATAATAATAATAATAATAATAATAATAATAATAATAATAATAATTATTATTATTATTATTATTATTATTATTATTATTATTATTATTATTATTATTATTATCTAAAAAATAGATGAGTTGGTCACATTATCAATTTGGTATAAATTGCTAAAAAAGAGGTTTAAATATAATCAAAAAGTTCAGTCCAATTGTTATCAAAATTAACATTAATCATTAACAATTCATCAACTCTACTGCATAATTATCTCTCACTTCACTTTGACAACTTTCTACTTTCACCTAGTTTTTGTCTGTGCGTGTCCCAACCAAAGTTTTGAAACCAGTTCGAACCGGCCGGTTGAACCGGTCAAACTGTAAACCGACATAAAATATGATCCGGATAAATAGTATAACCGCTTATTTCAAAAATCGAAATTAAACCGTTGGACCGGTCGAAAACTGGTTGATCGGACCGAATCGGGACCCGACCGATTTTCACATTTCAACCCACCGTTTTGAATTTTAAATAAAAAAAGAAAATTGAAAAAAAAAATAAAAGGAGCCTCACCGTCTCCCTCTTTGTCTCCCACTCATCTTCCCTCTGCATCTCTCTCTCAAAAGAAAAAACCCTAGCCTTTATCGCTACTCTCTTCTTCGAGCTATCACCGCCGCCGTCCTACCGCCGCCATCGAATCTGGTTTAGCTGTTGCCCCACTGAATTAGCGTCGTCTTCGCTCGTCTCAGCTGTCGCGTTGCATCGCATCGCATATGCTCGAAGCCGCCGTCCCACTGCAATTCGTCTCGTGTCGTTTCTCCATGGAGCAGCCGCTGTTCCACCGAGTCGGTTCTGGTCCTCCGCGCTCTAACCCTCCTCTGCTCTAGTTCTGCTGCGCTCTACCCTCCTCTGCTCCAGTTCTGCCGTGCTCCACCCTCTACGGCTCCAGTTACGCGACGGTCCAGCTACTCCTTCTCCAGTTTCGCGACGGTCCAGCCACCTCTTCTCCAGGAACCCTATGTCTATACCTTCATCATATAACTGTTTCAATTTAGAAGATTCATATGCTTCACCCTTTTACTTCTATTATGTTGTTGCTCTGTTGTCTTTAATATTTTTGGTTTTATTGTGATTTTTTGTTCCTGAACTTGTTAAGTTGATAATTTACTAAATTATTGGGCTGTTGTTGTCTTAATTTGCTAAATTATTAGGTTGCTGTGATTTAATTTGTTGGATTTTTCTATTCAAGTTTTGTTGTTGTTTATTTGATATACTATTATTGTTCTTCAGATTACTGGATTGCTGTGTTTTTATTTAAATTGTTAATTTGTTGATTTTTTAAATTGTTATTGTGATTTTTGGGATATAGATTGCTTTTGTTTTTTGTTATTAAGTTGTTGGTTTTTTTATTCGAATATTGCTCTTGTTAATTCATTAAGTTATTGTTATTGTGATTCTTACTGTTGAGATTGTTCATGCTAGTGAGTAGTATTAATTTGGATTTGTTGAAATTTGTTATACTATAACTATATTTGGTGTGTTTATATTGGTGTGTTTATAATAGAGAAATAGAGAAAGGGACAGCTAGCATTGTTTCATTGATTGTTGTTTCAATTCTCCCTCTTCTCTGCTGCAAGAAGCTCACCCTCTCACTAATTCAATCTTCCTTCTTAATTGTTGTGAATTTGTTTGTTTTATTGATGGTTAAATTATTCACACTATAATTTATATTTCGCCTAATTCAATATAATTGTTGAGTTTGTCTGCATGGTTATATGATATCAGTTTATTTGTATTTATTATTTTATTATAAAACGATTTTTCGGTTTAACTACGGTGGAATCGGTTAAATTTATAAACTAATGAACTAGTAACTAGAGCAGTTCAATGACCGATTCGATTTTCAGAATCTTGGTCTCAACAATACAAACACTGTCTTTCGCTTTATGTTACCAACATATTTCAGCACTTGCTAAAAAATGTCTTTTAGCACCGTAGCACAACCTTAATTTATATTCTTAAAGGATTCAATTTATGAACCGAATCCGTCAAGAGTATCGATCTAGAACTATCGATTTTTTGTGAGCTTGAGAGGTCAACTATAATTTATATCCATAAAGAATTAAAGTGACATATCGAACAAATCAGAAAATCGGTTTAGTATGCATCACCTGATCCATTTATCTCTAGTGAATGCATGAGATTTTTATTTGCCGAACTAGTACTAGTTCATTATGAATTGTCAATTTTTTGCGAATTTAACCGATCAACTATAATTCATATCCTTAAAAGATTCAATTGAGGAACTAAACTGGTCGATTCAGTGTGTATCAACTCACCCACTTATTTAAAGTGGATGTGGGAGATTTTTGTTTGTCGAACCGGCATTGGTTCATTATGAACCACCAATTTTCTGTGAGTTTGACCGGTTAACTATAATTTATATCCTTAAACGATTCAATTGACGAACTCAACCGGCTAGATTATCGATTCAGCGTGCACCACTGATGCATGAGCATCATTTGGTTAATTTGTAGCTAAATAGCTTAATAAATGAATTATTTCTTGGTTAACTAGTGTACATTCTTAACCAAATTATTACTTGTCCTTGTTAATTAATTTGTATTCTTAACCAAAACACTTCATATATCTTAAGAGCATAATTATAAGGAGTTTTTGATAAATGTAGGTCAAAGTACTTCAAATGTTTGGTTACTTGATTTTAGGAGAATATTGACAAAGGAACTACTTATTGAAGGATGTATATTTTCTTTTTCCAGGGACGCCATGCACTTCATGCTACGTTTTAAGCCACGCCAAGCTCAAAGCCTTGCATATTAAGGACGTTCCTCACGTTTCTCACATCCTTGGTTGCTCCCAGGGACGTCCATGCAACGCCATGTTCAAGCAAAATTGAAGGCGTCTCTAGGCTGACAACGTCCACTACGCCCTTGTGCACTCCCAGGGACGTTGGGCAAATCCATCTTGCTCCAAGGTTGAAGGTGTCTCTCCCTCATGCCACGCCTCACACGCCATGCACTTCATGCATGCATCAGGAGGGACATGCTTGATGGCGTCTCTGCCAGCAACATCCCTCACTTTGGTTCGATTGGAGGCATGCATGGTTGAAGGCGTCTCTGGGCAGCAACGTCAGCCACGTCCCTCACTTTGGTTCACATTGAAGCTGTTTTGTCGATTTTTTAGTAAATCAATGGTAGTTCGATATCTAGTGGTCTGGGAGTGAAATCTATTCCTCTATGCGAGTACCAGTTTTCTAAAAGTGCATCAAAGCATCTTCGATTAGACCAATATTAAAAGTAAAAATAAAGAAAGTTTATAAATTGATAGACGAAACTTAAAAATTAAAGTTCTCGAAGAATAAATGTGCGAAAGACGAAAAGAACTTGCATCGAAATTTAAAATGCTTTTGATTAGATCAAAGGGTTTTGACATAGAGACTAAAGAACATGAAGATAAATTGGGCAAATAAAATAGAAAAGACTTACAAAATAAAATTACTTGAAATGTCAAATTTATAGAAAAGTAAAGTAAATTGAAAGAAAAGAAATGAAGATGGAAGGAATCCTACAGAAAAGATAACTCGATTGCAGACTCAGGAATTCGCTGGAATGTGAGTGTGCTTGAGTGTTTTTTCTGAGTAAAAGTTCCAACCCCTATTCCCTAACACTTCTTAGTATTTATAGGCTATCTTACATAACTGACAATTAATTTACAATTAATTACAATTAAAGATAGACTTATAATTTTGAAATGCAATCTTTCTTGCTAACCGTTTCCGCTGCGTGATTGTAGACATTCCCCATGATTTCCTCGTGTGATGAAAGCTATTAACTCTCCCACTTCCATAACTTATTCAAATAGCTCATCGAAGGCCTTACTCGATTTCTCAAATCGAACTCCCTACTCGATTAGGCTTACTCGATTAACAAAACAATCGAAAATCCAAATCACCGCTAATCACTTTCAACCACATGCTCATGCATATATCTTCTCAAGAGACCATACCTGACTCATTCCGAATCGATTCATCTTACCAAAAAAGATCTTTTCGATCAACAAATTGCCTCCTTGGATTAATGTGGTTTCCTTTGATAACATTATCGAAAAATAAAGCACTTAATCCAAAAGATGTCAATTTTTAAATCAGTAATAATTGTCCTTTAAACTTCCCATTACTGCTGATCCACTCGACACGTCTCTCAAAACCTGCACTAGCTTTCTCTCTCTACCACTTCATCTTCCTCATGAAGTTACCTCTATTCACATTCTTTTCACAGTAACGGCTACAATGATACTTTAAATTCATCACTCTCTCCTTTGTTCGAACTTCTCGAATCTCATCATTCTCTGAATTTTCTCTACACCAAGAATTTCTTCAGAAAAATCCTTGACCTTCATTTTTATTTTCTCTCTTGGACAATGGCTGGTTATTCTTCTCCGGCTACCACCCAAGACAAGGGTAAAGATCATATAATAGCACCGCCATCTCTGCCAGCTCTCCGTATTCTTAATCAAGTCAATGATGAAATCATTGACGATCCCCATTTGCAAGTCAATGACAATAGAATCCTAATCTTCTTTATAATTGGTCCAGATACACACTGCTTCCTTGGACTAATTGAAACTCTTGAGAGGGCAACCAAAAAACTTTCTTTCTTCCCTAATGCTGATGGAGAAGATTTACTAATAAGCCAAGCTTTTAACATCTCTCATTTCATCAACCAGAAACCCTTTCGAAACAATCCAAAAATCAATCCTCGAGGGTTCGACTTCACAGCTTAGTATTAACGCCTCGAACCAACAAAGGGTGCTTTCTGGGGAGCCCTAGGAATACAAGAACTACTAAGGCTTTCTCATTTTTCGCTCACTACAAACCTTTGGATGATTGGGGTGGTAACTTGTTTCTGGAATAGGACAACCAACAACTTCCACCTTTTTTGCGGAATGATCGGAATGTCTCTCCTTGATGTAGCTGCCATTATAGGACTCCCAATAAATTCTCCAGATTGTACCCCTGACATGCAATCTAAGCATCAGTACAAGGTTGTCTTCAACACTTCTTACAGTGAATTCATCGCCCACAACATGGGTGAAGACGGTACAGAAATTATAGACAATGAACATGTAGCCTTCTTGTTTTATTGGCTAAATGCAATTTTGTTCTGTTCTCGAAGTGTGCAAATGTCGAAACTCTTCCTTCCCCTGGCTCTTTTTCTTCATGAAGGAAAAGTTCTCAACTTGGCCAAGCTTCTTCTGGGACACATTTTTGAAGAGTTTGGTCTACTTGTCTGTGACCTCTGATATAACAAAATAATCAACACAGGAGGTCCACTCTGGCTTCTTCAATTATGGCTTAATGCCATTTTTGAGAATTTTATGACAAAACCTGAAGGTGGCAGTACTGATAAACAACACATCGAGGATTTTCGTTTATCTAACCACAAACCCAATTTTTTAAACACCCAATCAGATGAAGACAGATTCTGGGTTGTTTTCTCCCTTTTTCATTCTTGCAAAGATTTTGACAATGATCAACTCAATTTTACTCCTTTTTTGCATTGCAATTGCGGCCCTGCCTGGCTTGATCGTTTGCTCTTTCCAAATACTAATGAGAAGAATGAACTCGCAAATCGAACTTGGACAAACCTATTGGCTGTTCAGGTGATACCAATAGTGTTACCACAGTATAGAAAAGAAAGGTTCAAGATAATCCTGTACGCTCCTCACTTAACCGCCAGACAATTAGAATTTTCTCAAGCTATCCCAACACCACAACCTCAACACAATGAACCATTATGCCACATTACTCTGTTGTCTTAAGAAGATTTCAACACTTGTCTCTTAAAAATAAAAAACGAAGAGACCGCTTTAACTTCTTGATCTATGAACATAGCTCATTCATCACCAAGTTTTGTTTCAAATGGTGAGCTGCTTATTATTCAAGGTACACTCATACCTTAGAAGAAATTCAACAGATTGCTGTTCGAACGGCTGTCACTGAGAGTTCTCCAAATAGAACTCACAAAAGGAAAGCTAATGCTGCTCGACCACCACCACATAAGAGCAGAAGGACTCTTACCAGAACTTCTCGAAGAGTAACTTTTCTATCAATAACTCTTCCTTTAAGTTCGAAATGCTCTTCAAACTGTATTTTCTTAATCAACCTTGCTTCCGAATATTTTACCAGTTACTGCTGCCATCATCAAGCGAAAGCGCTGATGAAAGTTAACCAACCAATAAGGATGCTATTGCTGTCTCCTCCCAATCGGAAGACACAGCCGATTCTGACCCTAGCTCTCAGCTAGTACCAAGATCCAGACTTCCTCAAGTAACACAATTATCTCTACACATATCGTACTTGATTTAAAATAAATTATAAACTCATAATTGTATACCTTTATACTAGCCTACCAATGTTGCTCACTCAATTTCATCCACTTGGACTCTTGATCAACCAATTATTCAATAAAAAAATGATCTGGAATACTCCACCTCACATGACTCAATTCAATTCACCGGACCCGAGTCAATTCCAGCTGCTTTTCCACCTCTTCTCCATACAACACATGTGGTTGACCCAACAGCTAATCCTTTGCAGCATTCTCCAGAAGAAACACATTTAATTGAGTCATTTTCACCAAACAATCAAGCTTCGTTCTCTGTAGAAAAGCGATTCCTGACTCCAATTTTGCTTCTAGAGCTGCTGACACCACCAATTCAGATTCTTCTCGATCCAGGGTCTTAGAAACTCCTCCCGAACAACCTAGTCCTTCACTCTGAGCTGATCTTCAGACTCTCCCAGGACCAAGACCTGGAACATCGAGTGCTCCTACCACTCCTACCAGTGCTACCTTGGACAACTTAATCTCTGTTTGAATAAAGTTATCCAAGAAAATAAAGTTCTAGTGCCTGTACCAACAATCTCAAGGCCTATTACATCAAGACCTTCATTCGAACTAGATCCTGACACTCGGGAACAACTTCGATCACTCATCAAACTCTTGGATCATCCACCTACCACAGGGGTTAATGATCCAATTCTCAACCAACTCTTGGCTGATCTTTTGAAATCTTTTTTTGAACTCCCAACTGACACACCACATTCTGCTTTAATTCAAGAGTTCAAACAACTTCTCAATGAGAGCGTTGCATATTAGTTTTAACTCCAAGAAACCGAAAATGAAGAAGCCACAACCAAATCTAATATAGAACATTGTCTCGCAACTGCTCAACCAATCCAAAACTCTCGTGAGGAATTTGATCTGAGAATCTCCCATGCTATTTCTGTTCAAGCTTTTCATGATCAGGAACAAGCAAGACTCGAAGCAGAAATAACTCAGATTCAGGAATAACTTACCACCATATGCCAAAATCGAGCCACCATAGTCAAACCTCTGGCTGCAGCCCAACAAGAACAACATCACCTTATTCAAGAACTTATCTCAATTGATACCAAGCAGGAAGAATATTAAAAACAACTTGAGAAAATCCAGGCTGACAAGTTCAAACAAATTGAAGTGCTTTCAATTCTAGAAAATAAAAGAGCAAAGCTGCGTGCAGACTTAGCAAGGCTAATAGCACCTTAAATTTGTTTTCATCTCAAGTTTCACTTCATTTTGTAATGATTTTCGTCTTTTCTAAACTTTATGCATATTGAACTTCTATGTTTGCCAACAATAGAAATGTTTCAAGTATTTCTATTGATCGAATTAACTACTTTTCCTGACTTGATATCTTTAATTTGATAGGCATTTCTAGAATATGTCCCTGTTACTTGAGAGGGACCTTCCCAACTATGGACCATTTACCCAGAAATCTCGATTTCTTTTCCATCGGTAAAATGACTTTTAAAACTAACTCACCTATCCTAAAAGACTTTTCTTTAATTCGACGATTATAACTTCGAGCAACACTTTCTTTTTGTCGAATCACATTATCGAGTGCCAGGCTTCGTTCTGAATCTAGTTCATTTAACTCATCAAACATTGCATTCCAATAATCATCGACTGGCAAATCATTTTGTTTTGATACTCTTAAAGTATTCAAATTAATTTCTAATGGTAATACTGCATCATGGCCATACACCAATTTATAAGGTGAAGTTCTTGTTGATCCTCTTGGTGAATTTCGATAAGCCCATAACACTTGACTTAAAGTTTCATGCCACGTTCGAGGCTTATTTCTGATGTGCTTTTTAATCAAACTTATCAGGATCTTATTCGCTGCCTCTACTTGCCCATTAGCCTGCGCATAATAAGGAGTTGAAGTAACCATATTAATACTCCTCGAGGCTGCAAAATTCTTAACTCTCTGACCAGTAAACATAGTCCCTTGGTCAGTACTTAACGTCCGAGGGATTCCAAATCGATGGATAATATGTTCTTCGACAAAGTCTATTATTTCACTTTGACTAACTTTTATTAGGGGAACTGCTTCAACCCATTTCATGAAATAATCAATGGCTACTAAAATAAACTTGTGTTGTTTTGATGAAGGAAGATGCATCAACCCAATTAAATCTAGAGCCCAACCTCGAAATGGCCATGGCGTTATTATTGAATGCAATTCTGCCGCTGGAATCTGTTGTATCGAACCATGTTTCTGACATTCCTGACATGCCTTTGCATAATCAATACAATCTTTTATCATGGACGGCCAATAGACATGATTATGATATAATACCCATCTCATCTTCTTTCCTGCCTGATGGGCGTCACATATTCCATTATGGACTTCACCCATGGCGATATTCTGATCATCTTGACTTAAGCATCTTAACAAACTCCCATCGATCCCCTTTTTTATACAGATCATCAGCCAATAAAATAAAATTCATTGCTCGTAACTTTATCTTTCTATCAACTACAATATTGGCATCCTTTAAATAAAGAGTAATAGGCTTTCTCCAATCAGAATCCTCTCATTCATCCATACACAAAATTTCTCTTTCATTTGCCGGTACTAAAATTTGATGGATACCAAATAATTTCCTCAAAGTCTCCGGACCAACCCGATACCTCGAAGTAATTTGGGCTAACTCATTAGCCATTTCATTATGAATTCTAGGGATATGCACCAAGGAAACCTTGCAAAAAGACGTTAATAATTCCCAAGTAGTTTCTAAGTATTTTTGTAATGCCTCGTTATTACACTTATATTCTTTCGACAACTGCTTTAAAACTAACTGTGAGTCCCCTAAAATTTCAAGACCCAAAATCAGAGCCTCATATTCGGTCACATTATTAGAACAAGGATACTTTAATTCGAACAAGAATTCCGATGGAACACCCTCTGGTGAAATAATGAGGATTCCAACCCTTGCACCATCTTTATGCATAGATCTATCAAAATACAATTTCCAATAGTTGACTTCCACGTCAACTATATTTGCCCCCTGGTCATGCAGATCTTTCGAATTCTCTACGAGAAAATCTGCAATAACCTGTCCTTTGACAGCCTTTGCTGGTACATATTGTAAATCGAATTCTGTTAAAGCCCATCCAATTTTCCAATCGTCCCCTTAACATAGGAAAACTCAACATATATTTAACAAGATCAGTTTGTGCTATAACTTTTACCGATTTAGCCACCATGTAACACTTCAACTTCATACAAGCATGATATAGAGATAAACACAATTTTTTGATCGGGAAATACCTTGTTTCGATATCGGTTAGAACTCGACTAAGGTAATAAACTGCCCCTTCATGCCCGTTTTCATCATCCTGGGCTAACATACATCCTATAGTCATTTCTGATGATGCAATATATAATTTTAAAGGTTCAGATGGACGAACATTTGCCATAATCAGGGCTTTAGACAAATATGTTTTGATCGAATCGAACGCCAATTGATGCTCCGTGGTCCATTTGAATTTTGAACCATTTTTCAGTTTCACTAAAGGCACAAATACCCTAGTTCGATCTGAAAGATTTGAGATGAATCTTCGAAGATAATTTACTTTACCCAAAAATGATTGTACTTCTTTCTTTGATTTGGGTGCGGACAATGCTAATATTGCATCTACTTTATTTTTATCGATGGCTATCCCTTTTTTATGAACAACAAAACCTAAGAAATTTCCAGCCGATACCCCAAAAGCACATTTCAAAGGATTCCTTTTTAAGCATTTCTTCCTCAAAGTAAGGAATGCCTTTCTCAAATGGTCAATATGTTGACTTACAAAAATCGATTTGACCATCACGTCATCGATATATACCTCCATAAATTTCCCAATAAATTCATGAAAAATGGCATTCATTGCCCGCTGATATGTCGCTCCAGCATTTTTTAAACCAAAAGGCATAACCACCCATTCATATGTACCTAATGCCCCAGGACAACGGAAAGTAGTTTTAGCCACATCATCTTCTGCAATGAAAATCTTTAATTTTAACATTGATTTCAGGAGCAAAACGTCTTGGAGTTTGTTTTACAGGTCGAGCATTGGGTTTCAGTGCTAATCAATGTTCCACTAATGAACGATCGAGACCAGGCATCTCATGATAATCCCATGCAAAACAATCTTTAAATTCATGTAAAAGATTGAAGAGTTCAGTTTGAAAAGGATCAACAATATCTTTACAGGTCGCTGGACTTCTGCGCTTGTCACGCGTACGCGTCGGTCACGCGTACTCGTCTCTATGAAATGCGCCCATTCGCGCGCACGTGTTAGCCATGCGTACGCGTCGCTGCTCGCTTTCAATCTCTTTAGTTTCTTGTGTTCCTCATATTTGGACATGCCTCCTCTTCATCCTTTAAGCCATTCATTCACTGTAAACTTGAAAATACTTCACAAACACATCACGGCATCGAATGGTAATAAAGGAGAATTAAAAAATTGACAAATTAAAGGCCTAGGAAGGAAGTTTTCAATCATGGTACAAAATTAGGAAGGAATTGTAAAACCATGTAGTTTATATGAATAAGTGTACGAAGAATTGAAAAAATCCACTCAATTTAGTACAAGATAAACCATAAAATAGTGGTTTATCAATCTCCCCACACTTAAACATTAGCATGTCCTCATGCTAAGCTCAATGAAACCAAAAGAGTGATAGAAGACAAAGGTGAGACCTATGCAATGCAACCTATCTATATGAATGCAACTACATGCTAAAATACGTCTACCTACTTGGTTAAAAGTAAATAAATTCTCCAAGACAAACATAAATAAATTCCACTAATTCAAATCATGCAGTAAGATACAAGTAAACTTGCAAGAAGAAAGCTCATGAAAGCCGGAAACATAGAATTGAGCATCAAACCCTCATTGGAAGTTTATACACTCTACTCACTCTAGTGTTTGAGGGTCGAGTCTCTCGGTTCTCTACTAATCTTGCTCTCTAAAGCTTGCTTTTCTTCTACCAATCAACACAATTTAATGCACAAATACACATATTAAGATGTCTTTTCAAGGGTTGTAATGGGGTTATGGTCAAGGTAGGAATGTATTTGGTTAAGTGGACTAAAATCCGAATCCTTGATTAACCTAAACTTCTCACCTAACCTGAGACATTCCAAGTCATTACAATACAAAACCTAGCCATCCATTAACTATTTTTTTCCACAAATTCATGCATCTTGATATCTTTTAAGTTAAGTCATATGCATTAGTTCACTTATTAACCTTAGGGCATTTTGTCCCCCTTTATTTATTTGCTCTTTTCTTTTCTTTTTCTCTTTTCTCATTATTCATATATATTTTTTTCTTTTTTTCTTTCTATATATTTTTTTTCAGTGAATTACTGCATATGATTAATGTGCTAGATGCATGAACAGGTGCTCAACTGTTTTCACATTTTCACATAAGAAAATAAAATACCCAATTCCCTAAACATGTATTTTCCATTTCAATTTTCCCACACTTAATTCATGTACACCTCACTAGTCTAAACTAATTAAAGATTCAAATTAGGGACATTTATTATTTTATGCTTAGAGTTGATGATGTGCTAAAATAAAAAATAAATGGGGTAAGATAGGTTCAACATGGCGTTGCAAAGGGTAATGATAGGGCAAGGCTATATGGATATGTGAGCTAAGTGAAACAAGTCCTCAATCATATAAGCTTATGCATACATTAAAACATGGAAATATAGAATCAAGCAAGATATAGATCACAATTTTAGAAAGAACAAGACACACCAAAATAAAACATTGGTTGATAAAATGCAACCAAACAAGTAGGCTCAAAATCTCACTGGTTTTGTGTGTTCGAGCTCTAAAACCATGTTCCAAATTAAATATCTTCAAACAAGTTTAACAAAAATTTTGATTCAAATTAGTAAAATGCTAGAAAATAGTGTCTTGAAAAAGAATTTATCACTCAATCAAGTATTACCTAAATGCAAGCAACTACTACTCATGCAAGTTATTCTATTTAACAAAATAAAAAATAAAATATTGGTGTTGAGAGAGAGAGATGTTATCTTCGTAAGTCAGTTATCGACCTCCCCATACTTAAGGCTTGGCACGGTCCTCCGTTCCATCAGTGATGAGAAAAGTGCAATTGGGAGCATCACTTCCACTATCTGGCTCGTCTTGGATCGCCATGCTATCATATGAAGTGGAGTCCGGGGTATCTTTCTCTTCTGGAGGTGGGTAAGTGCTAATAAGGAGCTCCTTCAAGTAGTTGTATCGGCGCTTGTTATGGCGTTCTATTTGCTCAGCCCACCTGTCTTGCCGGTCCAACCTCTCAAGGA
This sequence comes from Arachis hypogaea, assembly GCF_003086295.3. Taxonomy (NCBI): domain Eukaryota; kingdom Viridiplantae; phylum Streptophyta; class Magnoliopsida; order Fabales; family Fabaceae; genus Arachis; species Arachis hypogaea. The sequence goes on from NC_092045.1 coordinate 17,782,016, forward strand.
TCTGAAGTAGCAACTGATTGGTGGAAGATGCCTGTGGTGTGGATGATGGTGGAGCGGAAGAAGAAGGGGCATCGAGAGACGGACCTTCAGTCCGGCTCGCAGAAGGTACTGGAGGCCTGATATATTTCCCATTCGAGACATACTGATCATCTCTAGGAATCATGACCTTCGTATCCCCAGCCCGATAGGAGACTCCAACTGCAGATACCAATTCTATGACCAGTGCGGGAAAAAGGTAGGTTGCCCACAATCTGCACTCATCCCATAGCCTGTCGGATGAGTCGGGGCAAGTTGAGAGGTTGCTCTGTAAGAATGCACCAGACGAGAACAGCCATGTCAGCAGTGAATGTGGACTCATGAGTGCTCAGAAAGATGTAGTGGGACATGATCTGTGCCCACACACGAGCCTCCAAGGTGAGTGCTTGGGCGGAGATGCTCTTGGGTCTAGCACGGTGTTGTCTGTAGATCCAATTGCTGTCAGGTTGGGCGATGACTCCAAGGACGCTGTCCCAGTCAAACTGGTATGTATGGCGCTCAAGTTGGGCCGCTTGATAGGAATCCAACCCCTCTGGGCTAGGTGAAAGATCCAGTACTCTCCGAATGGCACCTTCGGAGATAGGGACTTGCTTTTGTCGAACATAGACAGATTGTAAGGTAGGCGAGTGAAAGTTGGAGTAGAATTCAACTACCCAAGAGAGATTGGCCTCCCGCGGCTGCCTCTTTAAGAATCCCCAGTGTCTCCTTTCAATGCGGGGCACCACAAAGTCAATGAAATGCATCGGAAGGATGAGGAGGTGCTCATTATAGTAGTTTCACTCCGCTAAGACGGGGAACATCCGCTCACAGTAACGGTTGGTGAACCGTGCGAAGTCCCGTGCGAGAAATGCCTTTTTCGCTTCATCAACTCGGATAGTCCTCTTCACCTACTTAGTAGGTGGCTTGACTGTTGTGGATGGTTGTGCCTTAGCCGGTGCTCTTTTAGTTCCTCTCTTTGCCGGTGTCTTGTCAGAAGCCTTCTCTTTTCCTTTCTTGGTGGCTATCCTGAGGAAGGAAGAAAGATAAGGAATATCAAATAGAGATAGCTTAAAATCGGAATGAAGAAAGTCTAAGTGATAATGAATGCCAAGGAAAAAGATAATATCTTAAATACATGGTAGCTACAACATGCAAGTAACACATCAATTAAAATCATGAAGGCATATCATAACAACTAGATGCAAGAGAGTTAAAAGCATGCAAGTAACAAGCATGAGAAGCATAGCTCAAGCATCAATATCAACAATAATTATCACATATAACAAAGTAATGAGCTCTTTTATGTGGACAATTAAGGACTAATATACTCAATACACATGGATTGCAAGGGTTGTGAAAAAGAGGCATTAATCTGTAAGAATAAAATAGAGAAGAAATCAAAATGCCATGAGAGCTTTTTCGCAAACACTTGGTGTATAATTCAAAAATAGGAAGTAAGGTAATTAATCCAAGCATATATGAGATCCAAAATAAAATGTCAATTGTCAAAGCACTCCTCATAATATCCACAAGCTAAAATATAGCAAAATAATCACCCAAATAAAGCTCCAACACCAACATAAAAATGCAAGATAAAAGAATGAAAAAGGAATTAAAAATAACAAAGCTAATATAAAATTAAAAATAAATAAAATAGTCAAATGAAATAAATAAAAGAATAATAAAAGAGTAGAAGGGAAGAAGAAAAAGAAACCTTAAAGAGAAGTTGGAAATAGGGGAGTAAATGGGAGTAAGAATGAGAGAAGTGGGGTGGGAATGGAAGAAGAAAAAGGAAAGAAAATTGTAGCTGTCGGAGTTGGGGGTCTCCGGTGGTAGTCCGCCGGTGATGGTGAGAGAAGGGAATAAGAAAGAAGAAAAATGTAGGAAGAAAAAGAATGAAGAAGAAAGAAGGAAGAAGAAAGAAGGAGAATTAGGATTTGAAAAAGAAAAGAAGAGTGAAAGAAAATAGAATCTGGGCGGCGCGCTGGGTTTAGTGACGCGCACGCATCGCCCATGCGTACGCGTGGGTGGCATAAATGCAGGTGACGCGTAAGCGTCGCTCACGCGTACGCGTGACCATTGGTCGTGCTAGACGCATGTTTGCCGCACCATGGCCGCACAACTCTCTATCCAAAACACCATTTTACGCCAATTTTCATACCACGAGTACGTGTCGCTGACGCTTACGCGTGGGATGGTTTGTGCGCCAGGCACCTTTCCTACACGTTTCTAGCGTAACTCTCTGTTCATTTCTCCAATATTGTGCACCTACACATGATGCGTACGCGTCATATGCACTTTTAATATAATAATATGGAAAATTAAACGTAAACATGCAAAACTGGAAATTAACACTAATATAAATAAAATGAAACTAATAAAAAGGAAAGATCATATCATGGTGGGTTGCCTCCCACCTAGCACTTTTCTTTAACGTCCTTAAGTTGGACGGTCCATAAGCTCAGTCCTCTTCTTGTGCTGGATCCTTCAAAAGGAAGATCTCCAGCTCCTTGTTGTTCTTCATTTTCACACCATGATACAACTTCAGCCGGTGTCCATTGACTTTGAAGAATATGGGGCTTGAAGGGTGACTTAGGTGGACAACCCCGTTTGGTTCCACCTTCTCCACCACGTACGGTCCATCCAACCTTGACTTTAGCTTGCCTAGCATTAACCTCAGCCTTGAGTTGTAGAGGAGGACTTGATCCCCAGCTCCAAACTCTCTTCGCTTGATGTTCTTGTCTTGCATCGCCTTCACCTTTTCCTTATAAAGCCTTGAGTTCTCATACGCTTCTAGTTGAAGGCACTCCAATTCCTGTAGTTGCAGTTTCCTTTCAATTCCAGCTCCTCCCAATCCTGAGTTGCATTCCTTCACAGCCCTGTAAGCTTTGTGTTCCACCTCTATCGGAAGGTGACAAGCCTTTCCATAGACTAGGCGGAATGGACTCATGCCAATGGGTGTCTTGTATGTAGTCCGATAAGCCCATAGCGCATCTGCAATTTTAGCATTCCAATCCTTCCGATAAGGCTTCACGATCTTCTCTAGTATGCGCTTGTTTTCCCTATTGGACACCTCGGCTTGTCCATTGGTCTGGGGATGGTAAGCCATCGCCACCTTGTGAATGATTCCGTGTTTCTTCAGTAAACCTGTCATTCTTTTGTTACAAAAATGAGAGCCTTGATCACTCACGATTGCTTGTGGTGATCCAAAGCGACAAATAATATTATTTCTCACAAAAGAAACAACAACGTTAGCATCATCAGTACGGGTAGAAATTGTGTCCACCCATTTAGAAACATAATCAATAGCTAACAAGATGTACAAGAAACCATTCGAGTTTGGAAATGGACCCATGAAGTCAATGCCCCAAACATAAAAAATTTCACAAAACAACATAAGTTGTTAGGGCATTTCATCCCTCTTGGATATGTTTCCAAACCTTTGGTATTGGTGGCAAGAGTCACAGAAAATATTAGCATCCTTAAAAAGTGTGGGCCACCAAAATCCACAGTCTAAAATTTTTCGTGCAGTCCTTTTAGGACCAAAGTGTCCACCATTCTCAAGAGAGTGGCAGGCCTCTAAAATTGACTGGATTTCGGATTGTGGCACACATCTTCTAATTATTTGGTTAGCACCACATCTCCACAAATATGGGTCATCCCATATGTAATACTTGGACTCGCTTTTAAGCTTGTCCTTTTGATGCTCAGAAAAATTAGGAGGAAAGGTACGACTAACCAAATAATTAGCAATAGGTGCATACCAAGGAACCACCTCAGATATTGCTTGCAAGCTATCAAGTGGAAATGCATCATTGATAGGAGTGGAGTCACTTTTAATATGTTCAAGGCGCCTCAAGTGGTCCACCACTAAATTTTGGGAACCACTCCTATCTTTGATCTCTAAATCAAACTCTTACAATAACAATATCCAACGGATTAACCTTGGTTTTGACTCTTTCTTAGCTAACAGATATTTCAAGGTTGCATGGTCTGAATATACTACCACCTTAGTTCCAAGTAAATAAGCTCGGAATTTATCCAAAGCAAAAACAATAGCTAACAATTCTTTTTTAGTGGTAGTATAATTAGACTGGGCACCATCTATTGTTTTAGAAGCATAAGCAATAATATATAGGTCCTTACCTTCGCGTTGAGCCAACGCCGCTCCTACCGCATAGTTTGATGCGTCGCACATGATCTCGAATGGCCTACTCCAGTCAGGCCCTTTCACAGTAGGAGCTTGGGTCAAGGTAACCTTTAGCTTGTCAAATTCCTCCATGTAATCTTCACTCAACTCAAATTCTACGTCCTTCTGCAGTAGACGGGACAAAGGCAGTGCAACCTTACTGAAATCCTTAATAAAACACCGGTAGAAACCTGCATGACGAAGAAACGAACGGGCTTCCCTCACAGAGGAGGGGTAAGGTAATCCAGAAATAACATCTACCTTTGCAGGATCAACAGATATACTAGTATTAGAAACAACATGGCCTACAACAAGATCTTGCTTTACCATAAAATGACATTTTTCAAAATTAAGCATAAGGTTTGAACTAGTACATCTTTCTAATACTCTAGCTAGACTGTCCAAGCAAAGGTTAAACGAATAACCATAGACACTAAAGTCATCCATAAAAACTTCCATACAATGCTCAAGAAGATCTGTGAAGATACTCATCTTGCATCTTTGAAATGTAGCCGGTGCATTACATAAGCCAAAAGACATTCTCTTATATGCATACGTTCCAAAGGGGCATGTAAAAGTTATTTTCTCCTGATCTTCAGGAGCAATATGGATTTGAAAATAACCAGTATAACCATCTAGAAAATAGTAGTGTGATTTACCTGACATGCAATCAAACATTTGATCGATGAAAGATAAGGAGTAGTGGTACGCGAAATCGTGATCTCACAGACTTTCTTCACAACTCCGCGAGCTGACCAGCAAGTGCACTGGGTCGTCCAAGTAATACCTTACGTGAGTAAGGGTCGATCCCACGGAGATTGTCGGCTTGAAGCAAGCTATGGTCATCTTGTAAATCTCAATCAGGCAGATTCAAATGGTTATGGGATTTTGATAATTAAAAGACAGATAAAACATAAAATAGGATAGAGATACTTATGTAATTCATTGGTAAGAATTTCAAATAAGCGTATGGAGATGCTTTGTTCCTTTTGAATCCCTGCTTTCCTACTACTTTCATCCAGTCATGCATACTCCTTTCCATGGCAAGCTGTATGTTGGGGGATCACCGTTGTCAATGGCTACCGTCCATCCTCTTAGTGAAAATGGTCTGACTATGAGTTACGTAGGGCTAATCATCTGTCAGTTCTCACTTGTGTTGGAATAAGATCCAATGATCCTTTTGCGCACTATCACTGTGCCCAGCACTCACGAGTTTGAAGCTCGTCACAGTCATCCCATCCCAGATCCTACTCGGAATACCACAGACAAGGTTTATACTTTCCGGATCTCAAGAATGCTGCCAATTGATTCTAGTTTATACCACGAAGACTCTGATCTCACTGAATGGAAGGCTCTGTTGTCAGGAGAGGCAACCATGCATCGTGGACCAGGAGGCCAAGAGATATACATTCAAGCTTGTTTTCAAGTAGAACGGAAGTGGTTGTCAAGCACGCGTTCATAAGTGAGAATGGTGATGAGTGTCACTTGATCATCACATTCATCATGTTGAAGTGCAAATGAATATCTTAGAACAAGAATAAGCTTAAATTGAATAGAAAGTAGTAGTAATAGCATTAATTCATGAGGAACAGCAGAGCTCCACACCTTAATCTATGAGGTGTAGAAACTTCACCGTTGAAAATACATAAGTGATGAAGGCCCAGGCATGGCCGAATGGCCAGCCCACTAAACGTGATCAAGAGATCAACAGTGATACAAAGATAGTCTCTAAAATGATCTCAAGATCTTCCCCCTGAATACAATAGTAAAAGGTCCTATTTATAATAACTAGTAACCTAGGGTTTATAGAAAGAAGAAAATGATGCAGAAATCTACTTTTGGGGCCCACTTGGTGTGTGCTTGGGCTGAGCATTGAAGCTTTCACGTGTATAGGCTTTTTTTGGAGTTAAACGCCAGCTCTGGTGCCAGTTTGGGCGTTTAACTCCAGCTTTTATGCCAGTTCTAGGGTTTAACGCCAGAAAATGGTAGAAAGTTGGCGTTAAAATGCCAGTTTACGTTATCAAAACTCGGGCAAAGTATGGACTATTATATATTGCTGGAAAGCCCAAGATGTCTACTTTCTAACGCAATTAAGAGCGCGCCAATTGGGTTTCTGTAGCTCCAGAAAATCTATTTCGAGTGCAGGGAGGTCAGAATCCAACAGCATCTGCAGTCCTTTTTCAGCCTCTGAATCAGATTTTTGCTCAGATCCCTCAATTTCAGCCAGAAAATACCTGAAATCATAGAAAAATACACAAACTCATAGTAAAGTCTAGAAATGTGATTTTTGCATAAAAATTAATAATTATATACTAAAAACTAACTAAATCATACTAAAAACTACCTAAATACTCTCTTTTTGGATTCTCTTCTGTATTACTTGGGAGAGTGCTATGAGGAGTTTTAGTAACTCTTTTACTCAGCTGACCCACTTGTGCCTTCAAATTTCTAATGGAGGGCCGTGCCTCAGTCATAAAACTGAGAGTGGCCTTGGATAGATCAGAGACTATGTTTGCTAAGCCAGATATGCTCTGCTCAGAGTTCTCTGTCTATTGCTGAGAAGATGATGGAAAAGGCTTGCTATTACTAAACCTATTTCTTCAACCATTATTGTTGTTGAAGCCTTGTTGAGGCTTCTATTGATCCTTCCTTGAGATATTTAGATGATTTCTCCATGAAGGATTATAGGTGTTTCCATAGGGTTCTCCCATGTAATTCACCTCTTCCATTGCAGGGTTCTCATGATCATAAGCTTCTTCTTCAGAAGATGCTTCTTTATTGCTATTGGATACAGCTTGCAATCCAGTCAGATTCTGAGAAATCATATTGACTTGCTGAGTCAATAATTTGTTCTGAGCCAATATGGCACTCAGAGTATCAATCTCAAGAACTTCTTTCTTCTGAGTTGTCCCATTGTTCACAGGATTTCTTTCAGAAGTGTACATGAACTGGTTATTTGCAACCATTTCAATGAGTTCCTGGGCTTCTACAGGTGTTTTCTTCAGATGAATAGATCTGCCTACAAAATGGTCCAATGACATCTTGGATAACTCAGACAGACCATCATAGAAGATACCTATGATGCTCCATTCTGAAAGCATGTCAGAAGGACACCTTCTGATCAATTGCTTGTATCTTTTCCAAACTTCATAGAGGGATTCACCTTCCTTCTATTTGAAGGTTTGAACTTCTACTCTAAGCTTACTCATCTTTTGAGGTGGAAAGAATTTAGCTAAGAAGGCATTAACCAGCTTTTCCCAAGAGTTCAGGCTGTCTCTAGGTTGTGAGTTCATCCATATACTAGCTCTGTCTCTTATAGCAAAAGGGAAAAGCATAAGTCTGTAGACCTCAGGATCAACTCTATTGGTCTTAACAGCGTCACAGATTTGTAAAAATTCAGCCAAGAACTGATAAGGATCTTCCAATAGAAGTCCATGAAACTTGCAATTCTGTTGCATCAGAGAAACTAATTGAGGCTTAAGCTCAAAGTTGGTTGCTCCAATGGTAGGAATAGAGATGCTTCTCCCGTAGAAGTCAGGAGTTGGTGCAGTAAAGTCACCAAGCACCTTTCTTGCATTGTTGTTGTTGGGTTCGGCCATGTCTGTTTTGTCAGCTTCCTTTTCAGAATTTTTTGTCAGGTCCTCCTCAGAGTGTTGTGCTTTAGCTGCTCTTAGCTTCCTCTTCAAGGTCCTTTCATGTTCAGGATCAGCTTCAATAAGAATGCATTTGTCCTTGTTCCTGCTTATATGAAAGAGAAGAGAACAAAAAAGTATGGAATCCTCTATGTCACAGTATAGAGATTCCTTGAGGTGTCAGAGGAAAATAGGAATAGAGGGATGAGATAGATAGAGAAGATTTCGAACATATAAAGAAGGATAGAGTCCGAATTGCTAATTGAGGAGAAGTGTTAGTCCTTAAATAGAAGGAGGTGAGAGGGGGGAATTTTTGAAAACAAATTTTTAAATAAAACTAAAAAAATTTAAAATAATTAAAAAGAATTTTGACAAAGTGGTTGATAGTTTTTCGAAAATTAAAAGCGAGAAATTGCTTAGGTGGTTTTGAAAAAGATTTTGAAATTAGCAATCAAAAAGATATGATTGAAAATTATTTTGAAAAAGATGTGATTGAGAAGATATGATTGAAAAAGAAATTAAAAAGATTTGATTTTTGAAATTAAAGTTGATGACTTGACTAACAAGAAATTTAAAAGATATGAATCTAAAATTCAAATATTGAACCTTTCTTAACAAGAAAGTAACAAACTTGAGATTTTTGAATCAAAACATTAATTGTTAGCAAGATTTTTGAAAATAGTGAAAGAAAAATGAAAAAGATTTAATTTTTGAAAAAGATATGATTGAAAAGATTTGATTTTGAAAGATATGATTTCAAAAATAAGAATTAAAACATGAAAAACTGAAAAAGATTTGAATTGAAAACTAACACACCTCCCTTGTGTCATCCTGGCATTAAACGCCCAGGATGCTAGCCATTCTGGCGTTTAACGCCCAGAATGCTTCCTCTTTGGGCGTTTAACGCCCAACCAGGTACCCTGGCTGGAGTTAAACGCTAGAAATCCTTCCTTACTGGGCGTTTTTCTTACGCCCAGTTTTTTCTCTGTGATTCCTCTGTTGTATGTTCTAAATCTTCATTTTTCTGTTTTATTGACTTGAAAAGATATATTTTTGAATTTTTTTAATTTAATGAGGTGAGAGAAAAACAAAAAAAGAAGATAGATCATGAAAAATCAAGATCAGAACAGATAATGCATGCAAGAACATCTTGAATGTCAAGATGAACACCAAGAACACTTTGAAGATCATGATGAACATCAAGAACTTATTTTTGGAAATTTTTCAAGAAAAAAAGACATGCAAGACACCAAACTTAGAGATTTTTATACCAGAGACACTAACCATTTAAAAATGCATATGAAAAACAACATTTAATGCAAAACAAGAAAATCACAAGATCAAACAAAGAAGATCATCAAGAACAACTTTGAAGACCATGAAGAACACAATGCATGAGTTTTCGAAAAATGCAATGATTATTAAAAACATGCAATTGACACCAAACTTAGAATGTGACACTAGACTCAAACAAGAAACATAAAATTTTTGGTTTTTATGATTTTATAAATTTTTTTGTTTTTTTTTTATTTTTCAAAAATAAGAAAATAAAAGAAAGCTTAAACATAAAATAAAATTACCCAATCTAAGCAACAAGATGAACCGTCGGTTGTCCAAACTCGAACAATCCCCGGTAACAGCGCCAAAAACTTGGTACACGAAATCGTGATCTCACACACTTTCTTCACAACTCCGCGTAGCTGACCAGCAAGTGCACTGGGTCGTCCAAGTAATACCTTACGTGAGTAAGGGTTGATCCCACGGAGATTGTCAGCTTGAAGCAAGCTATGGTCATCTTGTAAATCTCAGTCAGGCAGATTCAAATGGTTATGGGATTTTGATAATTAAAAGACAAATAAAACATAAAATAGGATAGAGATACTTATGTAATTCATTGGTAAGAATTTCAGATAAGCGTATGGAAATGCTTTGTTCCTTTTGAATCCATGCTTTCCTACTGCTTTCATCTATTCATGTGTACTCCTTTCTATGGCAAACTGTATGTTGGGGGATCACCGTTGCCAATGGCTACCGTCCGTCCTCTTAGTGAAAATGGTCTGGCTACGGGTTACTTAGGGCTAATCATCTGTCGGTTCTCACTTGTGTTGGAATAAGATCCAATGACCCTTTTGCGCACTGTCACTGCGCCCAGCACTCGTGAGTTTGAAGCTCGTCACAGTCATCCCATCCTAGATCCTACTCAGAATACCATAGACAATGTTTAGACTTTCCAGATCTCAAGAATGCTGCCAATTGATTCTAGATTATACCACGAAAACTATGATTTCACGGAATGGAAGGCTCTGTTGTTAGGAGAGGCAACCATGTGTCGTGGACCAGGAGGCCAAGTGATATACATTCAAGCTTATTTCCAGGTAGAACGAAAGTGGTTGTCAGACACGCGTTCATAAGTGGGAATGGTGATGAGTGTCACTTGATTATCACATTCATCATGTTGAAGTGTGAATGAATATCCTAGAACAAGAATAAGCTTAAATTGAATAGAAAATAGTAGTAATTGCATTAATTCATGAGGAACAGCAGAGTTCCACACATTAATCTATGAGGTGTAGAAACTCCACCGTTAAAAATACATAAGTGATGAAGGTCCAGGCATGGCCGAATGGCCAGCCCCTTAAACATGATCAAGAGATCAACAGTGATACAAAGATAGTCTCCAAAATGATCTCAAGATCTCCCCCCCGAATACAATAGTAAAAGGTCCAATTTATAATCACTAGTAACCTAGGGTTTACAGAGATAAGTAAATGATACAGAAATCCACTTCTGGGGCCCACTTGGTGTGAGCTTGGGCTGAGCATTGAAGCTTTCACGTGCATAGGCTTTTTTTGGAGTTAAACGCCAGCTCTGGTGCCAGTTTGGGCGTTTAACTCGAGCTTTTATGCCAGTTCTGGCGTTTAACGCCACAAAAGGGTAGAAAATTGGCGTTAAAACGCCAGTTTGCATTATCAAAACTCGGGCAAAGTATAGACTATTATATATTTCTGGAAAGCCCAAGATGTCTACTTTCCAAAGCAATTGAGAGTGCCCAATTGAGTTTCTGCAGCTCCAGAAAATCCATTTCGGGTGCAAGGAGGTCAGAATCCAACAGCATCTGCAGTCATTTTTCAGCCTCTGAATAAGATTTTTGCTCAGGTCCCTTAATTTCAGCCAGAAAATACCTGAAATCACAGAAAAATACACAAACTTATAGTAAAGTCCAGAAATATGATTTTTTCATAAAAACTAATAATTATATACTAAAAACGAACTACATCATACGAAAAACTACCTAAAAACAATGCCAAAAAGCGTATAAATTATCCGCTCATCAGGTAGTGATCCTTTGGAGTGGCCTGGTTCAAGCGCCTGTAGTCAATGTACACTCTCCAGGAATTCTGCACTCTGTTAACCATGAGTTTCCCATGCTCATTCTTCACTGTTGTGACTCCAGACTTCTTCGGAACCACCTGTACTGGGCTAACCCATTCACTATCCGAGATAGGATAGATGATGTCGGATTCAAGCAGTCGGGTGGTGCACGAAAATTACACTCACACTATGTAATTTCGCACAACTAACCAGCAAGTGCAATGGGTCGTCCAAGTAATACCTTACGTGAGTAAGGGTCGATCCCACGGAGATTGTCGGCTTGAAGCAAGCTATGGTTATCTTATTATTCTTAGTCAGGATATCAATAGGGTTCTTAGTTTTAATTGTGAAAAGTGAAAAAAAGCATGAAAGGAATATTTGTTACGTAGTAATGGAGAATGGGTTGGGGTTTTGGAGATGCTTTGTCATTTGAATTTCTGCTTTCCTACTGTCATCTTCTTCACACATGCATGTCTCCTTCCATGGCAAGCTGTATGTTGGTGGATCACCTTTGTCAATGGCTACCAGCCGTCCTCTCAGTGAAAAGGGTCCATGTACATGGCTAATCATCTGTTGGTTCTCACTAATGTTGGAATATGATCCAATGATCCTTTTGCGTCTATCACTACGCCCAACGTTTGTGAGTTTGAAGCTCGTTACAGACATCCCCTCTCAGATCCTACTCGGAATACCACAGATAAGGTTTAGACTTTCTGGATCTCAAGAATGCTGCCCATTGGTTCTAGCTTATACCACGAAGACTCTGGACTCACGAATTGAACGCTCTGTTGTTAGGAGAGGCAGTCAAACTCGTGAGCCAGAAACCCAAGAGATAAACATTCAATCTAAGGTAGAATGGAAGTGGTTGTCAGACACGTGTTCATAGGTTGAGAATGGTGATGAGTGTCACGGATCATCACATTCATCACGTTGAAGTGCGAATGAACATCTTAGAATAGAAACAAGCGAGATTTAATAGAAAACAGAAATACTTGCATTAATTCATCGAGATGCTGCAGAGCTCCTCACCCCCAACCATAGGGTTTATAGACTCATGCCGTCAAATGTCCAAGTTCGAATGTAAAAATGTCATGAGGTCCAAAATAAATCTCTAAAAGTAGTTTATATACTTAACTAGTAACCTAGATTTACAGAAGATGAGTAAACTAAGATAGATAGTGCAGAAATCCACTTCTGGGGCCTACTTGGTGTGTGCTAGGGCTGAGCATTGAAGCTTTCACGTGCATAGGCCATTCTTGGAGTTAAACGCCAGATTGTAACCTGTTTCTGGTGTTTAACTCTGCTTTGCAACTTGTTTCTGGCGTTTGACGCCAGAATAGGGCAGAAAGCTGGCGTTAAATGCCAGTTTGCATCATCTAAACTTTAGCAAAGTATGGACTATTATATATTGTTGGAAAGCCCGTGATGTCTAATTTCTAACGCAATTGAGAGCGCACTATTTGAATTTCTGTAGCTCCGAAAATTTCACTTCGAGTGCAGGGAGGTCAGAATCCAACAGCATCAGTAGTCCTCTATCAGCCTCTGAATCAGATTTTTGCTCAAGTCCCTCAATTTTAGCCAGAAAATACCTGAAATCATAGAAAAACAAAAAAACTCATAGTAAAGTCCAAAAATGTGAATTTTGCTTAAAAACTAATAAAAATATACTAAAAAGTATCTAAATCATACTAAAAACTATATAAAAACACCCCCAAAAAGCGTATAAAATATCCGCTCATCACAACACCAAACTTAAACTGTTGCTTGTCCCCAAGAAACTAGATACCACCGGATACATAAATGCCACAGACACATAACTGGGTGAACCTTTTCAAATTGTGACTCAGCTTTGCTAAAGTCCCCAATTATAGGTGTCCAGAGTTCTTAAGCACACTCTTTTAGATCACGACTTTAACCACTCAGTCTCAAGCTTTTCACTTGGACCTACATGCCACAAGCACATGGTTAGGGACAGCTGGGTTCAGCTGCTTAGGCCAGGATTTTATTCCTTTAGGCCCTCCTATCCATTGATGCTCAAAGCCTTGGATCCTTTTTACCCTTGCCTTTTGGTTTTAAGGGCTATTGGCTTTTTCTACTTGCTTTTTCTTTTTCTTCTCTTTTTTCACTGCTTTTTCTTGCTTCAAGAATCAATTTCATGATTTTTCAGATTATCAATAACATTTCTCTTTATTCATCATTCTTTCAAGAGCCAACAATTTTAACACTCATAAACAACAAGATAAAAAATATGCACTATTCAAGGACTCATTCAGAGAACAAAAAGTATTGCCACTACATCAAAATAATTTGAATTTTTCTTATTAGGAACTCAAAAAAATTGCCTCCTTATTCTAAAAATATCTGCTATTTTATTCATGTTTAATGATTATGAGAAAAATAAATCATAGCTTACTTGGAGATGAAAAAAAATAAAAATAAAAATACTAATTACTACTACTCATATGACTCCTAAGATAGATTTCTAATAGCATAAGTTATCACAGAATTAAGATTAGGACTCAACAACCTTTATTTTGGGAGATGGATGCTCCTTCAATTTGTGGGTTGTCTGGACCTTCAAGAGAAAGCTTCTGGCGCTTCAGCTCTTGTAGTTCACGCCCTTGCTTCTCCTGTTCCTTAAGCAGTTTGCATATCATAAAATTTTGATTCTGCTGTTCTTCCTTGAGTTGATCCATAGTTTCTTGCAACTTGGTGACAGATGCTTCTAGGCGGGTCTAGTAGTCAATCTGAGGGATTTCTGGGAGGAACTCCTGCGCCCTCCTTTTGATGGAGTTTTCTTGTACTTGTTGTCCCTCCATTGACTTCTTGGGGATTGGATGTTCGACTGGTGGTGCACGAAATTACAATCACACCTTTGCAATCCGCACAACTAACCAGCAAGTGCACTGGGTCGTCCAAGTAATACCTTACGTGAGTAAGGGTCGATCCCACGGAGATTGTTGGTATGAAGCAAGCTATGGTTATCTTATTAATCTTAGTCAGGATGCCAATAAGGTTCTTTGAATTTAATTGTAAAAAGTGAAAGTGTTTGGAATAAGTAATTGTTACTCAATAATGGAGAATATGTTGGAGTTTTGGAGATGCTTTGTCTTCTGAATTTCAGCTTTTCTCTTGTCCTCCTTTTCACACACGCAAGGCTCCTTCCATGGCAAGCTATATATAGGGCGTCACCGTTGTCAATGGCTACTTCCCATCCTCTCAGTGAAAATGGTCCAAATGCTCTGTCACAGCACGGCTAATCATCTGTTGGTTCTCGATCATGTCGAAATCCATTGATCCTTTTGCGTCTGTCACTACGCCCAAAAATCGCGAGTTTGAAGCTCGTCACAGCCATTCAATCATTGAATCCTACTCAGAATACCACAAACAAGGTTTAGACTTTCCGGATTCTCATGAATGCCGCCATAAATTCTAGCTTTTACCACGAAGATTCTGATTAAGAAATCTAAGAGATACTCATTCAATCTGATGTAGAACAGAGGTGGTTGTCAGGCACACGTTCATGGATTGAGGAAGGTGATGAGTGTCACGGATCATCACCTTCTTCATAGTGAAGCGCGAATGAACATCTTAGATAGGAACAAGCATGTTTGAAAGGAAAACAGAAATAATTGCATTAATTCATCGAGACGCTGCAGAGCTCCTCACCCCCAACAATAGAGTTTAGAGACTCATGCCGTCAAAGATTATAAAAATTCAGATCTAAAATGTCATGAGATGAAAAATAAATCTTTAAAAGTTGTTTAAATACAAAACTAGTAACCTAGGTTTACAGAAAATGAGTAAACTAGGATGGATAGTGCAGAAATCCACTTCTGGAGCCCACTTGGTGTGTGCTGGGGCTGAGACTTAAGCTTCTAACATGCCTGTAACGTGCCTGGGCTGTTTCTGGAGTTGAACGCCAGGTTGTAACCTGTTTCTGGTGTTGAACTCCAACTTGCAACCTATTTCTGGCGCTGAACGCCAAACTGCAACATGGAACTGGTGTTGAACTCCAGTTTACGTCATCTATCTTCACGCAAAGTATGGACTATTATATATTGCTGGAAAGCCCTGGATGTCGACTTTCCAACCCAATTGAGGACGCGACAATTGGACTTCTGTAGCTCTAAAAAATCCATTTCGAGTGCAGGGAGGTTAGAATCCAACAGCATCAGCAGTCCTTTTTCAGCCTAAATCAGATTTTTGCTCAGTTCCCTCAATTTCAGCCAGAAAATACCTAAAATTACAGAAAAACACACAAACTCATAGTAAAGTCCATAAATATGAATTTTGCTTAAAAACTAATAAAATTATACTAAAAACTAACTAAAACATACTAAAATCTACATGAAATTACCCCAAAAAAACGTATAAAATATCTGCTCATCACAACACCAAACTTAAACTGTTGCTTGTCCCCAAGAAACTAGATAAATAAAATAGGATAAAAAGAAATTAAGAAGCAATAATATCTCAGAGTTTCAAGTGAAGATCAGATTCTAATTAAATGAGCGGAACTAGTAGGCTTTTGCTTCTGAATAGTTTCAGCATCTCACTTTATCCTTTGAAATCCAGAATGATTGGCATCCATAGGAACTTAGAATTCAGATAGTATTATTGATTCTCCTAGTTTAGTATGTTGATTCTTGAACACAGTTACTTGATGAGTCTTGGCCGTGGCCCTAAGCACTTTGTTTTCCAGTATTACTACCGGATACATAAATGCCACAGACACATGACTGGGTGAACCTTTTCAGATTATGACTTAGCTTTGCTAAAGTCCCCAATTAGAGGTGTCTAGAGTTCTTAAGCACACTCTTTTGCTTTGGATCACGACTTTAACCACTCAGTCTCAAGCTTTTCACTTGAACCTGCATGCCACAAGCACATGGTTAGGGACAGCTTGATTTAGCCGCTTAGGCCTGGATTTATTTCCTTGGGCCCTCTTGTCCATTGATGCTCAAAGCCTTGGATCCTTTTCGACCTTGCCTTTTGGTTTTAAGGGATATTGGCTTTTTCTTTTTCTTTATCCAATGATTCCTTTTTTTTTCACTGCTTTTTCTTGCTTCAAGAATCAAATTCATGATTTTTCAGATCATCAATAATATTTCTCTTGTTCATCATTCTTTCAAGAGCCAACAATTTTAACATTCATGAAATTCAATATAAAAAATATGCACTGTTCAAGCATTCATTCAGAAGATAAAAAGTATTGCCACCACATCTAAATAATTAGAATTTTACTTAAAAAACTCGAAAAATATAAATTACATCTTTATTCTAAAAATCTACTATTTTATTCATGTTTGATGATGATGAGAAAAATAAATTATAACTTAATTGAAAATAAAATCAAAATAAATATACTAATTACTACTACTCCTATATAACTTCTAAGGTAAATTCCTATAATAACAACTATCACAGAATTAAAGCTAAGATTAGGACTCAACAACCTTTATTTTGAGAACTGGATGTTCCTCTAGTCTGTGGAGTGCTTGGTCCTTCAAGAGATAGTTTTTGACGCTTCAGTTCCTTTAAGTCACGCCTTTGCTCTTCTTGTTCCCCAAGCAATTTGCAAAGCATGCTATTTTGATTATTTTGTTCTTCCTTTATTTGGTCCATAGCTTCTTGCAACTTGGTAACAGATGCTTCAAGATGCTCCAGTATTCAAATTGAGGAAATTCCGGGAGGAATTCCTATGCTCTCCTCTTGATGGGTTCGTCCTGCCCTTGTTGTTTTTCCATTGATATTTTGGTGATTGGTCGCTCAACTGAGATATACTCAGTTATTCCCATCTTCACTCCAGCATCTTTACATAGCATAGATATTAAGCTAGGATAAGCTAATTTGGCATCTTTGGAGTTCTTGTTTGCAATTATGTAAAGTTCACATAAAATCAACTGATGAACTTCCACTTCTCTTCCTAACATAATGTAGTGGATCATTACTGCTCTTTTAATAATGACCTCAGAGTGGTTACTAGTGGGCAGTATAGAACGCCCAATGAAGTCCAGCCAGCCTCTGGCAACTAGTTTGAGATCTTCTCTTTTGAGTTGATTTGGGACGCCCTTGGTGCTAGTGGTCCACCTGGCTCCAGGGAGGCATATGTCCTCTAGAATCTTGTCCAGGCTTTTATTTGTTCTCATCATTCTCCTATTAAAGGAGTCTGGGTCATCTTTCAGCTGGGGTAGCTTAAAGATCTCCCTGATTTTATCAGGGTGGATGTGAACAATCTTTCCTCTAACCAAGGTCCGATAGTCATAGAGAGCAGTTCCCGATATTCTATGCCTGTCTGTTTGCCACAGATTAGCGTAGAATTCCTGAACCATATTTTTTCCCACCTTTGTCTCAGGATTAGCTAGGATTTCCCAGCTCCTGTTTCGAATTTGCTCTTGGATCTCCGGATATTCATCTTCTTTCAGATCAAATTTGACTTCTGGGATCACTGACCTTAATGGTCTGAATGTTCTTTGGTTAAGAACTTCCCTTGATTCCAAAGTGGTTTTGGAATACTCTCTTTCTTGCCTCTTGGAATGGGTTGTTTTCCTTTAGGAGCCATGATCTTAGTGGGTATGGTTTAGTGATCACGGATAAACACACCAAACTTAGAGGTTTGCTTGTCCTCAAGCAAAAGAAAAGAAAGGAAAGGGATAGAAGGAGAGCTTGTGTCGAATGGTGGATGAGAGGAGGGAGGCCGAATGTGGATTTAAAGGGAGGGGAGGTGGGTTTTCGAAAATTTTGAAGAGAGATAAGATAGAAGATATGATTTGTAAAAGATAAATATGATAGGAAAAAGATATAATTTAAATTTAAAAGTTGTGAAAGATATTTGAAAAAGATAAATCTGAATTTTTATTTTAAAAAAAAATTTGAAAAGATAATTGAGTTTTTTTTAAAAAAAAATGAAAAGAAGTTGGATGGGATTTGAAAAGGATTTGTGTTTATGAATTAAGATACATTTGATATTTTTGAAAAAGGGATTTTATAAATTAGGATTAAAATTTTTAGAATTGAAGGATGAGAGTTTATAACATGTTTATGCAAGAAACCATGAATTGGAATATAAAAATTTTGAAAAATGTGAAATAAAAACGAAATTACCTCCTCCCCACAGTCTTGGCGTTAAACGCCCAAACGCTGCATGTTTTGGGCGTTTAACGCCCATGTGTAGCTTCTCCTGGGCGTTTAACGCCCAGCTGTTACTTCTAGCTGGCGTTGAACGCCAGGAACTCCCTTGTCACTGGGTGTTTTTCTGAATGCCCAGGACGCTGTAAATCTAGTGTTGAACGCCCAGAAGGTGCTTCTTTCTGGCGTTCAACGCCCAGAAGGTGCTTCTTTCTGGCGTTCAATGCCCAGAAGGTGCTTCTTTCTGGCGTTCAATGCCCAGTAGATGCTTCTTTTGGGCGTTTAACGCCCAAAATAGCTCTTACCGGCTTTTTCGCACCAGTGAGCTTCTTTTTGCTATTTTTATCCTCTGAATCCTTCTGTAACTCTGTGAACTCAAGCAATTTCTATTTTACCTTGAAGATAATTGACATATACCTGTAAAAATCAATTAATTAACAAATAAATTTTGTAAATGCCTGGGTTGCCTCCCAGCAAGCGCTTATTTATTGTCTTTAGCTGGACTATTACTGAGCTTTAATCAAGTCTCAGTTTTGAGCATTCTTGCTCAAAATTGCCTTCAAGATAATGTTTGACTCTCTGTCCATTAACAATGAACTTTTTATTAGAATCATTATCCTGAAGCTCCACGTATCCATATGGTGACACACTTGTAATCACATATGGACCTCTCCACCGGAACTTCAATTTTTCGGGGAATAATCTGAGCCTAGAATTAAATAGCAGAACTTTCTACCTTGGCTCAAAGACTCTGGATGACAGCTTCTTGTCATGCCATCTTTTTGCTTTCTCTTTGTAAATTTTTGCATTCTCGAAAGCATTGAGTCTAAATTCCTCTAGCTCATTTAACTGGAGCAATCGTTTTTCTCCAGCTAACTTGGCATCAAGGTTTAGGAATCTAGTTGCCCAATAGGCCTTATGTTCCAGTTCCACTGGCAAGTGACAGGCTTTTCCATACACGAGCTTGTATGAAGAAGTTCCTATAGGAGTCTTGAATGCTGTTCTGTATGCCCATAGAGCATCATCCAAGCTTCTTGCCCAATCCCTTCTACGGTTAATCACAGTTCATTCCAGGATTTTTTTAAGTTCTCTATTAGAGACTTTAGCTTGCCCATTTGTCTGTGGATGATATGGAGTGGCCACCCTGTGGCTAACTCCATATCAAACCAAAGCAGAGTAAAGCTGCTTATTGCAGAAATAAGTGCCCCCATCACTAATTAGTACTATAGGGATACTAAATCTGCTGAAGATGTGTCTCTGGAGGAATTTCAGCACTGTCTTAATATCATTAGTGGGTGTTGCAATAGCTTCCACCCATTTGGATACATAATCCACTGCCACCAGAATATAAGTGTTTGAGTATGATGGTGGGAAAGGCCCCATGAAGTCAATACCCCATACATCAAACAACTCAATCTCCAAGATCCCTTGTTGAGGCATGGCATAACTGTGAGGCAGATTGCCAGATCTTTGGCAACTGTCATAATTAAGTACAAAAACTCGGGAGTCTTTAAAGAGAGTAGGCCAGTAGAAGCCACATTGGAGGACTCTTGTGGATGTTCGCTCACTTCCAAAATGTCTTCCATACTGTGATCCATGGCAGTGCCAGAGGATCTTCTGTGCTTCTTCTTTAGGCACACATCTACGGATTATTCCGTCTGCACATCTTTTGAAGAGATATGGTTCATCCCAAAGATAGTACTTTGCATCCGTGATCAACTTCTTTGATTGCTGCCTATTGTATTCTTTGGGTATGAACCTCACTGCCTTGTAGTTTGCAATGTCTGCAAACCATGGCACTTCCTGGATGGCAAAGAGTTGCTCATCCGAAAAGTTTTCAGAGATCTCAGTAAGAGGGAGGGACGCCCCTTCTACTAGTTCTATTCGGGACAGGTGATCTGCTACTTGATTCTCTGTCCCTTTTCTGTCTCTTATTTCTATATCAAACTCTTGCAGAAGCAACACCCATCTTATGAGTCTGGGTTTTGAATCCTGCTTTGTGAGTAGATATTTAAGAGCAGCATGGTCAGTGTACACAATCACTTTTGATCCTACTAAATAAGATCTGAACTTGTCAATGGCGTAAACCACTGCAAGTAACTCTTTTTCTGTGGTTGTGTAGTTCTTCTGTGCGTCATTTAGAACATGACTGGCATAATAAATGACGTGCAGAAGCTTGTCGTGCCTTTGTCCCAACATTGCACCAATGGCATGGTCATTGGCATCACACATTAATTCAAATGGTAATGTCTAGTCTGGTGCAGAGATGACTAGTGCTGTGACCAGCTTAGCTTTCAGCATTTTAAATGCCTGCAGACACTCTTTATCAAAGATAAATGGCGTGTCAGCAGCTAGTAGATTACTCAGAGGTTTGGCGATTTTTGAAAAATCCTTTATAAACCTCCTATAAAATCCTGCATGCCCCAGAAAGCTTCTGATTGCCTTAACATTGGCAGGTGGTGGTAATTTTTTAATTACCTCTACCTTAGCTTGATCCACTTTTATTCCCTTGTTCGAAATTTTGTGTCCAAGGACAATTTCTTCAGTCACCATAAAGTGACATTTCTCCCAGTTTAAAACCAGGTTAGTCTCTTGGCACCTCTTTAGAACAAGTGCTAGATGGTCAAGACAGGAGCTGAATGAGTCTCCAAATACTGAAAAGTCATCCATGAAGACTTCCAGAAATTTTTCCACCATATCAGAGAAAATTGAGAGCATGCACCTTTGAAAGGTTGCAGGTGCATTGCACAGACCAAATGGCATCCTTCTGTATGCAAATACTCCAGATGGACATGTGAATGATGTTTTCTCTTGATCCTGGGGATCTACTGCAATTTGATTATAACCTGAATATCCATCCAGGAAGCAGTAGTATTCATGACCTGCTAATCTTTCTAGCATCTGGTCTATGAAGGGTAAAGGAAAATGATCCTTTCTGGTAGCTGTATTGAGCCTTCTATAATCAATACACATACGCCACCCTGTAACTGTTCTTGTGGGAACCAGTTCATTTTTTTCATTATGAACCACTATCATGCCACCCTTCTTAGGGACGACTTGAACAGGGCTTACCCAGGGGCTATCAGAAATGGGATAAATAAACCCAGCCTCTAGTAATTTAGTGACCTCCTTCTGCACCACCTCCTTCATGGCTAGATTAGCCGCCTCTGTGGTTGAACCATTGGTTTAGCGTCACCCTCTAATAGGATCTTGTGCATGCATTTGGCTGGGCTAATGCCCTTAAGATCACTGATGGACCATCCAAGAGCTGTCTTGTGTGTCCTTAGCACTTGTATTAGTGCTTCCTCTTCCTGTGGCTCTAAGGTAGAGCTTATAATTACAGGAAAGGTATCACCTTCTCCCAGAAATGCATATTTCAGGGATGGTGGTAATGGTTTGAGCTCGGGTTTGGGAGGTTTCTCCTCTTCCTGAGGGATTTTCAGAGGTTCTATTAATCTCTCTGGTTCCTCCAGATCAGGCTGAACATCTTTAAAGATATCCTCTAGCTCTGATTCGAGACTCTCAGCCATATTGACCTCTCTTACCAGAGAGTCAATAATATCAATGCTCATGCAATCATTTTGGGTGTCTGGATGCTGCATAGCTTTGACAACATTCGACTTAAACTCATCCTCATTGACTCTCAGAGTCACTTCTCCTTTTTGGACGTCAATGAGGGTTCGGCCAGTTGCTAGAAAAGGTCTTCCTAGAATGAGAGTTGCACTCTTGTGCTCCTCCATTTCCAGCACCACAAAGTTAGTGGGAAAGGCAAATGGCCCAACCTTGACAATCATGCCTTCAATCACGCCTGATGGGTGTTTAATGGAACCATCAGCAAGTTGAAGACAAATCCGGGTTGGTTTGACTTCATCAGTCAACCCAAGCTTTTTAATAGTAGATGCAGGTATTAGGTTGATACTTGCCCCAAGATCATATAGAGCTTGCTTGATACAAGTACCTTCTAATGTGCACGGTATCATAAAGCTTCCGGGATCTTTAAGCTTCTCAGGTAAGCTTTTCAGAATGACTGCACTGCATTCTTCAGTGAGGTAAACTTTTTCAGTTTCCCTCCAATCCTTCTTATGACTTAAGATCTCTTTCATGAATTTAGCATAAGAAGGTATTTGCACAAGTGCCTCTGCAAACGGAATCTTTATTTCAAGAGTCTTGAGATAGTCTGCAAAGCGGGCAAATTGCTTATCATGTTCTGCTTGGAGGAGTTTCTGAGGATAAGGCATTTTGGCTTTGTATTCATCAACCTTAATTGCTTTAGGTTTATTACCTACAAATATGGGTTGAGAAGCCTTTTTAGAGGGGTTGCTATCAGCACTTGTATGTGTCTGATCTCCCACTGGCATTTGAATGCCAGGGATGGAAGCTGGAGTGGCGTTAGATGCCAATTTCTTACCTGTTTCTGGCATCTGAACGCCAGAACTGTGCTTCCTTTGGGCGTTCAGCGCCAATTCCTTGCTTGTTCTGGCGTTGAACGCCAGGACTGAGCATGGTTTGGGCATTCAACGCCAGCTTTCCACCCATTTTCTGGCGTTTGAGCCCCATAATTATTCCTCTCTGGGCTCTTACTGTCCTCAGATGGATTTTGGGTAGTTTGCTCATTTCTTGGCTTCCTGCTACCTTGAAGTGAGGTATTTAATATTTTCCCACTTCTTAATTGAACTGCTTGGCATTCTTCTGTTATTTGTTTTGATAACTGCTATTTTGTTTGCTTTTACTGTACTTCCATATTAATATTAGCCATTCTTGTTTCTTGTAGTATCTCTTTGAATTTGGCTAGCTGTTTTGTTAGAAAATCCAATGGCTGATTGAATTCAGTAACTTGTTCTGTAGGACTGAGTTCAGCAGTTACTGTTTTAGTCTCTTCTTTCAAGGAAGGTTCACTGCTCAGGTATAGATGCTGATTTCTGGCAACTGTATCAATGAGCTCTTGAGCTTCTTCTATTGTCTTTCTCATGTGTATAGATCCACCAGCTGAGTGGTCTAGAGAAATCTAAGCTCTCTCTGTAAGCCCATAATAGAAGATGTCTAACTGCACCGACTCTGAAAACATTTCAGAGGGGCATTTTCTTAGCATCTCTCTGTATCTCTCCCAGGCATCATAAAGGGATTCATTATCTCCTTGTTTAAAGCCTTGGATGCTCAGCCTTAGCTGTGTCATCCGTTTTGGAGGAAAATAGTGATTCAGGAATTTTTCTGACAGCTGTTTCCATGTCTTTATGCTGTCCTTAGGTTGGTTATTTAACCACCTCTTAGCTTGGTCTTTTACAGCAAATGGAAATAGTAATAGTCTATAGACATCCTAATCTACTTCCTTGTCATGTACTGTGTCAGCAATTTGTAAAAACTGTGCCAGAAACTCTGTAGGTTCTTCCTGTGGAAGACCGAAATACTGACAACTTTGCTGCACCATGATAATGAGCTGAGGATTCAACTCAAAACTACTGACTCCGATGGAGGGTATACAGATACTACTCCCATATGAAGCAGTAGTGGGGTTAGCATATGACCTCAGAGTCCTTCTGGACTGTTCATTTCCACTTAAGTCCATGATGGAAAAAGGAAGATGAAGTGGATTTATTTTATTTATTTTATAAAAAAAATAATTTCTGAAATAATAAAATAAATTAAAATAAAGGCTAAAATAATAAATAAAAAGAAATAAAAAAATAAAAATAAAAAATTTGAAAGTATTTTTTTTGAAAAATTTCGAAAAGTGAGGAGAGAGAAAGTGATTAGGATATTTTTGAAATTGAAATCTAATTTTTTTTAAATCTTAAAAGGATGAGATTTGAAAAATTTTGAAATTGAAATCTGAATTTTTATATAAAAAAATTTGAAAATATGGCTTAAAATTAGTTAGAAAGGATATTTTTTATTTTGAATTTTATGATGAAAGAGAAAAACACACAAAAGACACAAGACTTAAAAATTTTTAGATCTAATGCTCCTTGTTTTCGAAATTTTGGAAGGAAAACACCAAGGAACACCAAACTTAAAAATTTTAAGATCAAAACACAAGGAAGACTCAAGAACACCTTGAAGATTCACAAGAACACCAAGAACAAAAGAAAGAACACCAAACTTAAAATTTTTAGAAAATCACAATAAAATTTTCGAAAATTAAAGAAAGATTAACAAGAAAACACCAAACTTAAAGTTTGGCACAATATTTAATCAAAGAAAAATTATTTTTGAAAAAAGTTTTAAAAGGAAGATACCCAATTGCCAAGAACATAAGCCAATGCTCTAGCCAACTGAGCTATAAATGTAACGAGTTTTAATATTGTATATAAAAAATATATTTTTTGAAAACTAATATTTTGAAAAAGCACAAGGAAAATATGAAAAATACACAAAATAGGAAAAATCAAAGATCAAACAAGAAAATTTGACAAGAACAATTTGAAGATCAAGGAAAAATTAAGAACACAAATTCGAAAATTTAAAGGAAAATATGAAATATGTAATTGACACCAAACTTAAAGTATAAAACTAAACTCACATAAAAATTAAAAATTAATAAGGAAAAATAATATTTTTGAAAAGAAAATAAAGGACTCGGATTTAATGACTCTATAGCAATAAAAATAAATTATTCCTAATCTAAGCAACAAAATAAACCTTTAGTTGTTCAAACTCGAACAATCCTCAGCAACGGCGCCAAAAACTTGGTGCACGAAATTGCAATCACACCTTTGCAATCCGTACAACTAACCAACAAGTGCACTGGGTCGTCTAAGTAATACCTTACGTGAGTAAGGGTCGATCCCACGGAGATTGTTGGTATGAAGCAAGCTATGGTTATCTTATTAATCTTAGTCAGGATGCCAATAAGGTTCTTTGAATTTAATTGTAAAAAGTGAAAGTGTTTGGAATAAGTAATTGTTACTCAATAATGGAGAATATGTTGGAGTTTTGGAGATGTTTTGTCTTCTGAATTTCAGCTTTTCTCTTGTCCTCCTCTTTACACATGCAAGGCTCCTTCCATGGCAAGCTGTATGTAGGGCGTCACCGTTGTCAATGGCTACTTCCCATCCTCTCAGTGAAAATGGTTCAAATGCTCTGTCACAGCACGGCTAATCATCTGTTGGTTCTCGATCATGTCGGAATAAGATCTATTGATCCTTTTGCATCTGTCACTATGCCCAACAATCGCGAGTTTGAAGCTCATCACAACCATTCAATCATTGAATCCTACTCGGAATACCACAGACAAGGTTTAGACTTTCTGGATTCTCATGAATGCCACCATAAATTCTAGCTTATACCACGAAGATTCTGATTAAGAAATCTAAGAGATACTCATTCAATCTGATGTAGAATAGAGGTGGTTGTCAGGCACACGTTCATGGATTGAGGAAGGTGATGAGTGTCACGGATCATCACCTTCTTCATAGTGAAGTGCGAATGAACATCTTAGATAGGAACAAGCATGTTTGAATGGAAAACAGAAATAATTGCATTAATTCATCGAGACGCTGCAGAGCTCCTCACCCCCAACAATAGAGAGACTCATGCCGTCAAAGAGTATAAAAATTCAGATCTAAAAATGTCATGAGATGAAAAATAAATCTCTAAAAGTTGTTTAAATACAAAACTAGTAACCTAAGTTCACAGAAAATGAGTAAACTAGGATGGATAGTGCAGAAATCCACTTCTGGAGCCCATTTGGTGTGTGCTGGGGCTGAGACTTAAGCTTCTCACGTGCCTGGGCTGTTTCTGGAGTTGAACGCCAGGTTGTAACCTGTTTCTGGTGTTGAACTCCAACTTGCAACCTATTTCTGGCGCTGAACGCCAAACTGCAACATGGAACTGGTGTTGAACGCCAGTTTACGTCATCTATCTTCACGCAAAGTATGGACTATTATATATTGCTGGAAAGACCTGAATGTCGACTTTCCAACCCAATTGAGAACGCGACAATTGGACTTCTGTAGCTCCAAAAAATCCATTCCGAGTACAGGGAGGTTAGAATCCAACAGCATCAGCAGTCCTTTTTCAGCCTAAATCAGATTTTTGCTCAGTTCCCTTAATTTCAGCCAGAAAATATCTGAAATTACAGAAAAACACACAAACTCATAGTAAAATCCAGAAATATGAATTTTGCTTAAAAACTAATAAAATTATACTAAAAACTAACTAAAACATACTAAAATCTACATGAAATTACCCCAAAAAGCGTATAAAATATCCGCTCATCAACTAGCATGAACTCATCTACTCCCATCTCCACCCCAGCCTCTTTACATAGCAGAAAAATCAAGTTTGGTAAGCCAACTCGGCATCCTTGGAGTTCTTATTTGCAATTGTGTAGAGCTCACAAGAAATCAGTTGATGAACCTCCACTTTGTTTCGTTGCATAATACAGTGGATCATCACTGCTCTCTAGATAGTTACTTCGGAGCGGTTGCTGGTAGGCAGTATGGAACACCTAATGAAATCCAGCCAGCCTCTAGCAATTTGTTTGAGATCCCCTCTCTTGAGTTGATTTGGAACACATTTTGTGCTAGTTGTCCACTTGGTTCCAGGGATGCATATGTCCTCTAGAATTTGGTCCAAGCGCTTATCATCACATACCATTCTCCTATTAAAGGATTCTGGATCATCTTGTAGTTGAAGTAGCTTGAAGACCTCTCTTAGCTCAGTGATCACGCAAAACACACCAAACTTAGAGGTTTGCTTGTCCTCAAGCAAAATAAAGGAAAAGAGAGGAGAAGGAGGAGAGCCAAATTCGAATTATGGAGGAGAGGGGGTGGCTGAATGTGAATTTAAAAGGGAGGGGTGGGTACGAAAATTTTAAAAAAGATATGATAGAAGATATGATTTGTAAAAAGATTATTATGATATGCAAAAGATGTAATTTTAAAATAAGATAAAAGAGAGTTTTCAAAAAGATAAATCTAACTTTTTAAAAGATATTTAAAAAGATGTATGAATTTTGAAAAAGATTTGAAGAGAAATTAAAAAGATATATGCATTTTGAAAAAGATTTGAAAAGAAGAAAAGATTTTTAGGATTAAGAGTTATTTATTTATTTATTTTTTGAAATTTGAAATTGAAAAGATGAGGATTTGAGATATGTTTATGCAAGAACTCGTGGATGAAAACATAAAAATTGAAAAAAATTGGGTTGGAAAACAAAATTACCTCCCCTCCACATTCCTGGCGTTAAACGCCCAAACGCTGCTTGTTTTGGGCGTTTAACGCCCATTTGCTGCTTGTTTTGGGCGTTTAACACCCAGCCAGGTACCCTGGTTGGCGTTAAACGCCAGAAAGTCTTTATCACTGGGCATTTTTCTAAACACCCAGGATGCTGTAGTTCTGGCATTAAACGCCCAGAATGGCACCCATTCTGGCGTTTAATAACCAGAAGTTGCTTGTTTTGGGCGTTTAACACCCAGCTAGGTACCCTGGCTGGCGTTAAACGCCAGAAAGTGCCTCTTACTGGCGTTTTCATGCCAGTGAGCTTCTTTTCTCTGCTCTGAATCCTTCTGTAACTCTGTGAACTCCTGTAAATGAAAATTATTTCTGATGATAACTTATTAAACTCCTATAATTATTATTTAAATAACAAATAAACTACAGTAATGGCTGGGTTGCCTCCCAGCAAGCGCTTCTTTATTGTTTTTACCTGGACTTTACTGAGCTTTAATCTAGTCTCAGTTTTGAGCATTCTTGCTCAAAATTACTTTCAAGATAATGTTTGACTCTCTATCATTAACAATGAACTTTTTGTCAGAATCAATATCCTGATGCTCTACATATCCATATGGTGACACGCCTGTAATCACATATGGTCCTCTCCACCGAGATTTTAGTTTCCCAGGGAATAGCCTGAGCCTAGAGTTAAATAGCAGAACCTTTTGTCCTAGCTCAAAGACTCTGGATGACAGGTTCTTATCATGCCATCTCTTTGCTTTTCCTTGTAAATTTTGGCATTTTCAAAAGCATTGAGTCTGAATTCCTCTAGCTCATTCAGCTGGAGCAATCTTTTCTCTCTAGCTAATTTGGCATCAAGGTTTAGGAATCTGGTTTCCCAGTAGGCTTTATGCTCTAGTTCCACGGGCAGGTGACAGTCCTTTCCATATACAAGCTGGTATGGAGAGGTTTCTATTGGAGTCTTGAATGCTGTTCTGTATGCCCATAGAGCATCATCCAAGCTCTTTGTCCAATCCTTTCTACGGACAATTACAGTCCGTTCCAGGATTCTTTTTAGTTCTCTATTAGAGACTTCAGCTTGCCCATTGGTCTGTGGATGATATGGAGTTGCCACCTTGTGGCTAATTCCATATCGGACCATGGCAGTATAAAGCTGTTACTGTCTTAGTATTATTAGTGGGTGTTGCAATTGCCTCCACCCATTTAGATACATAGTCTACTGCCACCAGAATGTAAGTGTTTGAGTATGATGGTGGGAAAGGACCCATAAAGTCAATACCCCATACATCAAAAAACTCAATTTCTAGGATCCCTTGTTGAGGCATGGCGTGACCATGAGGCAGATTACTAGCTCGCTGGCAACTATCACAGTTACATACAAACTCTCGGGAGTCTCTATAGATTGTAGGTCAGTAGAAGCCATATTGGAGGACCTTGGTGGCTGTTCGCTCACCTCTGAAATGTCCTCCATATTGTGATCCATGGCAATGCCATAGGATCTTCTGCGCCTCTTCTCTAGGCACACACCTATGGATTAGTTTATCTGTGCATCTCTTGAAGAGATATGGTTCATCCCACAAGTAGTACTTCGCATCAGAAAGCAGTTTTTTCTTTTGCTGCCTGCTGAACTCCTTGGGAATGAACCTTGCAGCTTTATAGTTTGCGATGTATGCAAACCATGGCACCTCCTGAATGGCAAAGAGTTGCTCATCCGAAAAGGTTTCAGAGATCTCAGTGAGGGGTATAGACATCCCTTCTACTGGTTCTATCCGGGACAAGTGATCTGCTACTTGATTCTCTGTCCCTTTTCTGTCTCTTATTTCTATATCAAACTCTTGCAGAAGCAACACCCATCTTATGAGCCTGGGTTTTGAATCCTGCTTCGTAAGTAGATATTTAAGAGTAGCATGGTCAGTGTACACAATTACTTTTGATCCTACCAAATAGGATCTGAACTTGTCAATGGCATAAACCACTGCAAGCAATTCCTTTTTTGTGGTTGTGTAATTTTTTTGCGCATCATTTAGAACACGGCTAGCGTAGTAAATGACGTGCAGAAGCTTGTCATTCCTCTGTCCCAATACTGCACCAATAGCATGGTCACTGGCATCACACATTAGTTCAAATGGTAATGTCCAGTCCGGTGCAGAAATGACAGGCGCTGTGACCAGCTTAGCCTTCAGAGTCTCAAAGGCCTGTAAACACTCTGTGTCAAAGACAAATGGTGTATCAGCAGCTAGCAAGTTACTCAGAGGTTTTGCGATTTTTGAAAAATCCTTTATAACCCTCCTGTAGAATCCTGCATGTCCCATAAAACTTCTGATTACCTTAACATTGGTGGGGTGGTAATTTTTTTATTACCTCCACCTTAGCTTGATCCACCTCTATGCCTTTGTTCAAAATTTTGTGCTCAAGGACAATTCCTTCAATCACCATAAAGTGACATTTCTCCAAGTTTAAAACCAGGTTGGTCTCTTGGCACCTTTTCAGAACAAGTGCTAGATGGTCAAGACAGGAGCTGAATGAATCTCCAAATACTGAGAAGTCATCCATGAAGACTTCCAGAAATTTTTCCACCATATCAGAGAAAATAGAGAGCATGCATCTCTGAAAGGTTGCTGGTGCATTACACAGACCAAATGGCATCCTTCTGTAGGCAAATACTCCAGATGGATATGTCAATGCTATTTTCTCTTGATCCTGGGGATCTACTGCAATCTGGTTGTAGCTCGAGTAGCCATCCAGAAAGCAGTAATAGTCATGACCTGCTAGTCTTTCTAGCATTTGGTCTATGAAGGGTAAAGGAAAATGATGCTTTCTGGTGGCTATATTGAGTTTTCTGTAGTCAATACACATACGCCACCCTGTAACTGTTCTTGTAGGAACCAGTTCATTTTTTTCATTATGAACCACTGTCATGCCTCCCTTTTTGGGTACAACTTGGACAGGGCTCACCCAGGGGCTATCAGAAATGGGATAAATAATTCCAGCCTCTAATAATTTAGTGACCTCTTTCTGCACCACCTCCTTTATGGCTGGATTCAGCCGCCTTTGTGGTTGAGCCACTGGTTTGGTATTATCCTCCAATAGGATCTTTTGCATGCATCTGGATGGGCTAATGCCCTTGAGATCACTAATGGACCACCCAAGAGCTGTCTTGTGTGTCCTTAGCACCTGAATTAGTGCTTTCTCTTCCTATGGCTCTAAGGTAGAGCTTATGATTACAGGAAAAGTTTCACCTTCTCCCAAAAATGCATATTTTAGGGATGGTGGTAGTAGTTTGAGCTCGGGTTTAGGAGGTTTTTCCTCTTCCTGAGGAATTTTCAAAGGTTCTTGTATTTCCTCTGGTTCCTCCAGATCAGGCTGAGCATCTTTAAATATATCCTCTAGCTCTGATTCGAGGCTCTCAGCCATATTGATCTCATGTACCAGGAAATCAATAATATCAACACGCATGCAGTCTTTTGATGTGTCTGGGTGCTTCATTGCTTCAATAGCATTTAGCCTAAACTCATCCTCACTGACTCTCAGGGTTACTTCTCCTTTTTGGACATCAATGAGGGTTTGTCCAGTTGCTAGGAAAGGTCTTCCTAGAATGAGAATTGCACTCTTGTGCTCCTCCATTTCCAGCACTACAAAATCAGTGGGAAATGCGAATGGCCCAACCGTGACAATCATATCTTCAATCACGCCTGATGGATATTTAATGGAGCCATCAGCAAGTTGAAGACATATCCTAGTTGGTTTGAACTCTTCAATCAAGCCAAGCTTTCTGATAGTGGATGCAAGGATTAGATTGATACTTGCTCCAAGATCACATAGAGCTGTCTTGGTACAGGTTCCCTCTAATGTGCATGGTATCATAAAGCTTCCAGGATCCTTAAGCTTCTCTGGTGAGCTCTTTAAAATTATTGCACTGCATTCTTCAGTGAGAAAATTTTTTCAGTTTCTCTCCAATCCTTCTTATGACTTAAGATCTCTTTTATGAACTTAGCATAAGAGGGTATTTGCTCAAGTGCCTCTCCAAACAGAATCTTGATTTCAAGAGTCCTGAGATACTCTGCAAAGCGGGCAAATTGTTTATCCTGTTTCGCTTGGTGGAGTTTCTGAGGATAAGGTATTTTGGCTTTGTATTCTTCAACCTTGGTTGCTGCAGGTTTATTTCCTACAGAGGTAGGTCCCTCGTAGGCGTTTGAACGCCCGAAATGGGGGCTGGATTGGAGTTTAACGCCAGATTTCCTTCCCTTTCTGGCATTTGAACGCCAGAACTGAACATGGTTTGAGCGTTTAACGCCACTTTTTCTCCCTTTTCTGGCATTTGAACACCAGAACTGGGCGTCCACTGAGCGTTTAACGCCAGTTTTTCACCCTTTTCTGGTGTTTGAACACCAGAATCATTCCTCTCTGGGCTCTTACTATCCCAATAAAAATAATTAACCAAAGTATTCAAACCTCGGGTCGTCTTCTCAAGGAATTTCAGGGAAGTATGATTTATTATTGGTTATGAAAAACAATATTTTTGGGTTTTGAAAGGGTCTTGAACAAGAGAGATAGATTGCAGGAATTAATAAATTAATAACTAAAAACTCTTGGCAAGGTATGAAAACTGGAAGTTCTATCCTAGTTATCCTTATCAATGGTGATGAGAATTATATTTTTGCTACCACTAAGTCAACCTCTAACTATGAAGGTAAGTTAAGTGGACAAATCAATTTAACACCTAAAGTCCTAGTCAACTTCTGAGGAAAGACTAGAGTTATAGGAATCTAAATTAATCAGCAAAGATAGTAATTATAAATCACGATGAGTTTGACAACTCAAGAGTTACCAATTAATCAACCAAAGCCAAAAGAGAAAATTCTAAATTATTTATATAATAAATAGAAGAAAGCAATCATGAGTCTGAAATACCTCAAATTATAATAATTAAGAAAATCCTAACATGAAAAGTTCATAAACAAATAAAAGAGAAAATAAATAAAAAGAACATTGAACCTGTGATGAAGATGAGATAATCCTAAGTTTAAGAAAAGCTCTAAGTCCTAAATCCTAATTCTAAGTCCTAAGAGAACCTCCCTCTTTAAAAATTACATCTAAACTATGAAAAGTGTGAAATATGATCTAATCTCTAGTATGAATGATGAATGAATGGATTCCCCCACTTTATAGCCTCTAATCTACGCTTTCTGGGCCAAAACCTGGGTCAGAAACAGCCTAGAAATCACTCTGGTATGTACAGGTCGCGAGAAAGTGACGCGGAGGCATCGTCCACGCGTTTGCGTGGATTGAAGTTCGCAGATGCGACACGTGCGCGTCATCTACGCGTCTGCGTCGCCTAACTTCGGAGCAGCTATGGCAAATTATATATCCTTGCGAAGGCCCGGATGTTAGCTTTCCAACGCAATTGGAATTGCATCATTTGGACCTCTGTAGCTCACGTTATGACCATTTGAGTGCAAAGAGGTCAGGCTGGACAGCTTAGCAATTTCTTCAATTTTTTGTATTCCTTCCACTTTTGCATGCTTCATTTCCATCCTCTAAACCATTCTTGCCTTGTAATCCCTAAAATCACTTAAAACACATATCAAGGTATCAAATGGTAATAAGAGATGATTAAAATACACAAATTAAAGACTTTAGGAAGCAAGTTTTCAATCATAGAACAAATTCTGGGAGGAATTGTAAAACCATGCAAATAGTATGAATAAGTGGGCAAAGGCTTGATAAAAACCACTCAATTGAGCATAAGATAAACCATAAAATAGTGGTTTATCAATCTCCCCACACTTAAACATTAACATGTCCTCATGCTAAACTCAAGAGAAGCTATAAAGGAGTGAAGAGGAATGATAGAGAGTATGCAATGCAACCTATCTATGTGAATGCAACTACATGCAAAATGTTTCTACCTACTTGGTTAAAAGTAAATAAGTTCTCCAAGACAAATATGATTCAAATTCCACTAATTCAAATCGTACAATAAAAAGCAAGTAAACTTGTAAGAAGATAGCTCATGAAAGCAGGGAACATAGAATCAAGCATTGAACCCTCATTGGTAGTGTATATCACTCTAGTCTCTCAAGTGTATAGGGTAATTCACTCTACTCTTCTCTAATCATGCTTTCTAAACTTTGTTCTTCATCTAACCAATCAACAAATATTTAATGTACCAATGCACACATCATGAGGTCTTTTCAAAGTTGTAATGGGGCCAAGGCAAGGGTGAGGATATATGTATGGCTAAGTGAGCTATAAATTGAATCTTTGAGTAACCTGAGCTATCACCTAACATACATACTATATAACTTCCAAAATCATGCCTAGCTACCCATAATTCCCACTTTTGTATCACAAACTCATGTACCAAATTTTTGATATTTCTGTATTACATGTGCATTGATCTTTCTATTAAAGCTTAACGTTGGGGTATTTTTTGTCCCCTTATTTATTTACTTATTCACTGAATATTTTTGGATTTTTCTCTCTTTTTTTTTTTGAAAATAAACATAACATATCAATGCACATGAATTTTTTTATTTTTCTGGTCTTACATAAATAGGTTCCCAAATTCCCAATATTCAAATAAATTAGAAACATGATACATTCTCTTATTAACCCATGTTCCCACAGTTTTCTCACAATTAGTTGATGCACAACCTCTATCTTAAGCTAACCAAAGATTCAATCTGGGATAATTAATTTATTTTTCTATGTAAGGCTAGTGATGTGGTAAATACAGAATAAACGGGGATTAAAAGGCTCAAAGTGACTAACAATGGTGACATAAAGGGGTAGGCTTATTTGGGAGAAGTGAGCTAAAACAAGTAATGGCCTCAATCATATGCAAGCATGTAAATACACTTAAATAATGGACATATAGAATGGAACAAAGTATAGATTACAATCATAGAGAAGGAAACACACAAGAATAAAAATTTATGGTTAAATAATGTAACCGTGTAAATAAGCTCAAAATCTCACAGGTTGTGTGTTCTTTGGCTCAAAAATCATGTTCCAAATACAACTTCAAACAAATTTAACACATAGAAAATTTTAGTTTTTAATTTAAATTAGTTAAATTTTTCAAAAGTAGGGTCTTAAAAAGAAACTTATTATTTTTCAACTAAGT
Source organism: Arachis hypogaea (assembly GCF_003086295.3). NCBI lineage: Eukaryota > Viridiplantae > Streptophyta > Magnoliopsida > Fabales > Fabaceae > Arachis > Arachis hypogaea. The sequence goes on from NC_092045.1 coordinate 17,816,658, forward strand.
AGTACTTAAATGCAAACAATCAACTACACATGCAATCTATTATGCAATGCAACAATGAACAAACAAAGAAAATAGAATATTGGTGTTGAGAAGAGAATAACTAACCCGTAGAGATCACTATCGACCTCCCCACACTTAAAGATTGCACCGTCCTTGGTGCATGCTAAGATGTACGAGTGGACGGGCTGCTTCAACTGATGCTTATCTCCAAGGATTGTGCAGATGGACTTGTTTATCTCCCCATATAGAAGTTCTTCTTTTTCCCTACCTCTCGGTGGCCATCCTGAAAGAAGAGGAAAAGGAGAAAAAGTAACCCAGAAATAAAGATAAGAAAATAAATAAAATATGGGTTGGTTAATGCCAAATAATAAAGGTCTCAATTACATGGTAGCTACAACATGCAAGTGAGAAAATAATAAAAGCACATGGCATATCAACAGTGCAAAAAGTTGCAACAATGGGAAAAAGAGTGTGGGTAATGCAAGATAGAGTAAGTGCATATAAATGCAAAAGGAATATCAGTATTATAAAAATTAGCATTGACTTATGAATAATAATACCCAATCAGAATAAAACAAGTCATGAAACACCAGAATAATTCAAGAAAAGATGCAATAGTTGAAGAAGAGAATTGTAACACCAATGGAAAAGAAAAAGAAAGTAAGAAAGGAGGAAGAAAGAAATAAGAAGGGAAAGAAAATATTTAGATATGGGGAAGAAAAAGATAAGATATTTGGCTGATTTAGATAAGTTGTGCGCCGCTTGTGACGCGGACGCGTGAGTGACGCGTTCGCGCGGATAGCGCCTCTATGAAATAACGCGGATGCATCATCCACGCGGTCGCGTGGATCGATTTGTGCCATTAGCGCGAGGGCAGCCTCGCGGTCGCGCAACTCTCTGTTTGAAACTCATATTGCCAAATCTTTGGGTGACGCGGTCACGTGGTTGACGCAATCGCGTGGATGGCCATTTTTGAAAAATGACGCGGACGCATGGGGCACGCGTTTGCATGGTAGGGTTGGTGCTTCTAGCACAAGTCCAGCCCAATTCCAGCTCAACTTTCGGCCATACACCCTTTTAACGTCGATTTTACAGGGCCACGCGGTCGTATGGGTGATGCGGACGCGTGGGGAGGTTATTTCGCTAATGACGCGATCGCGTCATCCACGCGGTCGCATGGATTAATTTGTGCCAAAAGCACGCCTCCAGCCACACTTTCGTGTGACTCTCTGTTCAATTTTCTTTTCTTCCCAACACACATATGACGCGGATGCATCGCGTGCGAATTTTTTTTATGCATTATGCAGAATGCAATGAACGTTATGCAAAATTTTAGATTCAATCAAAACTCAAAAACAAACAAAACAGACTAGAATTAAAACTGAAGAGGGACGATCATACCATGGTGGGTTGTCTCCCACCTAGCACTTTTAGTTAAAGTCCTTAAGTTGGACATTTGATGAGCTTCCTGTTATGGTGGCTTGTGCTTGTATTCATCCAAAAATCTCCACCATTGTTTGGAATGCCAACAGCCGCCGGGGTCCCAAACAAGGCATATAAAGCCCTTGAGTAAGTTCAAACAGGCTTCAAGGCTCCCGGGGTGTTGAATGTCAGAATAGATTCCAGGATCCCAAACCTTGTTTCTACACCCGTCTTCAAGTGGATCCTGATAATTCCATTCGGATAGCAAGCAATCTGAATCCTCAGCGGAGCTGTCAAATAACTTCCTAGAATCCTCAGGGGAGCTGTCAAATAACTTCATAGACTCATTCAACTGAGCTCTACACCAACCTTTACGTTTAAACTTTGAGCACACAACCATGTTGATCCTTGCAGGACAACTCTTACCACTAACCATCTTCCTCTTACTCTGGATGCCACAGAGAGCTCTAAGTTGACCATCTGTCTCTAGTAGCCCATATTCAAGTGAGAAAGTAAAGGTCAAGGATAAGAATTTTACCCACTTAAATGTTGTGTTGGACGGTAATGGCCTTGGAAGAGGTGTTTCTAATGATCTTACAAGCTCCACTCCCTTGTGCTTTTCTTTGACAACTTCCACCTCCATGTAAGCTTCTTCAATTTCAACCTCCTCCTCTTGGTAGCTTTCTTCCGATTCAATTTCTTCTTCATTGTTCGCCAAGGGCATGGGAGGTTGTGCTTCTTCTTCTTTAATCTCCATGTCAAGTCCAATGGGAGAGGATTCAAATGTAGATAAGAATTCATTAATGATTGAATCCATCTCTTGATCGTCCCCTTCAAAGTCTTCAACCATGATATGCCTTGGAGGTTGTACACCCTCCTCAACATCAAATTCAAACTCCTTAGAAGGGGGCTCTGTGACTTGAGTTTCCCATGGAGGTTTTGCATCTCCTAAGTCTTCAACCACTTTTTCCTCTTCAATGGCAGGCGTAGCTTCTTCCAATTGTTCCAATACCAAATCGTGCTGCTCACTGTCTACCAGAGTGTCTAACTTCTCCTTCCTGCCACGTTCTTCAATAGATTCTCCACATGAAGCCATGGGAATTCCTTGAATGTCCGAACATCAGGAAGGTAATCGATTCATCGCTTGATCCAGTTAGCAAAGGTAATTCCTTGATTCTTGTTACGCTCGGCTATCATAAGTAGGATCATAGTGCTCTTGGATTGATGGATATGGAGATGGTATAAATTGAGGTGGTGTCGTAAGAGTAATTGGGGTGGAATTGGGGTGGTTCTATATATGGTTCATACGGTTCATAGGGTGGTTGGTATGGTGGATATGGGTTAGGGTCATATGGAGGTGAATGGTGGAAAGGGGCTTGTGAGTATGGTGGTCCAAAATCATGTTGAGGAGCGGGTTCATAGGCATATGGTGGTGGTTGTTGATAATCAAAAGAGTGCTCACCATAGCCATTGCCTTGATATGCATCACATAATGGTTGTTGATAGTCCATTGGAGGTGGTTGTTGCCATGAGGGTTGATCAAATCCTTGTGGCTCCTCCCATCTTTGATTGTTCCAACCTTGATGCATGTTCTCATTGTAATCTCCTCTTCCTACAACATAATTGTAACCAGACTCATAGCCAAAGGGGTGAGAGTTCATAGTAGTAAGAGAAAATAGAAACAAAAACTAACAAAAAGAAAATATTTTGAAAAAGATATGATTTTTGAAAAAGATAGGAAAATATTTTGAAAAAGATATGATTTTTGAAAAAAAAAAGATAAGATAAGATTTTGAAAAAGATATAATTTTTGAAAAAAGATTTGAATTTTGAAAAATAAGATAAGATAAGATAAAAATTTTAAAATAAAAATTTGAAATTTTTTTTTGAAAAATATTTACAATAACCAATAATAAGGCACACGTTTGCAATTTCCCGACAACGGCGCCATTTTGACGAACGGATTCTCTATCGGTAAAGAAATATAAAAATATGATCGCGTTGTATGTATAGCTTCTAAACCAATAGAAAATCCTTTTGTACAAACGTTTGGTTGTCACAAGTAACAAACCCAATAAAAATAATTAACCAAAGTATTCAAACCTCGGGTCATCTTCTCAAGGAATTGCAAGGAAGTATGATTTATTATTGGTTATGGAAAATAGTATTTTTGGGTTTTGAAAGGGTTTTGAACAAGAGAGATAGATTGCAGGAATTAATAAATTAATAACTAAAAACTCTTGGCAAAGTATGAAAACTGGAAGTTCTATCCTATTTATCCTTATCAATGGTGATGAGAATTATATTTTTGCTACCACTAAGTCAACCTCTAACTATGAAGGTAAGTTAAGTGGACAAATCAATTTAACACCTAAAGTCCTAGTCAACTCCTGAGGAAAGACTAGAGTTATAGGAATCTAAATTAATCAGCAAAGATAGTAATTATCAATCACGATGAGTTTGACAACTCAAGATTTACCAATTAATCAACCAAAGTCAAAAAAGAAAAATCTAAATTATTTATATAATAAATAGAAGAAAGCAATCATGAGTCTGAAATACCTCAAATTATATTAATTAAGAAAATCCTAACATGAAAAGTTCATAAACAAATAAAAGAGAAAATAAATAAAAAGAACATTGAACCTGTGATGAAGATGAGATAATCCTAAGGTTAAGAAAAACTCCCTCTTTAAAAACTACATCTAAACTATGAAAAGTGTGAAATATGATCTGATCTCCAGTATGAATGATGAATGAATGGATTCTCCCACTTTATAGCCTCTAATATATGCTTTCTGGGCCGAAAACTGGGTTAGAAATAGCCCAGAAATTGCTATGGTATGTACTGGTCGCGGGAAAGTGACGCGGAGGCGTCGTCCATGCGTTTGCGTGGATTGAAGTTCGCAGATGCGATGCGTGCGCGTCATCTACGCGTTCGCGTCACCTAACTTTGGGGAAGCTATGGCAAATTATACATTGTTGTGAAGCCTCAGTTGTTAACTTTCCAACGCAACTAGAACCGCATCATTTGGACCTCTATAGCTCAAGTTATGACCGTTTGAGTGCAAAGAGGTCAGGCTGGACAGCTTAGCAATTTCTTCAACTTCTTGTATTCCTTCCACTTTTGCATGCTTCCTTTCCATCCTCTAAGCAATTCTTGCCCTGTAATCCCTGAAATCACTTAACACACATATCAAGGCATCGAATGGTTATAAGAGACGATTAAAATACACAAATTAAAGACTCTAGTAAGCAAGTTTTCAATCATAGAACAAATTCTGGGAGGAATTGTAAAACCATGCAAATAGTATAAATAAGTGTACAAAGGCTTGATAAAAACCACTCAATTGAGCATAAGATAAACCATAAAATAGTGGTTTATCAGGATACTACCTTAGCCTCTTCTTTTATGGAAGACTCACTACTTAAGTACAGATGCTAATTTCTGGCAACTGTATCAATGAGCTCTTGAGCCTCTTCAATTGTTTTTCTCATGTGTATAGATCCACCAGCTGAGTGGTCTAGAGATATCTGAGCTTTTACTGTAAGCCCGTAGTAGAAGATGTCTAACTGCACCCATTCTGAAAACATTTTAGAAGGGCATTTCCTTAGCATCTCTCTGTACCTCTCCCAGGCGTTGTAAAGGGATTCATTATCCTCTTGTTTAAAGCCTTGGATGTCCAGCCTTAGCTGTGTCATCCTCTTGGGAGGGAAATATTGATTCAGAAATTTTTCTGACAACTGTTTCCATGTTCTTATGCTAGCTTTAGGTTGGTTATTTATCCACCTCTTAGCTTGGTCTTTTACAGCAAATGAAAACAATAATAATTTGTAGGCATCCTGATCTACTTTCTTATCATGTATTGTGTCAGCAATTTGTAAGAACTGTGCCAGAAACTCAGTTGGTTCTTCTTGTGGAAGACTGGAATACTGGAAATTTTGCTGCACCATGATAATGAGCTGAGGATTCAACTCAAAACTACTGACTCGATGGAGGGTATACAGATACTACTCCCATATGAAGCAGTAGTGGGGTTAGCATATGACCCCAGAGTCCTTCCGGACTGTTCATTTCTATTTAGGTTTATGATGGAGTAAGGGAGATGAGGTGGATTTATTTTGTTTACTTTATTATATTTATTTATTAATTTTTTTCGAAATAATAAAATAAAATAAAATAAAATAAAAAAACCAAAATAAATAAAAAAAGATTTGAAAATATTTTATGAGGACTTTCGAAAAATAAGGAGAGAAAGTGGTTGGGATGTTTTTGAAAAAGATATGATTCTAAAAAAATTGACCAAGTCAATCCAAGGGATTCGAAAATTATGAGCAGTTAAAGGAAAATATATTTTTTATTTTTGAAATTTATTATGAAAGAGAAAAACACACAAAAGACACAAGACTTAAAATTTTTAGATCCAATGCTTCTTGTTTTCGAAAATTTTGGAGGGAAAACACCAAGGCACATCAAACTTAAAAATTTTAAGATTAAAACACAAAAAAGACTCAAGAACACCTTGAAGACACACAAGAACAACAAGAACAAAAGAAAGAACACCAAACTTAAAATTTTTTAGAAAACCAAAATAAAATTTTGAAAACAAAAGAAAAATTAACAAGAGAACACCAAACTTGAAGTTTGGCACAAGATTTAATCAAAGAAAAATTATTTTTGAAAAAGTTTTAAAAGGAGGATATCCAATTACCAGGAATACAAGCACAACACTCTAGCCTTCTGAACTATAAATTTAACGTGTTTTAAAAATGTATTTTTAAAGGAAAATAAAAACATGCAATTGACACCAAACTTAAGATATGAAACTAAACTCAAACAAAAGACTCCATGAAAAATTAAAAACTAATAAAGAAAAATAATATTTTTGAAAGATTTTTTTTAAAAGGAAAAATAAAAGACGCAATCCTAGTGACTCTAAACCAAAAAGCCAAATTTTTTCTTAATCTAAGTAACAAGATAAACCGTCAGTTGTTCAAACTCGAACAATCCCCGGCAACGGTGCCAAAAACTTGGTGCACGAAAATTATACTCACACTATGTAATTCCACACAACTAACCAGCAAGTGCATTGGGTCGTCCAAGTAATACCTTACGTGAGTAAGGGTCGATCCCACGGAGATTACCGGCTTGAAGCAAGCTATGGTTATCTTATTATTCTTAGTCAGGATATCAATAGGGTTCTTAGTTTTAATTGTGAAAAGTGAAAAAAGCATGAAAGGAATATTTGTTACGCAGTAATGGAGAATGGGTTAGGGTTTTGGAGATGCTTTGTCCTTTGAATTTCTGCTTTCCTACTGTTTTCTTCTTCACGCACGCAGGTCTCCTTCCATGGCAAGCTGTATGTTGGTGGATCACCATTGTCAATGGCTACCAGTCATCCTCTCAGTGAAAAGGGTCCATGTACATGGCTAATCATCTGTTGGTTCTCACTAATGTTGGAATAGGATCCAGTGATCCTTTTGCGTCTGTCACTACGCCTAACGTTCGTGAGTTTGAAGCTCGTTACAGACATCCCCTCCTAGATCCTACTCAGAATACCATAAACAAGGTTTAGACTTTCTGGATCTTAGGAATGCTGCCCATTGGTTCTAGCTTATACCACGAAGACTCTGGACTCACGGATTGAACGCTCTCTTGTCAGGAGAGGCAGTCAAACTCGTGAGCCAGAAACCCAAGAGATAAACATTCAATCTAAGGTAGAACGGAAGTGGTTGTCAGACACGCGTTCGTAGGTTGAGAATGGTGATGAGTGTCACGGATCATCACATTCATCATGTTGAAGTGTGAATGAATATCTTATAATAGAAACAAGCGAGATTGAATAGAAAACAGAAATACTTGCATTAATTCATCGAGACGCTACAGAGCTCCTCACCCCCAACCATGGGGTTTAGAGACTCATGCCTTCAAATGTACAAGTTTGAATGTAAAAATGTCATGAGGTTCAAAATAAATATCTAAAAGTAGTTTATATACTCAACTAGTAACCTAGGTTTACAAAAGATGAGTAAACTAAAATAGATAGTGCAGAAATCTACTTCTGGGGCCCACTTGGTGTGTTCTGGGGCTGAGCATTGAAGCTTGCACATGCATAGGCCATTCTTGGAGTTAAACACCAGTTTGTAACCTGTTTCTGGCGTTTAACTCTGCTTTGCAACTTGTTTATGGCATTTGACGCCAGAATAGGGTAGAAAACTGGCGTTAAATGCCAGTTTGCATCGTCTAAATTTGGGCAAAGTATGGACTATTATATATTGCTGGAAAGCCTTGGATGTATACTTTCCAACGCAATTAAGATTGCGCCATTTGGATTTCTGTAGCTCCAAAAATTCCACTTCGAGTGCAGGGAGGTCAAAATCCAACAACATCAGCAGTCCTCTATCAGCCTCTTTATCAGATTTTTGCACAGGTCCCTCAATTTCTGCCAGAAAATACTTGAAATCACAAAAAAACAAACAAACTCATAGTAAAGTCTAGAAATGTGAATTTTTCTTAAAAACTAATAAAAATATACTAAAAAGTATCTAAATCATACTAAAAACTATATAAAAACACCCCCAAAAAGCGTATAAAATATCCGATCATCATCGGGTCACTTCCTTCTTGACAACTTCTAAAATGGTGGGGTTTAACCGCCTTTGAGATTGATGGATAGGCCTTGCTCCCTCCTCTAGAAATATATGGTGCTCACAGACTTGAGGGCTTATACCTACTATGTCCGCCAAACTCCACCCAATAGCTTTCTTGTGTCTTCTAAGCACACTAAGCAAGCGCTCCTCTTGTTGGAAAGAAAGTTCCTTTGCAATAATCACTGGGAGCTTTTGATTGTCCTCAAGATAGGTAAACTTGAGGTGAGGTGGAAGGGGCATCAACTCCATTTTCAGCTCATGGCTTGGCACTTGATCATCTGGAACCACTGGACGTAGCAAGGTGTCTTCAGTATACTTAGAGGACTTCCCCACACTTGCACCTTGCTCTGTGTTCTTCTCTTCTATTGCCTCTTGGTGAACTTCAGCCACAGTCTCATCAATAATGTCATACTGGAAGATAGAGTGATCTTCCGGTGGGTGCTTCATAGCTTTATCAAGGTTGAAGCTCACTTCTCTGCCATCTATCTCAAAAGAATAGGTACCCGAGAAGGCATCTAACTTAAACCGTGATGTCTTCAAAAATGGCCTTCCAAGCAAGATGGATGAAGGTCTTCCAGAGTCACTAGGGGGCATCTCTAGAATGTAGAAGTTGATAGAAAACGTAAACCTCTTAATGCTCACCAAGACGTCTTCCGCAATTCCAACCAATGAAATTATGCTCTTATCTGCCAAAACAAAACGTGATGCCGACCTTTTCAAGGGTGGGAGCCTTAAAGCATCATATACAGATAATGGCATAATACTAACACATACACCTAAATCACACATGCAGTCAACAAATTGTACACCCCCTATAGTACAAGTAACCATGCAGGGACCGGGATCACCATATTTCTCCGGTATAGCACCCATTAGAGCAGAAATTGAGCTACCCAAGGGAATAGTTTCTAAATCATGTTTCTTATCTTTATTCGTGCACAAATATTTTAGAAACTTAGCATATTTAGGCACTTGACGAATAGCATCAAAAAGGGGAATAGTTACCTTAACCTTTTTGAAGATCTCCACCATCTTGGGTTCTAGCTCCACTTGCTTCTTAGTCCTCCTAGCAAGGTGTGGAAAAGGAATGGGAATGGCTTCTCTCACAGCATCATCTTCCTTAGATACTCCATTCCTTGGTTGAGCAACTTCTTCTTCAACCGCATCTTGTACCTCATCCTCTTCTTCAACATCTTCTACCTCAACAATGTCTTCAACTTGAATGTCTTCTCTTGAGCTTGGCTCCTCGGGACTCCTCTCTTGCAACGTAGTGCCGGACCTCAAAGTGATGACATTGATTCCACCTTTGGGGTTGGATAAAGGTTGAGAGGGAAGTGCACTAGAATTTGAAGGCTGATTGTTAGAGGTAGAGGGTGATTCCATTCGTGATATAAGAGCTTGTAGAGTGGAGGTAAGACTGGTGAGGCTAGAGGTAAGTGAATTTTGAAGCTCTTTTTGTCCTTGATGGATAGAACGGAGTGTTTCATCTTGGTTGGAGGAGGAAGGAGGGTAGGTAATTTGAGGGACTTGTGGTTGGTTGGGTTGAGGTTCTTGGGCTTGTCTTTGGTGAGGTGCTCGGTATGGAGGATTTTGTTGATACCGGTTCTGTTGATAGTTGTTGTTATTCCACCTTTGATTTCCACCATTGTCTCTGCTTCCTTGGTTGTAGTTATCCCTCCATCCTTTGTTGGAATTGTCTCTACATCCTTGGTTGGGATTTTCTCTCCACCCTTGGTTGGGGGTGTCTTGCCAACCTTGATTGTAGTTACCACCTTGGTTATAATTACCGCTTTGTTGATAGTACCCTTGATTCAGACTAAGCATTTGTAGCCGCCAAGGTGTTGTCTTCTTGGAGTTGTGGACACTCATCAGTGTAGTGAGAATCGCAAGCGCATATTCCACACACTCTTTGAGGGACTAACTGCTGACATTACTGCTGTGGAGGGGGCAGAGGTTGTTGTTGATTCAGCTGGAGCTACTTGAGTATATTGGTCATCTCTCTCAGAGTCTTAGTGAGAGCAGCGGTCTCACTACTAGAAGAAACTTCTGTAACAGCCTTAGGATGATTAGTCATTTGCCTTGTATTTCGGTTAGACTCAGCTAGATCAGTGATCAATTGCCACACTTCTGTCGCCATCTTATACTTCGTCAGAGAGCCATTACTCGCAGCATCTAATAAGGTCTTGCCTTGAGGCTTCATGCCTTAGCAGAAATAACTAATCAACACCAACTGGTCAATCTTGTGGTGGGGACATGAGTCTAGGAGATTCCTGAAGCGCTTCCAATACTCGTAGAGAGTCTCTAATTTACCTTGAATGACACAGAAAATTTCCTTCCTCAATCTATCTATAACCTCTGCTGAAAAGTACTTGTCCAGGAATTTCCTTCTGAGCATATCCCAATTAGTAACAACAGCTTCCGGTTGAGTGTAGAACCACTCCTTTGCCTTTTTCTCAAGAGAAAATGGGAAGGCATATAGCCAAACGACAATCTCATCTGCACCATGTCGCCTAGTATTTGAGCAAGTTGTCTAAAAATTCCTAAGGTGCTTGATAGGCTCTTAAGCAGGTAAGCCATGAAACTTAGGCAGTAGATTAATCAATGCGGTCTTCATTTCAAAATCCGCAGTCAAATTCGGATGACGCGCTTGATATGGTTGCAGTGTAAAATTCGGAGCTCCCGCTTCCTTGAGAGTAATCCTTCTAGGCTCTGCCATGGTACCTGCACTTAAATCAACAGAAGAGGCAACAATAGAATTAGTAGAAGAGGAACTAGTTTCTTCCTCAAATGACGCTTCAAACTCAACCTCAGATAAGACTGGTGAATTGGTAGAAACCCCTTCACCACCCTCAGAGGCTAACCGACGTCGAGCTCGCCTAATACGTGAAATAGTCTTTTCGATTCCAGGATCTAATGCGGCTAAGCTCGGATCCGGAAATGAACGAGTCATTCAATGAAAGAAACATAGATCTCATGGTAATAAAATATATTAAGAAAATTAAATAATAAAACTACTAATAAACAGAAAGCACACAAATAAAATAATAAAAAAAAGCAATTAAGATTAAATAAAAACAGCGTTGTCAGTACAATCTTAACCGACGAAATTCCTACTATCAATTTAATTTGTATCACAATTAAGACTTCAATCGAAGGTAGTAGCAACTCTCTTAATATCCAATCCAAAAGAGAAAAAAAACTAAGAATGCTAAGAACCCTAGGAAAAGTAGTATTTTCTCTCTCTAGAATTCCAAAAAACTCAAACTAAACTAAAATAAAAAGTAAAGTGAAGCGTGTCCTCAGTTTCAGCTACACCCCTGCCTCTAGTCTGCATTTTTGGGCTTGAAACTGAGTCCAAATCAGCCTAAAAATTGCCCCCAGCGAGTTCCGATATGTGCAACACATGACGCTCTGTCACGCGTACGCGTCGGTCATGCGTACGCGTCGCTGGACTTCTGCGCTTGTCACGCATACGCGTTGGTCACGCGTACGCGTCTCTATGAAATGCGCCCATTCGCGCGCACGTGTTAGCCATGCGTGCGCGTCGCTACTCGCTTCCAATCTCTTTAGTTTATTGGTTCCTTCCATTTTGACATGGCACCTCTTCATCCTTTAAGCCATTCATGCCCTGTAAACCTGAAAACACTTCACAAACACATCACGGCATCGAATGATAATAAAGGAGAATTAAAAATTAACAAATTAAAGGCCTAGGAAGCAAGTTTTCAATCATGGTACAAAATTAGGAAGGAATTGTAAAACCATGCAGTTTATATGAATAAGTGTATGAAGAATTGATAAAATTCACTCAATTTAGTACAAGATAAACCATAAAATAGTGGTTTATCACAAAGCCCAAAGAAAAATCACATCCAAGACATATGAAGGCTGAGAAGTGAATTTGATTGTAATTGAATGTGAATTTGCATTTTAATGAGTAAGGATAGTAGTATAAAAGTGGAGGGAGAACACTAAGTTAGGGACTTCTCTTCTTCTTCACAATTCTTTTCTTTCTTTTGAAATTTAGTTTTGCTCTGTAATGGGTCACTAATTCTCTCTGTTGAGGGGAGGAGCTCTGTGGGTTTATAATGAATTGATGAATCTTCTCTTGTTCTTAATTCATGTATTTTTGTTCTGAGGGAGAGCTTTCGTTCTTCATCACAAAGATTCAAATCTATTAAAAAATAGTTTAAATCTCACTTGAAATTTATGATTAACTTGGAAGAGCAATTATAGCAATTGAGTTTGAAAACTCTTCTCTCATAATTCTTATGATTTTAGATCTAGAATTTGATAAGTGATATTAAATCAATCTTATCTAGATTTTAAAAATTGTGTGGTTAAGAATAAGAGATTGTGCTTCGCCTCTTTTCATGAGCAATTAATCAAGAAATTGGCAATTGACTAAGTCAAAGAAAATTGAATCACAAAAGAATTGGGATTCAATTACTTATGATTTGCTAGAGATCTAGCTTGCATGATTGAGAAGGAAGTGAAACTAATCAATTTTAAAAAAACCATATCTCCAAACCTCAACATTTTAATTCAAATTACTCTCTTCATCATTTAATTGCTTTCTACTTATTCAAGTCATTTACTAGCTTTCTTTCAATTCCAGCAATTTACTATTTTCATTTAATTCTTGTCATTTAATTGCCTCATTTCAATTCCCAGCTTTTATTTAATTATTGTGAATTGATTATCCTCATTCTATTATTTCAATTTACAGCTTTCTTTATTTTGCTTCATTTACTTATGCTCTTTTATTTTCTTTCATTTAGTTTCATTTATGTTTCAATTAATTTCCTTTAATTTCTATTAGAATCTTTTTTCAATTAGTTCTTTAATTTTTTTTAGTTTCAACAGACCACAAGTTGAATCGTTTAACTAGAATAATCAATTAGTTATGGTTGCTTCATCCATAAATTCTCGTGGAAACGATAACCCACTCATCGTGGTATTACTTGATATGATTTGATGCACTTGATAAATTGTGGATTTGCTATAATCTATATAAATTGTTTGGTGCCATTGACAGATTAATTGTGATTAACAATTACCGCATTAATTAATTATCTAGATTAAACACTTTTTTATTTTTATACCTAACTCTTTCACTTTGATAGAAGGAATTCTAATTTTGCTTTGTTTTGGTGTCTTTATTTTATGCAAGGAATTTAAGAGGAGGAACCTTTTATTTTTTAGCCAGAAATTGAACAAACCCTCTAGAGATTAAGAAAACAAGCAAGAAACAAGAGGGTGGTAAAAGAAGTTGAAGAGAAATCAGACACAAACATGGCTGAGAATCACAACAATGCCTTTAATGCTTATACAAGAAGGACATTAGGATCATATTCATATACTACTCCTAATCATGAAAACTGTGGGAGTAGTATTATGATTCCTAATGTAAATGCCAATAACTTTGAGCTAAAACCACAACTCATCACACTAACTCAATAGAATTGTCAATTTGGAGAAAGTTCATAGGAGGATCCAAATCAACACATATCAAACTTCATCCAAATTTTTGACACAGTGAAGACCAATAAAGTATTAGTTGAGGCATATAGATTGCTCTTATTCCCATTTTCTATTAAAGATAGAGTCAAGCAATAGCTTAAGACATAACCCAAAGAAAGCATTGCAATATGGGAGAATTTGGTTAGCAAGTTCTTAACTAAATTCTTCCCATCTCAAAGGTTAATCAAGTTAAGAAATGATGTGCAAACCTTCAGGCAACAAGAAGGAAAGTCTTTATATGAGGCATGAGAAAGATATAATGAGATGCTTAGAAGATGTCCCCTAATATGTTTGCTGATTGAGTTCAATTACAAATCTTCTATGATGGGATTAATCCTACCTCAAGGAACTCACTAGACAACTCAGTAGGAGGATCTTTATATATGAAAACCATTGGTGAAGCACTGTAATTGATAGAAATTATTGCCAACAACCAATATCTCCACTCCTCAGAAAGAAGCATGAAGAGAGGAGTCATGGAGTTGGGTACATTGGATACCATCTTGGCATAAAACAAAACAATGTCTCAACAAATTAGTGCTCTCACTAAACGACTTGGCCATATGCAAGTGTCCTCGGTAGGAACACAATCCCCTACTTATGACATGGGATGAGAAGCCTCCTTCAATGAAAATTGTGAACCATTCAACCTCACCCAACCCCCTATTGAACAAGTAAACTATATGGGAAACTCCTCTAGATCACCTTAAAATGATCCCTTCTCAAAGACATATAACCTAGGATGGAGGAACCACCCCAACTTTGGGTGGGGTAACCAAGGACAAATGAACAATAATTTTAATAACTTCAATAACCATCACTAATAACTACCACAACAACCTCACCTACCTCAAACACAACCACCTCATAACCCTAAAAAACCTTCGCCACATGAAATTGCCTTAAAAAAGTTTTCTCAACACACAACCTCATTTGTCCAAACAACCTCAGACTTCATACAACAATCTAAATGTTTCATGAATGAGACAAAAGCCAATTTTTAGAATCAAGATGCTTCCATTAGAAATTTGTAAGTGCAAGTGGAGCAAATTGTTCAACAATTAGCAAAACCCACTAACACATTCCCAAGTGATACTAAATCTGAAATCACTTAACAAACATATCAAGGCATCTAATGGAATCAAGGTAAATTATATTTATCTATTTTAAGACCTAAAAAGCATGTTTTCACTCTTAAGCACAATTAAAGGAGAATGTACAAAACCATGCTATTTCATTGAATAAATGTGGGTGAAAGGTGATAAAATCCCTTAAATTTAATACAAGATAAACCCTACAAATGGGGTTTGTCAGATACTGAGATCAACCCAAGAGTAAAATGCAAGGTTATCATACTACTAAGTGAGAAAGCTATGGAGAAAGAAGTCACAAGCCATGAAGTGCATGATGAATGAACTACAAAGGAGGAGTTAGAAATGCAAAAGTAAGAGTAAAAAATCCCTGTACTAAGTGAAAGTTCAGTGAAGAAGGAGGCAATAGAGGCGTACAAACCGAGAAATCCCTACCCTTAAAGGTTCAAGGGAGAAAACAAGGAAAAGAAATACTCCAAATTCTTGAAAATATTCAAGACAATATACATCAACATTTTATTCATAGAAGCACTTGAACAAATGCCACTATATGTTAAATTCATGAAGAAATTGTTGTCCAAAAGAAGATCATTGAAGGGAAGGTAGACAGTGGTTAAGACCCAAGAGCGTAGTCTAATTATTCAAAGGAATTTTTCAAGGAAGAAGAAAAATCCTAGAAGTTTCCAAATCTCCTGCACCATTGGAAATACAACTTTTGAAAGAGCATTGTGTGATTTAGGGGCAAGTATCAATCTGATGCCTCTCTCTGTGATGAAGAAGCTACAAATTCAAGAGATGAAATCTACAAAAATAGCTCTCTAATTAGTAGACAAATCAATAAAGTATACACATAAAATGGTTGAGAATGTCTTGATAAAAGTAGGAAAGTTTTTCCTCCCAATAGATTTTGTCATTCCTGATATAGAGGAGGATAAAAATACCTCCATGATTCTATGGAGATCTTTCCTAGCCACTGGAAAATCCTTTATTGATATTGAAAAGGGTGAATTAATGTTGAGGGTGCATGATGAGCACTTAATATTTCATGTTTTCAAAATCATGCATCACTCAAGCGACAAAGAGGATTGCATGAAGGTTGAATCAAGTGATCTAAGTCTCCAAGAATCCCATGATGAAGCAACTTAAGAAGCTCCACCACAACACTTGAAAGGAAAAAAAGAAATAAAAGTGGTGCAACGAGTTGAAGGCACAAAAGAGGATGACAATAGTTTGCAACTCAAGCCTCCCTTTGAAATCAACAAAATTATCCTTAATACCAAGCCTAAGTTTAGTGTTGGGTGTGCATCATCAAATAAGAAGAAAGTTCTCAAGAAGGTGCCTAGAGGGTAGAGAAACAAGAATATCCCTACAGGAGACTTCTCACCAGGAAAAAAAGTAGTGTTAGTTCACCACCCCTTGAAGCCATATACAGTACAGAAGATTCTTTTTCTTGAACATATTGAGCTCATGGATGAAGACCATGGGAGAAGATTCACAGTGAGAGGGGAGGAGTTGAAGCACCATGATTATCATCCACTTTAGCAAGAATCAACCGTCTACCTAGTGACATTAAAGAAGTGCTTGTTGGGAGGCAACCCAAACTTGGTAACATTTCCTTCATATGTTTGTTTTGTTTTGAGTTAGTTGTGTTAGGTGGTGTTGATAAACAAAATTTTAGCAAGTCGATTTAGAATTCAATGATGAATATGATCGTGAGTATAGTCTAACCGACACTTAAACTCCGCATCAAACAATCCTACAATCTATAACCGAGAGTACTAGTCTCCCGAGTCGTCCTCCCTTGGAATTGCTAGAGAATGCATCTTATTGATTGGGAAGCCTTGTTATGATTCCTTGAAGGTTTAGCAAAATAGATGACAAACAATCAATCTTTAGAAAGCTTGGCCTAGGGTTGGCATTAGGAATTCTATCCTTATAGTTCCTTCAATGATGACAACAATTAGGCCTTGCTTCATTTAGTTAATCCCTAGGTATAGAGGAAAGTCAAATGAGAGTAACTAACTTGAGTCACAAGTCCTAGTTTTACCTTAGGGAAATCTAGCTTTAGTGCACTCCAAGTCAATTAGCAATTTCTAATTCCAAATCAGCAATCAACATAAACTATTCAACTCTTTCTAATGGTCCAAACCCTATGCCAAGTAAGAAACTTTTACTCCATAACTAGTGTTGGCATTTTATCAAACAATTGATGAGCAAGGATGAAAGGCATAGTAAAAGTGAGAAGAAAGTAGAATTGAAAGTGCTTCAACACAAGGAACTAACAACAATTAACCAAGAACAACAATAGAAATAAACTTCTCAGGAAATTGATAGAATCCAAAACTACAAAGTTGAATCTAGGATCTATGAGAATTGAGCAATTACAAGCACTAATTGAGATTAGAGAAGAAGATCTATAACATGAACAAAGTAAATTGAAAATTGCAATAGATCTCACCAAAGAGTGATTGAGAATTCAGAAATGGAAGGAGATGAACCCTAATGAAAGCTTGGAATCTCTCTCTACCCTCAAGAGTGTAACTACCAATAGCAAAAAAATCTAGAACCATCTAAAAATGAGCAAAAAGTCCCTCAACCCTTCAACCCCTGGTCTTCTTAAGCTCTTCCCGCCAAGGCACTTCCCCAAGATGAGATCTCCAACTCTCTCCACGCCCAGATCACGTGACTTCTAAAAAAAATCATATTCGAGCATCGGCGCGCAGGCGCAAAGCACGCGTGCGCGCCACTGGGGCATCTTGCAATGCGAGCGGAGGCGCAACGTACGCGTGCGCGCCCATGGAGATTAGGACCTAGCCGCTACACATGTCGGCTCGTGGCTTGGCTTCTGGCTTTGACTTCTAGCGGCGCAATCCACGCGGGCGCGCCAAGTGCGCGCACGCGCCCTCGCTGAAGTTCTCAAAACTCAATTTCTCATGTTCCTTTCCTTTGCGCCCATTCTCCTTCTCTCTTCCGGTTCATCCCTGCCCTATATCCTGAAACCACTTAACACACAGGTCACGGCATCGAATGGTGCAAAGAGATGATTAGAAATGTATCTAATCTAGTGCAAAATAAGCATGTTTTCATTCATGAGGCAAAATTAGGAAAGGAACACAAAGTCTTGTATTTTCATGTGAAAAGTGTGTGGAATCATTGATAAAACCCCTGAAATCGACACAAGATAAACCCTCAAAATGGGGTTTATCAGGTGTATGGATCAAAGTGTAGTGCATTTGCAAAACTTGAATTTCTATAAACATTTGGGTGCCTAGCATATCTCTAAGGGGAAAACAACACACTAGGTTTAGTGTTCACACATTGAGTTTGGTGTCTACATTCATTTAATGCAAAGTGCCCATTAGAATAGTCATTTACTGCTTTCTTTTCACCCACTCCTTTACAGTGGAAGCATGCGATTTTTTCTTACTAAACCGGCGCCAATTCATTATGAACCACCAACTTTCTACGAGTTTGATCAGTCAACTATGGTTTATATCCCTAAATGATATAATTTTTGAAATGAATCGGCCAGACCATCGGTTCAATGCTCAACTCTTATTTATATCTTTAAACAATTCAATTGATGAATAGAAATCAGCCAGACTAGCAAATTTGTTTTTGAACTTGCAATCGATCCTCGAACTCATCCCTGAACTTAAAATTGCCCTAAATTTGTTTCTAAACTTAACACCGGTCGTCCCTGAAGTACTTTTGGTCTATCGCTTATCATCAGAAAGCTGAGCTGGAGTGATTCCTGCCACGCTGGCACTATAACGACTAGCTGACATGGCGAAGGAAACTTTATTTTTGCAATTTGGTCAATTTTCCTTTTTCAAATCCTAATCCCCAAATTATCTTCATTGGATTCTCTACCTCGCTCTCTTCTTCTTCATCTTCAACTACTCTCACCTTCCAAATCTAATCATCACTGCAACAACAACAACATCACCTTCAACTCTTGCCTTCTACCTAAACAGCAACAGTCACAAAAATAAATAGCAACAATCAGAAAAAACCAGCAATAATTACAAAATACAAAACAGAAAAAATAAACCACTATAGCTACGTTAAAATAAAATCAGCAGCAACAATCACCCAAAATATTAAATAATAACTAAAAAAAACTAGAAAACTCACCTTGGCCGCACGCATAGGTAGAGAACCGAGCCAAAAGAGAGAAGACGAAGGTAGAAGGAGACAAAGAGGAGACAAGAGAAAAGCGCAAGCGTGCGAGCAATGACGACGATGAGTAGTGAGGGAGGTTCTAGTGAGTGATGGGCAGCAAGCGCGACAAGTAGAGAGGGAGGCAGCAGTGAGCAGTGAGTGCAAGAAACAAGACGACGCAGTAATTTAGAGGGGCCGACGATGTCACGATGAAGAGATGGAGGCCAACGAGAGGTAACAACAGAGAAGGTTGAAGCTTTGTTCTCTGCCTCTGTCGTGTTTGAGTGTTGTGAGTGTGAGATACTAGGTTGGGGAGGGGGCGAGTGGTGCGACACCAAGACGGAGGACGGCAAGAGGCAGTGACAAAGAGGGTTAAGGAAAGCTCTGTCTTTGCTGTGTGGTTAGTCATGTGAGTGTGAGAGAGTGAGGTTAGGGAGAGGGGCCTCGACGGCCATTAGGAATTTTTATATATATATATATATATATCCAAAATAACATCATTTCGGTGCTAACGAAGCAAAAATCGGTCTAGCTCAACTTTCTGATGACAAGCGATTGACAAAAAGTGCTTTAGGGATGACTGGTGTTAAGTTGAAAAAAAATTGAGGCAGTTTTAAGTTTAAGGATGAATTCGAGGCTCGATTACAAGTTTATATACCACTTTGAGATTTAACTTACTCAATAGTCTTATGCTTTCCTGCAATCCAATATATGGAAGGCGATTTAGAGTTGGTCGACGAGTATGTAACTGAATCAGACACACCTAGTAGGAGTAAAAATTTAGAAGAGTTTGTGCTTAAGACCCCTCTTTGGCATGAACTCCTATAGAGCAACCTGATTCATTTTATGGTGCCACTTTCTATTCCTGTTAGTGGTTTTGAGCCACTATGTCTCTTTAATTTTGAGTAAGATATATATGGCAATAGTTATGAATTACAGATATTGATATGAACATAAGTTACAGCACACGATACGAGATATACGAATACACGAATTTTAAATTTTTATAAGACATGCACACACATTATCTATATAAAAAGTGAAGTATTTTTAGATACATTACCGTAATATTTTATTAATATTAAGATATAAGTTAATATTTTAATTATTTTTAATGTCATTTTTTATTATATGAAGTATTTAAAATGATTTTTATTTTAATAAATAATAATATATACTGTTTATAAATTCATTTCAAGAATATAGGTTAAGAATAAGCTTAGACAAATCATACATGATAATATTTAGATGATTTCAAATATATTTGAAAAGTATTTTTATTTTTTATTAAAACATAGTTAGATATAAACAACACACGTATTTAACAATGAGATGTCTAACATGTAGATATGACAACTCAATGAGATATCTGTCTTTCATTGGACAATAATAACAATAATAACAATTTCTTATGTCTTATAAGTTCAAAAGAGATATAAATTTTTTTAAAATATATATATTAATAAATAAAATATTATTTAAAAAAATTTCGTAAAAAGTAGATTTACTTTTCTCCTGTTTCATTTCTTATGAAAAAAAACATTTTGACGAAAACTTAATTTTTGGTAAAATGTTTTTTTAATGTTATTTCAATCTTCAAAGATAATATCAATTTAATAAAATATACAATTATTTTTCATGTTTTTGTTGTAAATAACAAACTAGTGAAACTACTCGTGTATATATATATATATATATAATTATTTAATATAAAATCACCAATTTCAAGTTATGAAAAAAAATTTACATTAAAATTTAATCTCTAAATATTTTTATATGTTTAATATATTTTTAAGAAGTCAAAACATTAATTTTTATTTTAAGATATATTTTGTTAAAAGTTGAATTTTCGGATTTTTTATTTTAATAAATAAATTAAATATAATAATTATCAAAATAATTAATTTAAAAAATATTTACCGAAATGAGATACATACAAAATTATTTCGTTTACAGTATAAATAAGATACATTTAAAATTATTTTGTTTACAGTGTAAACGAAATATATGTATTTATAAATAATTGAATATAATTTTTAAAAATAATAAAAAATATTAATGCTTTTAATTTGACCAAACTCTTACTAATGGAATGTTTCAAATAATAGAAAAGATAAATTGTCTATTTTAAATAATAATAACATTTACTTTGAAAGTGCAACGTTAAATTACCTACTGTTAAGACAGTTATTTTGGATTGACTCTTAATAGAAATCAATCTAACCAATTAATCCATCTTCATTGAAAAAATTGGTAGAATAAATTAAAATAAAAATATAAAAAGTATAAATTTGATGCACAATAAATTAAACATTGAGATAATGTCTGCCAACTATTAGATAAACAATTCATTTTAAATAATAAAAAGAATAAACAATCTATTTTAATAATAAAAACGATGAACTATCTATTTAAAATAAATAGATTACGTTGACATCCAATTTTTTTATGGCAGATATAAAATAAAAAAATAAATTTTACTTTTTTATTTTACTTTTAGATAATTTGAAAAAAAAAAAAACAAATAATCTTCTCTTAATAATAAAAAAGTATGATGAGCCAATGGAATATTTGTACAATGTGTACAATAGAAATTTAGGGAGTATTAGAGATATAATTATTAATTCTATCTTTTCTCATCGAAGTTTTTGGGATAAGTAGTATCATGACATGGTATTAGAGTTCTACATCCAAAAGGTCAAGAATTTGATTCTTGATGAATCCAAAAATCAGTTTAAACTTTTGAGAAGATATTTATTATCCGAATATATGATTATTCTAAATAATATAAAAGATGTTCATTTTATAACTCATATAACATTATAGCCCATTGTACACAATACAAATAAATCATTGTCTTTTAGGTAGCGTTTGGTGGAGAGACAGATGTTGAAAGACTGAGACTGAAAGACAGAGACTAAGAGACAGAGACTGAAATAAGTTTTAGTATTCTGTTTGGTGCCAAGTGAGAGACAAAAATTAAAACAAGAATACAACTCTAATTTAATTTGCTTAAAAGATAACATTGGAATTAATTAATTAAAATGAGAGTATTTCAGGTATAAAATATTATTAAAATTTTAGTCTCTGTTTCTAAAAATATCAGTCCCCTTATTCCTACATTTTAGAGGCACTGAAATACTGAAATTTTAAGAATAGAAACAAAAATTTTAGTATCAGTCTCTAAACCAACAAACATGATATTGTGTCTCAGTCTCTCAATTACTGCAAAACAAACGCTACCTTAGAGAGCCCTTAATAATAGTGCGTAACTAACTATAATCTATAACCGCATGATCCTCGCGTGCTTCTTGTTACTTTGTTGCGATAAGCCGATCATAACAAATTCTCCCCCTTCTTTCGCACCCTTAAGCTCCCAAACGACGACCACTTCCACACACCACCATCGAATTTTCCGTTACACATATTCTAACTTTCTAACTACCGCTATGTGCTACACACAAAAAAAATACTGTGTTAATAATGGGCAATCTAAGTGCAATTTTTTTATTTTAATGGATAAAAAAGTAAATGTTTATTTTAAATAGATAATTTATTTTTTTATTATTTAAAATAGATTGTTTATCTTTTTTAATTATTTAAAATTATTCATTTTTTCATTATTTAAAACATTCTATCAATAAGAATTTGGTCAAATTAAAAATATTAATATTTTTTATTATTTTTAAAAATTATATTTAATTATTTATAAATACATATATTTTGTTTACAATATAAACGAGATAATAGTCACAAAAAAAAATATAAACGAAATAACATCTATCTCGTTTACACTGTAAACGAAATATATAAAAATTAAAAAACTACATATATTTCGTTTATACCGTAAATATTTATCTCAGTAAATATTTTTTAAATTATTTATTTTAATAATTATTATATTTAATTTATTTATTAAAATAAAAAATCTTTGAATTTTTAAGACAACAAAATATATTAAAAAGTAAAAACATAAAACGCGAGTGTGTGAGATCATCCTTAAATCCTATTCCCAGCTCTCTATAATTTATCCATCCCCAATCAAAAACAGCCACGTCAGCAGACCCCCAACCCCTCGTGAAAGCGTCTGCACTGGATCAAAGCTCGACCTCACCAAGGTCTCTATAAATACCAAAACCTTTTTATTCAAAACGATCTCATCCTCATTCAGTCATTCTTCATCCCCCTCCCTATCTGAAACAGAAAAGAAAATAAGCCCAAAACCACCTTCTAGAACCCTCGATTCAGACATTTTCAGCACGAACTGGCTAACTCTCAGGAAGCCTTGTTGGTGGACGCTGCTGACTCCAGCAACATTAAGCTGGTTCGAGCATTTTATGACGCCCTAAGCGCGCGTGACTCTCACGCGGTCCTTAATCTCGTGGCTCCAGACCTCGAGTGGTGGTTCCATGGTCCACCGTCCTGCCAGTTCCTGAAGCGCTTGCTAACCGGAGAATCCTCCTCCTCCGCTTCCACCGCTGCAGGCTCCTTCGAGTTCGTTCCGCTCTCCGTCGTGTCCTTTGGCAGCACCGTCATCGCCGAGGGCCGCGACGCCGTGCGCTCCGTCGCCTGGGTCCACGCCTGGACAGTCACGGATGGGATAATCACCCAGGTCAGGGAGTACTTCAACACTTCCTTAACCGTTACCAAGATCGGAGACTCTGATTCCGATTCAGATTCTGGTGAATCGGAAATTGTTCCGGCGAGCTCTGACTCCGGAGGGTTCCCTTGCGTTTGGGAGAGCAGTGTCTCTGGTTTCACCGGAAAATCGGTCCCAGGTCTCGTACTGGCGATATAAACAAGGAAAAATAATAATTAATAATAATAATAATAATAATATTAAAAAATAAATAAATAATATTGTGAAAAACTGAAAATTATTAAAAATAAAAGGGTTGTGCACGTGGCGTTTGGCGATTCGCTGGTTTCACGGGGGCATTGATTTGGTGCGTTTACCTTGAGGCCAGAGATGTAAGACCCTCTTTGCCTTGGTGCTGTGTAAGATTTGGTATTGCTCCTTTTTTTTTTTTGTTATTTATTATTTACTAATTAATATTTTAAGTTCCGAGTGTGCTTTGTGTGGAACCATTACCGTTATGGGTGTATTTTGGTTTTGGTGTTCTACCGAGTTTAATATGATGTGGTCTGATAATGATGCAATAAGAATATGTAAGAATATTTGTTTTCACATTTGCGTGATACATGATAGCATATGCTCTCTATTCTCCATCTAACGATCTCTCTAAAATGTGATAGTACTTATCCAAAAGCTTCATTGTTGACCTTTAACATTTAACGCGGAGAGTTCAATTAGTTTTTGATGTGGTGGTAGGACCCAGGAGTTTTATTTTATAGAATTAAATTATTACTATTAATTGACTAATTCTAATGTTAATTAATTAATTTAGCAAATGGAAGTTTATCTTTTATTGTTAATCGTGTACTAAAATGAAGCTTATCAAACTGATATGGGACTACTCTTATTGAATTGATGGGATGATCTTGTAAATTTTAATCGCAATCAGAAAAGGCTAGCCGGCCCGTGCTTTCAACTTTTTGAGTGCCTTAGGACTCGGATCTTTAGGAAATTCCAAACGAGAATCCCATTGGTGTGTAAATTAAACTTTTGTGTTATAAAAATAATTTCGGAAAATGAGAGCAAACTTTATCTTTTATATCCACGGAGATGGTGATGTTACACTTTCCCATGTGCTCTTCTAGCTCTCTTTAGTTGTAAGACTTGCTGCATGCTTAGAAGGCAAGTTATTGTAGGAAATTTATTGTTCTATTTTTGTTATACTTGATTCTTATGCAGTACACTTAGTAAAGAACTAACGGAGGAGGGATTTAAAATAAAACTATAAAGGAACTGGTTTGGGTGCCCTAAAGGATCACTTTCAGGTACTCAGAAATTAAGAAGAAAGATAAGAAAATCAATGGGGCACGGTTTGTTGTCGGCTTGTACAAAACGCGTGATGACAATTGACAATTTGACACAGCTAATTGAAAGCTGGGGCGTAAGGAGTCACGACTAAGGGTCTAAGGTCCACCTACTATCTACTCCGTCTTACTCTTACGCGAATACACCAAACATATCTTCTTCACTTCCATTCTGCCATTATTAGTACCTACAAATTGATAAGTACCTGTGGAGAGTTACATTCCTTTTACGCCAATTTGAAAACAAATAATTCTAAAAAAGCATTTATTTCTAGTAATTTTAAAAAATAGCATTTAATTTGCAAATAGTTTTTAAAAAGTATTTATTTTTAATAATTGTGATAGATAAACTCAGTGCTCCTAAAATAATGTATCTCTTTAGGAGTGGCAAAACGGGCCGAGCCCGTCGGGCCGATCCGTTAAACTCGCTAAAAAAGGCAGGTCGGACTAGGATTTGGAGCCCGCCAAATTAAAAAAATCTGCCAAACCCGTACCGTCAAATTGGCGGGTTTTGGTGGGAATAATTCTAAAAAAGCATTTATTTCTAGTAATTTTAAAAAATAGCATTTAATTTGCAAATAGTTTTTAAAAAGTATTTATTTTTAATAATTGTGATAGATAAACTCAGTGCTCCTAAAATAATGTATCTCTTTAGGAGTGGCAAAACGGGCCGAGCCCGTCGGGCCGATCCGTTAAACTCGCTAAAAAAGGCAGGTCGGACTAGGATTTGGAGCCCGCCAAATTAAAAAAATCTGCCAAACCCGTACCGTCAAATTGGCGGGTTTTGGTGGGGCGGGGCGGTCCGTCGGGCCGAAGATTTTCATTTTTTTTTATTAAATAAAAGAGTGATTACTATTATAAAATTAATAATTATAGAATTTTTAAACATTTTTTTTCATTTTTGTTTTTATTCTTCTTTTAGTTATTAACTTTATTTATTTTATTTTACAATTTTGTATATATGCTCAAATTATGTGACTTATTTTTTAAAATAATGATTCTATTGACAAATATTATTTTGAACAATTTTATTGAAGTTAAAAATTAAAAAAATTATATTATAATTTGACTATTTTTTATTTGTATTTGATTTTTTAATTATTATTTTTTGGTTAAGTTTAATGAATTTTATTTTTCAAAAAAAAATAGTCAAGCGGGCTAGTCCGCCAACCCGCCAATCCGCCATAAAACAGGGTGGACTAGCATTTTAGTTGGCGGGGCGGAACGGGTTGGGGCGAGACGACCCACTTTGACACCCCTATATCTCTTTATGTATTAAGGATATCGAAACAATCACCTATATTCAATTATATTACATGTATGGAAGTCCAAAAATCATTGAAAAAATATTATTATCCAAATACAATTTTTAAAAAATGGATGCTTTCATAAAAATATGTAAAATGTCTTTTTGTAAAAATGTATATGTGTCGTATTATTATTAGACGTATTAATGAATCGGTTATTTTTTAATTTCTTAATAAATCAGAACAAAACTAAGAGACTAGGGTTAGGATTTTTTTCTAAGGACCTAATTGTATTTTTAAATATTTAAGAATTTAAATGTCTACATAATAAAAAGTTAGGAATATATGTATCTTTTTATCAAAAAATTTAAACATGATTAGTTCAGATTGTGTAAATCAATCGGATCTAATAATTATATTGTGGACAATTGGGTTTATTATTGTTGCTATAATAATTCGATTTTGTTCTAATTTATTAAAAATAAATTATTAACCGGTTTAATAAAGACGTCCAATAATAACATGATACATATAAACGTCTTTAAAAAAAATATTTTTAGTGTCTTTATCAAAGTGGTTCTATTTTTAAAATGCGTTGAAATGAAGACACGGCCAATGTAATTCGAGATAGGTGTCACAGTCTTGGACATATTCTAATATTATTGTGTTGGTACTTAAACTTACTCAATCTCTTTAGTTAAAACTAAGTCATTCTAACTTTTAATACTTAGCAAAAAAAGCTAAGAATACAAGAGAAATAAAGATTTACTAAAAAGAATACTTTATTACTCAAGTGTTTGTTATAAATAACTCATTCACTCACAACTTCTCCCTTCCTTTCTCTTTTGAATTTATTTTCCTTCTTCATTTTTTTCCTCCTCCATTATCATCATCATCATCATCATTGCTGCTGCTACTATCTCTATTTATTCTCCTCCTTTTTTCTCATATTTCTCTTTCACTATCGTCATCGTCGTCATCATCACCACCACCACCTCCTCCTCTTCCTCCTCTTTTCTTTTTCATTTTATTCTCCTCCTTCTTTTTCCTCCTCCTCCACCATCATCATCATAGTTATTGTTGTCAATATCGTTTTTTTCTTATACATAAATTACTGTGTTTCTTTTTCTCCTTCATTCTCTTTCAAACTTTTTGCACATGTAAGATCTCAATCCAATGAGTGTACATTCAAGTCTAATTGAGAAATAATACTTTTAAAAGAAGTAAGAATAACAAGAAAAAAAAGAAGAATAAGAAGAAAAAAATGTAGCATTAAAGAAGAGATTTATGTGTTTTTGTAACAATATTTCGGTGTCAAAATTAAAAAATTTTGGTATTTTTTGTTTCTAAAAAGAATTCAATCCAATAAATATGAATCTACATTCTTTCAACTAAATAAGATTTTAATATAGTACAAACATATTCATTCAAGTAATTTTGGTGTTATCTTGTAATCTTTTAGTATACAATTTATTTTGTACATTCATTCAATTAAATTAAATTGTAATACATGTTCATTCATGTCTAATATGAGAAGCAATGCTCCTAAAAAAATAAGAATAACAATTCAAAACAATAATGCCTCTTCCTCCTACTCCACTTATTCTTCGTTATCTTAATAATCATGATTACCTAATAAGATTAGAACACCAAATTAGAATATTCCTTTTTATTATCTTTAGTTAGTAAGTAGAAGAAGAAAAGAAGCTCTTATTAAAGCTTAAGGACACATTAAGAAGATATTTTTGTATTTGTAGTAAAATTTTAGTATCAAAATTAAGAATTTTTTTTGTTTTTATAGCAATATTTTGATGTCAAAATTAAGAAATTTCGGTATTTTTTTTTGTAAGAATTCAATCCAATAAGTGTGAAGCTACATTTATTCAACTAAATAAGATTGCAATATAGTATAAACATGTTCATTCAAGTAATTTCAGTGCTATCTTGTGATCTTTTAGTATGCAATTTACTTTTTACATTAATTCAATTAAATAAGATTGTAATACATATTTATTTAAGTCTAATATGATAAAAAATAACACTCCTAAAAAAAATAAGAATAACAATTCAAAACTATTATTTCCCCTCCTCCTCATCATCATCATTATCATTACTATGATTATCAGCATCATCATAAGAAGCAAAAAAAAAAAATACAACATTAAAATTGTATTTTGTAGTTAAATTTTGGTGTTAAAATTAAGAAATTTCGGTGTTATTATTAAGATATCTCGGTGTTATTTTTTTATAACTTCTGTATAATTCAAAATTTCTCATCATCTTCTTCTTCTTTGTTATTATCATCTTTATCTTTTTTGTCTTACATTCTCATAATTTTTTTTATTTTACCCTTTTAACAAAAATAAAAATAAAAAATTAAATAAAAGAAGAAGACATAGATAATGCTACAAAAATTACTAGAAAGATGAAGAGAAAAAAAAAAAGAAAAATACAAAAATTACATGCACAGAAAACAAAAGAATGCAAAAAAAAAATAATACAAAAAAAGGTAAGTGTGCGATGCTGCTAAAAATTGGAGCGTATTTACAAGCTTTCAATAAAAAAATTGATTTTTATTAAGTTTAAATCAATTTGATTGAACTTAATTTAAAAAAAAAAACTTAAATAGATAGAACGATCATAATTTTTAATGGGTGAGATATCTTTTTTATACAACTCGAATTAAGTTATTTAGGTGTTTTAATTACATAGATTTTGGGAATAAAAATGCTAGGGCCATAAATTTTTGGAATTTGTAATCATTAAATAGATATTAATAATAATTTTAATAATGTGAAATTTTATTCAATAACTCACTATCCTTTTTTGATTACATACTGACTAGAATTTAATAAAATTGGTGTCCTAGACTTTTCCTTAAAAAAATTGCATGCATGAGACATGAATTACTCATTGCTTTATTTAAATTCGGGTAGAACAGCACGATCCCTACTGTTTCCGTTGGAATAATGCAGGTTCTGTTTGTCTGCTTCTCTTGCGTATTCAGTGGATTCCACAGTCCACACCACAAACTCCGAATAATAGAGATAAGAAAATACTTAATATATATGACAATAGTGAAAAATATAATAATTGGTGATCGCAAATTATTCAACAACTAATGCACATACATGATTAAAAGATAAACGGAGAGGTTAGGAATAATCACATGGTGTTTGAAAACCCTTAGAATTTAATTTACACCGGAATTAAATTAAATTTTAATATTTAAAATGAAATAAAATAAATTAATTTAAATAAAATTTAATTCAATTTTATTTTTTAAATTAATTTCAATTAAAATAGGTTTAATTTAAAATTTTATTTTACTGAAATTTTACTAAAAATATAAAATATCTAAAATATTTTTACAAACTAATATTTTTTCTTAAAAAATATCATCCTCTAACTCATCTTTATGTTCAGTTTTTCCATAGCTCTTTTTTAACAAATATTGTAACAACCACCTCTTCTAGAAACAAAAATTTAATTTGAAATTCGAAAGTCAGTTGGAAGCTGGGCTTAGGATTTTGAATTATGGATAGGAATCTAGTAACCGCCTTCCGTTTGAATTTAAAATATCCCAACCACCCTATCCCCAAATGTATATAAATAAGGGAGCACCCATAGGTAGAAAATCACTCCTCTAAAATACTAATCATCTCCCTTCTCTCTTTACAAAGAAATAATATTCTGTGTGCAAACACAAGGAACACAAGAGGCAAGTTCATAGGCAACAAGGAAGCGTTAGGAAAAGTGTAGGGAATTATGTTTTTTTTAAATGCTGGGCATGTGTTATGTTTCATTTTTATATTATTACTTTCTTCCATTCACGAATGTTATCATGACATTAATTTTCTTTCACTCATCTTTCATTCATGTTGAGCATGTCTTTCCACCATGTCATTCACGTCTTCTTGAATCATTATTATATGTCTCCTTATGATGTTCATTCAATTATTTACTATACCCATTTTGTGCTCTTTCATATAATTATGTTGTTAATATTCCCTTTAGGTCGAGAGTACATGCCCTCTTATAATGCTTATTCAATATCCTATATTATTGTATTAATATTCTCTTAGGGCCGGGAGTACATGCCTTCTTATGTCTTGTTCAACATATAGGCATATGTGTGATCTCTTACATGGTTATATTATTATTTATAATATTTTAATTCAATTATTTAACATACCTTATTCTATTATGTGCATCCATGTTACCTATTATATCATTATGTTATCATTACTCCTTTAAAGCCAAGAGTACATGCTTTCTTAAATATTTTATTCAAACATCTAATATACCCTATTCTACTATGTGCATATCATTATGTCATTATTACTCCTTTAAAGCCAAGAGTACATGCTTTCTTAAATATTTTATTCAAACATCTAATATACCCTATTCTACTATGTGCATATCATTATGTCATTATTACTCCTTTAAAGCCAATAGTACATGCTTTCTTAAATATTTTATTCAAATATTTAATATACCCTATTCTATTATGTGCATATCATTATTATTACTCCTTCAAAGTCAAGAGTACATGCTTTCTTAAATGTTTTATTCAAATATATGATATACTCTATTCTTATTATATGACCGTTGCACCATTATATTACTCCTTTAGGATCGAGAATACATAATTTCTTTAATATTTTGTGCAATTATTTAAAATGCCCTATTTTCTGTACTTTGATATGACCTCTTTCAATCCACGCTATTATATTACCAAGATCTTTTAATTAGAATATCTATACACATGCTAGAGTCTCATGATTTTCATATATCCCTTTATTATCACAATTGTTCCTTTTCTTCCATGATCTCTTCTTATATGATTTTTCTCTCGTGTATGTTTAAACAACCTGAGTGTAAATTGAACTGAGGAAATGATCCTTCGGTAAGGGAAGGTGACCCCAAAGACAAGATAATCGAGATGATCCTTCGGTAAGGGAAGGTGATCGGCAAACCTTTGGGAACCTTCGGTAAGGGAAGGGAACTCCCATCAATTTTATATAATAAGATATCTTTGTTGATATAACTCTTTTCTTGTGTATGTCTAAATAACCTTGATTGTAAATTGAACTGAGGGAGTGATCCTTCGGTAAGGGAAGGTGACCCCCAAAGACAAGATATCGAGATGATCCCTCGGTAAGGGAGGGTGATCGATCGAGATGATCCTTCGGTAAGGGAAGGTGATCGCCAAGACACTCGAGATAAGAACCTTCGGTAAGGGAAGGGGACTCTCATTTATACCGGTTTGAGCTCAATACCTTCCATAAAAGTTAAACGTTAAGAAAGAAGAAAGTATGAATGAAAGTTTAATGTTTATGTTTTTTTTAGATTTAATTATGATTATGTTGATGTTACTTAAGATGTTATCCTTCTATTTTCCTATATGCTTTCCTTTTTGCACACATGTTTTACAAGAAAGATACATATTACATGCCATGTTATACGCTCTTTTTAAAAATCCCGCACGTGGGCTGGAGATGGATATGGAGGTGTTGCATAGCACTCCTACTGAGACGTTAGGTTCTCACTCCCTTTCTTTTCCCATACTGTCTCCAGAGGAACATGGCACAGCGGATAGAGACGACGCAGTGTCCCCCGAAGATAACTTCTGAGTATGACCCCTCGAGGCACGCGTGGGTAGTTGCGACCACTACTACCGTGCTCCAAACTATCTACTTAGATCGAGAGTTCGTGGAAGAAGAACCCCAGCTGCCCGTCGTAACCTTCCTAGATAGGAACGCTTCAGCATCTAAGAAGCGGTCATCTAAGGTGGTACACCTCGAGTCTGACTCCGAAACCGAGGAAGAGGAATCCGACAACCCGAGCCAAGGATAGGACATGACACAAGGATGGAAGTTTCTTCGATGAAACTAGTTAGGATGCGTTAGTTTCCTTTTCGTCATAGTTACCTTTAAGCACTATCTCCTTTAGAACCGTGTTCATGGGAATTCTTTTATGTTTGCTTGAACCCCTTTGAGTTTTGTTCAATTTCATCCTTTTAGTACTACTCGATTTCCACCCAAAGTTTCGCGCGTATTTTCCTTCTCTTCTTACCTAACGATTTAGTTATCTGCTTTTTTTCATATTAAGTGTGACACCCTACTTAAAGGCCTTTAAATGTATAATATTAATTTAGGGTGTTACATTATTGGTATCAGAGCAAAGTCGATCCTAGAGATCCTGTTTTAGAAGGTACGACTGATAGAACTTTTCCTTATAGTTACCCATGAACAGGAAACTTATGGCAAGCCAAAGGAGCCCACCAGTCAGAAGGTTGAATCAAGGGTAAGTGCACAATTAATGGAGTTCCTTTAACTATTCTTTACGATACTGGTGCTTCTCATCCATTTATATCTCTCTCTGCTACTAGTAGAATCAGTTTACCCATGACCAAACTACCATATGTCCTACTGGTGACTACCCCAGCCGGTAAGAGTGTTAAAACTCAGCAGGTTTGTCAGGGGACTTGCATCCTCATTTCAGATAGGTCATACCTTGCTGACCTAGTGTGCCTCCCTTTAGTAGGATTAGACATCATTCTAGGAATGGATTGGCTCAACGAAAACTGAGTCTTGTTAGATTGTTTTGAGAGAAAAGTCATCTTCCCTTCTCAATCCATACGAGACACACGTGATCTTCCAAGAACCTCCGAAGACACACGTACAAGGCAAGGATATGCCTTGCTAAACCTCTCCCTGGGGAGCTCCAGTATTGTTCGTGAAGATAAAGGACGGCAGCATGCATCTCTGCGTGGACTATAGGCAACTCAACAAAATCACGGTGAAGAACAAGTATCCCCTCCCAAGAATAGATAACTTAATGGACCAACTATAAGGTGCAACAGTGTTCTCAAAGATCGACATGGGATCAGGGTATCATCAAATAAGGGTAAGAGAGGAAGACATTCCAAAGACAGCATTTCGAACGAGATACGGACACAACGAGTTCACAGTAATGTCTTTTGGGTTGACCAATGCCTCCGCCGTCTTTATGGACTACATGAATGGAATTTTTCGACCTTACCTCGACAGTTTCGTGGTGGTATTCCTAGATGATATTTTGATTTTCTCCAAGACAGAAGAAGAACACAGGGAGCACTTGCGTGTAATACTGGGGACCCTTCGAGAGAAAAAGTTGTACGCGAAACTATCCAAGTGTGAGTTTTGGATGAAGGAGGTACAATTTCTTGGACATATGGTTTCCGACAACGGAATATCAGTAGATCCCAGTAAGATAGACTCGGTACTAAACTAGGAAAGGCCGACGTCAGTCACAGAACTAAGGAGTTTTTTTTTTTGGATTGGCGGGCTACTATAGAAGGTTCATAAGAGGGTTTTCTCAACTAGCCCTGCCGTTAACTCGTTTAACCAGGAAGGATACCCCATTTACTTAGACGCCAGACTACGAAAGAAGCTTCCAAGAGTTAAAGTGTCACTTGACATCCGCCCCAGTACTAGCCTTACCTATCCCCGACATGGCCTTCGAAGTTTACTGCGATGCCTCAGGACAAGGATTGGGTTGCGTACTAATGCAATGCAAAAAGGTAGTGGCGTATGCGTCAAGACAACCGAAGACCCACGAAGCCAACTATCCAACTCACGACCTTGAACTAGCCGCGATAATATTTGCGCTGAAGACATGGAGGCATCATTCTACGGAGTTAGGTTTCAAGTATTCTCCGATCATAAGAGCTTAAAGTACCTATTTGACCAGAAGGAACTCAACATGCGACAAAGGAGGTGGATGGAGTTTCTTAAAGATTATGACTTTGTTCTAAATTACCACCCAGGAAAGGCTAACTTGGTGGCTGACGCTCTGAGTCGGAAGGTACTCAAGGCATCATGGCTAATGATAAAAGAGGCAGAGTTGATAAAGAATTTCAGAGATATGAACTTACAAGTCACCCTCACTCCAAAAAGCATACGTCTGAACCACCTAACAGCGGCAAGTCAATTCAAAGAACAAATAACTAAGGCGCAGAGTTCCGATCCCGATTTTCAAGAAACCCTGCGCCTTGTCAAAGAAGGAAAATTGAAAAGCTTCACCGAAGGAGAGGACAAGGTGTGGAGATACCAAGGTCGAATCTGTGTCCCAAAGGGAGGCGATCTTCAAAGCAAGATTGCAGAAGAAGCCCACAAAGGAGATTTTACCATTCATCCTGGCATGACGAAGATGTACCATGATTTGAAAAAGATGTTCTGGTGGCCAGGGATGAAAAAGGATTTAGCTACAGTCGTGAATGAATGTCTGGTTTGTCAGAAGGAAAAAATTGAACATCAGAAACCATTAGGGGTATTGCAACCCCTTGGCATCCTAGAGTGGAAATGGGAGGACATATCGATGGATTTCGTCATGGGACTACCTCGTACTCAAGCGGGGCGTGACGCTATATGGGTCATCATGGACCGACTTACAAAGACTGCCCACTTTCTACCAGTTAAGGCGATCGACTCATTGGAAAGACTAGCCACGCTATATATCAAAGAGATCGTGAGGTTACATGGGGTACCAACAACCATAGCCTCGGACAGAGACCCAAGATTTACCTCGAGGTTTTGGAACGCACTGCAGAAGGTATTTCGGGACAAAATTGTGCCTGAGCACATCATACCACCCGCAAACAAATGGACAAACAGAGAGGACCATCCAGACATTGGAAGACATGTTACGAGCTTGTGTCCTGGACAGACCAGGAAAGTGGGAGAGTCACCTACCACTGATCGAGTTTGCTTATAACAACAGTTACAATGGTAGCATCGGGATGGCACCATATGAGGCATTGTACGGGCGAAGATGCCAATCTCCTTTATGCTGGTACGGACCGGAAGATAAAGGCTACTTAGGACCGGAGTTAGTAAGACAGACCACAGAAGATATCAAGAGGATAAGAGGAAGAAGGCGCACCGCCCAAAGTCGACAAAAGAGTTATGCAGATCAACGAAGAAAACCCCTCGAATTTCAGGAAGGCGATCACGTATTCCTAAAAATCACCCCCACCATCGGGGTAGGGGGGCTCTTAAAGTACGAAAACTAAGCCCCCGGTACCTGGGTCCATTCCAAATCCTCTGGCGTATAGGAAAGTCGGCATACCAGCTTGCCCTACCACCAAATCTATCAAGACTACACAACGTGTTCCACGTGTCCCAACTCCGAAAATACCAGCACGATCCAAGCCATGTGTTGCAGCAAGAGGATGTAACACTCAAAGACGACCTGACTTTTGAACTACCAGCCATAGAGATTGTAGACAGAAGCATGAAGCAACCAAGGAGCAAGACGATACAATTGGTAAAAGTGGCATGGGGTAGCGGAAATTCCAGAGACTACACATGGGAAAAAGAGGCAGACATGAGACAAAAGTTCCCGAACTTGTTTACAGGTAACAATCATGGTGAGGATCTCCTTTTCTCCCCAACAATAGGAAATTTCAGTAAGACCCCTAAGTTATTTAAGACGACCCTTACCGACCAAGTTCAGACATGGAATTTGGGGACAAATTCTTTTCTTACGGGGGTGATAATGTAACAACCACCTCTTCTAGAAACAAAAATTTAATTTGAAATTCGAAAGTCAGTTGGAAGCTGGGCTTAGGATTTTGAATTATGAATAGGAATCTAGTAACCGCCTTCCGTTTGAATTTAAAATATCCCAACCACCCTATCCCCAAATGTATATAAATAAGGGAGCACCCATAGGTAGAAAATCACTCCTCTAAAATACTAATCATCTCCCTTCTCTCTTTACAAAGAAATAATATTCTGTGTGCAAACACAAGGAACACAAGAGGCAAGCTCATAGGCAACAAGGAAGCGTTAGGAAAAGTGTAGGGAATTATGTTTTTTTTAAATGCTGGGCATGTGTTATGTTTCATTTTTATATTATTACTTTCTTCCATTCACGAATGTTATCATGACATTAATTTTCTTTCACTCATCTTTCATTCATGTTGAGCATGTCTTTCCACCATGTCATTCACGTCTTCTTGAATCATTATTATATGTCTCCTTATGATGTTCATTCAATTATTTACTATACCCATTTTGTGCTCTTTCATATAATTATGTTGTTAATATTCCCTTTAGGTCGAGAGTACATGCCCTCTTATAATGCTTATTCAATATCCTATATTATTGTATTAATATTCTCTTAGGGCCGGGAGTACATGCCTTCTTATGTCTTGTTCAACATATAGGCATATGTGTGATCTCTTACATGGTTATATTATTATTTATAATATTTTAATTCAATTATTTAACATACCTTATTCTATTATGTGCATCCATGTTACCTATTATATCATTATGTTATCATTACTCCTTTAAAGCCAAGAGTACATGCTTTCTTAAATATTTTATTCAAACATCTAATATACCCTATTCTACTATGTGCATATCATTATGTCATTATTACTCCTTTAAAGCCAAGAGTACATGCTTTCTTAAATATTTTATTCAAACATCTAATATACCCTATTCTACTATGTGCATATCATTATGTCATTATTACTCCTTTAAAGCCAATAGTACATGCTTTCTTAAATATTTTATTCAAATATTTAATATACCCTATTCTATTATGTGCATATCATTATTATTACTCCTTCAAAGTCAAGAGTACATGCTTTCTTAAATATTTTATTCAAATATATGATATACTCTATTCTTATTATATGACCGTTGCACCATTATATTACTCCTTTAGGATCGAGAATACATAATTTCTTTAATATTTTGTGCAATTATTTAAAATGCCCTATTTTCTGTACTTTGATATGACCTCTTTCAATCCACGCTATTATATTACCAAGATCTTTTAATTAGAATATCTATACACATGCTAGAGTCTCATGATTTTCATATATCCCTTTATTATCACAATTGTTCCTTTTCTTCCATGATCTCTTCTTATATGATTTTTCTCTCGTGTATGTTTAAACAACCTGAGTGTAAATTGAACTGAGGGAATGATCCTTCGGTAAGGGAAGGTGACCCCCAAAGACAAGATAATCGAGATGATCCTTCGGTAAGGGAAGGTGATCGGCAAACCTTTGGGAACCTTCGGTAAGGGAAGGGAACTCCCATCAATTTTATATAATAAGATATCTTTGTTGATATAACTCTTTTCTTGTGTATGTCTAAATAACCTTGATTGTAAATTGAACTGAGGGAGTGATCCTTCGGTAAGGGAAGGTGACCCCCAAAGACAAGATATCGAGATGATCCCTCGGTAAGGGAGGGTGATCGATCGAGATGATCCTTCGGTAAGGGAAGGTGATCGCCAAGACACTCGAGATAAGAACCTTCGGTAAGGGAAGGGGACTCTCATTTATACCGGTTTGAGCTCAATACCTTCCATAAAAGTTAAAAGTTAAGAAAGAAGAAAGTATGAATGAAAGTTTAATGTTTATGTTTTTTTAGATTTAATTATGATTATGTTGATGTTACTTAAGATGTTATCCTTCTATTTTCCTATATGCTTTCCTTTTTGCACACATGTTTTACAAGAAAGATACATATTACATGCCACGTTATACGCTCTTTTTAAAAATCCCGCACGTGGGCTGGAGATGGATATGGAGGTGTTGCATAGCACTCCTACTGAGACGTTAGGTTCTCACTCCCTTTCTTTTCCCATACTGTCTCCAGAGGAACATGGCACAGCGGATAGAGATGACGCAGTGTCCCCCGAAGATAACTTCTGAGTATGACCCCTCGAGGCACGCGTGGGTAGTTGCGACCACTACTACCGTGCTCCAAACTATCTACTTAGATCGAGGGTTCGTGGAAGAAGAACCCCAGCTGCCCGTCGTAACCTTCCTAGATAGGAACGCTTCAGCATCTAAGAAGCGGTCATCTAAGGTGGTACACCTCGAGTCTGACTCCGAAACTGAGGAAGAGGAATCCGACAACCCGAGCCAAGGATAAGACATGACACAAGGATGGAAGTTTCTTCGATGAAACTAGTTAGGATGCGTTAGTTTCCTTTTCGTCATAGTTACCTTTAAGCACTATCTCCTTTAGAACCGTGTTCATGGGAATTCTTTTATGTTTGCTTGAACCCCTTTGAGTTTTGTTCAATTTCATCCTTTTAGTACTACTCGATTTCCACCCAAAGTTTCGCGCGTATTTTCCTTCTCTTCTTACCTAACGATTTAGTTATCTGATTTTTTTCATATTAAGTGTGACACCCTACTTAAAGGCCTTTAAATGTATAATATTAATTTAGGGTGTTACAAATATTTTGATATATTTTTAAAAGGAAAGTTTAGAAGGCTAGTAATTTTATTAAATTCTGGATAGTATATAACTAATAAAAGAAAAGTGAATAATCCTACACTATTGGATGAAATCTCACACTATTAAAAATATCATTAATGAATACTTGATGGTTATAAATCACAAAATTTACTAATCTTCCAACACTCCTCTTTTTAAAATTAAAAAATAATTACTTTCTTTAATGTATTATATATAGAATAATAATCTCGTGTTGCACATTTCAGTACATAAATTAATTATATATTTAATCAATTAACATATATATATAAAGTTTAATTTAGAGATAACTAGAAACTTTTGAAGGAAGAGTAAATATACTCTCAAATTACCCAACTATTGCTCAAGTTTTTAGTTTTATAGGGAAAAAATTGATGTAATAAATTAATTATTTAGAATTTAATTTAAATATAATGTTCTATATTCAAATAAATTATATGAAAATATTTATTTCATGTATTAAATATTTGTATGTATTAAATTATATGTATTTTGAGATGGGACACGCAGTTGATCGGCTCTTTAGAAAAAAAAAACGAAAAGGGGGATGAAAATTATATATATTATTTTTTATTTTTTATTTTTTATTCTTTTTATGTTAGTTAGTCTTTATTTATTTTATTTTTCTATTTATTTATTTTATTTTGCCATCCCATCTATATGTTATACAGGCGGTGTGATTTATCTTGTTTATTCAAATAAAGATTTTTTTAATCACAAAATTTTGTTTATACTTTTGTAAATTATGTTTTTTCTTAAATTGTTTGTTAATTAAAAAATAGATAATTTATGTTGATAAAATAAATGAAATTTAAAATTATACAGACATCTTAAATTAAAACTAGTTATACGTCTTATGCTATATATTTTTATATAAATCAAATCAAATTAATTCTATCTATACTATTTACATTTAAATTAAATTAGTTTCATTCAATTTATTATATGTATTTTGTACAAGTAGTAAATCTAATCAAATATATTCAATTTATCAAATTAATTTTATTCGATTTATTATTACTTGTCCAGATTATTAATGTAACGTCCCTTCTAACAAAATATCATATTTAAGTCATAGTATTTCTACTAAAAAGGACATTATGTAAACTTTCCTATTATTATTAATTTAATATAAGAGCTTTTATGATGTTAACGTATTGATGATTATAAGAAAAACCAATATTTTTTTATGGGTTAAGTACGATTTTGGTTCCTAACGTAGAGGCCAAAAATTTATTTCTTTCTCAACCTTTTTTTCGCTACAAAATGGTCCCGAAGATTTAATTTAGTTCTAAAATTGTCTTTTGGACGAAAATATCCCTCCCCTCTTCCCCAAAATTAACCAGAAGCAGAAACACAGAGGCACAAGCAAATGCAAAAATAGAAGTAGGCAAAAGCAAAAAACAGAAGCAAGATAACAACAATCAAACAACAACAACCAGCAAAATAACAACAACAACCATAATAATGGATAATGGAATCAGAGCAAAAACAAAAAAGAACTAGAAACAGAAGCAAAAACAGAAGCAGACAGAAGCAACCAAAGCATCAATCAACAACAATGGAATAAAAGGAATAAGCAGAAACAACCAGAAGCATCAACAACAACAACAACAATGGAACAAACAGAAGTAAAACACCTTCCTTTAAATCTAAAAAATTAAAGAAAAAAAGGAATAAAAAATTTAAACAGCACTGCAGGAGAAAGGCTGCGGCGGTGGTGGAGGAGGGGCTACGACATTGAACTGCGAATCGCGAGGGGAGGAGAGATGCGGTGGTGGTGGCAGATCGCGTGGAAAGGGCTGTGGCAGTGGTAGCAACACCGCAAATTACGACGAGAACGGCGATGCGGTGGTGGCGGGTTGTAAATCACCACGAGGAGGGAGCTGTGGTGGTCGGCAATACTGTGAATCGCGATGAGGGCAGGGGTGTGGCGACGAGAACGGCTCCATTCCTCTCTTCTCTTTCTCCCTTCTCCGCTCTCTCATCTTTTGCCGTTAGTATCAGTGTGTGTTGAGGAAGAAAGGAGCAGCGGCGAGGAAGCAATGGTGGAAGCGAGGAGCAGCAACGACAGCGACAGCGTGGAGCAGCGACCTTCCCCCTCTTCTCCCTTCCACCTCTTCCTTGGAAACAACACCCCCAAAAGCGAGCGCGACCTTCCCTGAATCCCTTCCCCCTTTTCCGTTTTCTGTTTTATATATATATATTAGGTAGGGATAATTTGGTAATAAAAATAAAAAAATTAGTAAAAATGACAATTTTAAAACTAAGTTAAACATTCGAAACAATTTTGTAGCGAAAAAAAGGTCTAGAACGAAATAAATTTTCGGCCTCTACATTAGGGACCAAAATCGTATTTAACCTTTTTTTTATTTATAATACAAACATGTTCAAACAAATATATTCACATAACCGTTAATAATACATTATAGTTATTTAATTAAACTCAAATACAATTTAAACCCAAAAATCAATTATTCAAATTAAATTGCATATTTTTTTATCATTTTTTAGTTACCCAAATTTTAATTTCAATTATGCAAAATATTTAATGATAATAAAAATTACATAAGAATTCTAACTAATCTAAACTCTACTTATCATAAAATTAATTTAATTATTTTTAATAAAATAGTTTCAAAAAATAAGCACCTCAAACTAATAATAATTCTTAAATAATTTATAATAGAGCTTTTAAAAATATAAAATGTTACACTCTATTCACCTTACAAAAATTATTGTTCTCAAAAATTGATATAAGATAAAAAGAATTTACATTAACTTTACTTTTGAACATATCAAGGAAAAAGGTAAAAGAATTTGGCATGTTTAATTTTAAATATGTGAGAAATCATATCACATGAATATGAAAGAAAAAAGATGCAATGCGACGCAGAAACTATATGAGATAGGTTTGATGCAAAATAAACCTTAGAACCCAGAAATTCGGAACTTAACAAATAAGGTTGTAAGACTCAGAATTTTTGAAAAGTTTTATTACGATCGAGTCTCAAATTATATAGTTATTTATAGCCTTAATTTCAGAAATTATTTTATTAAAGATACTTAAGGCAAGTTGTGACTTATTGAATTTAAGATAAGTTATAATTATTATCCAATTTTATAATTATTGGATTATTTTTTATATTTGAATTATAGAGTTGGCAGTTATGAAATAATAAGAATTTTATATGATTTAGATTATATAAGTAATATTTTAAATATTAATACTGCTGTTTTGGGAAAATAGAGAAGTTAATTATATTATTCCATA
This sequence comes from Arachis hypogaea, assembly GCF_003086295.3. NCBI lineage: Eukaryota > Viridiplantae > Streptophyta > Magnoliopsida > Fabales > Fabaceae > Arachis > Arachis hypogaea. Next base: position 17,858,269 of record NC_092045.1, read on the forward strand.
TTGTTGGATTTAGGCATTTTATTGAAAATAATTTGTGAAATTGATGAACAAATAGTATTTCCTATATATAATTAGTATTGGATTTTATTTGGGTTTCAATTACTATATTGATCCCAACTATATGTGAAATTACTATATTGCCCCTAACCTTAATTTTTGGAAAAAAACACACACACACCAAACACCCTCAGCAAACTCACCCAAACCTGAAACCCTAACCTCCCTCAATACCTTCAGCACCGCAAACCCCCCTTACTGCCGCCACCTCACTCACAGTCAACACACAAACACAGGGATGAGGAAGCAGGGAAAGATAGCGTCGCTACCGTCGCCGTCCTCGCTCCGAACTCGCCGACGAGTGGTCGCCACTGTGGCGCGCCGAAAGGAGAGAAATCATGCCTGGAAGTCGTCTTGTTCTGCCGCCAAGGGTTCCATCTCAGTCAAGCTGTCGCGGTTGGTACTGCGGCCGTCCCTAATGGATTCCACCGTGGAAAAGAGAACGACGCCAGGCAGAAGAGGACGCGCTGCCGCTCCCGCTGTGAATCGCGACCAGAGGAAGATGCGGGTCATGCAAGAGGAGTAGAGGGTGGTGCTTATGCCACTGCGCTCCTTGCCACCGCCGTCGAGGTCACCACGCCGTCCACCTTGCCAGCTTCCAAAACAGAATCATGGTGGAGCTCCGTTTCTGCTTTTGGGTGGAGGAAAGCCAATGAAGGGAGAGAACGCCATTGAGTGGAGGAAAACGCCGCTGTCGTGTTTTTCGGTCACTGGTGGTGGAGCTTGCATCGCTGGGTGAGTCGTCGTTCTTACCATTGCTCTACTTGGGTTCTGTGTTGAGTACGCCACCATTGCCATTAGAAGCCGCTGCTGAGGCCAAGACGCTATGGTGGTTGCTACTGTTGCCGCTGTTGATGATTTTGATGCGACTATGCTGGTTCCGAGTCGCTGTTACTGCCGAAGTAAGAAAACTCACCAGAATAGCATCATCGGAGCTGTTGTTCAGTTGACGGAGTCGCTGCTGGGTCGATTTAGAGTTGCGACAGCTTCGTTTTGTTAATTCAGTGAGTATTTCTATTTCGATAGCCTTGCGTTAGTATTCTGTGGTGTTTGGTTAGTGAATATGAGTTTTGATAACGTGGGGTCGAGTCCTGATTATTACATGTTGTGATTAGTGTTGATATGGTTATTGCAAAAGTGGCTTGGGGTCGAGGCTTTGGTTGCCGGTGATTTTGAGTTGAGGCAAAAAGGACTCGGTGAGGCGTTTGGGTTATGGATTTGCGTGTCGAAGTAGGGGCACTTTTCAAAAACTATGCTTTATGTATTGGAATTATTATATATAGATACTGATGTGAGACATTGTGTATTTGGTAATTGTATCAACTTTATGTATTAATTGATTGTCTCGAATGATTATGAGTGTTTGCTTGGCTGAATTGTTGTGTGGTTTTGTGAAACAAAATGCTTTTGAAGTTGATTCTTTTAAAGATTTGAAATCAAGTTTAATCCGTTGGGAATTGATTTGAGTTCAGTTGATTTTCTTGATAATGTGAAAAATAGAACATACTCTTGAAATCAGCTTGGTTTGCCTTAAATGAATTGGTTTGATAAATGACTGTTACTGAACCGTTTCTTTAAAGCTTTAGAAATGAGTTTATTTGGATGATAACGATTTGATTTTGAAACGGTTTCCTTGGAGTATGGAATTGAGATGACTGTTGGATTTTGGCTTGCCTTTGAACTAATTTTGGATTTTGGGCTGTTGAAAAGGATTATGGAATGGTTTTGTTAGGACCCGAACCGGGTGGCAAAGTCCAAGTTTTAGGGGAGATGCTGTCGGAATTTCTATAAAATCCGAGTCTTTATTGAAATATTGTTTGGAAAAATGATGAGTTAAAGATTGCTACTATTTAATTTGAATTATCAAGAAAAAGGATGATTCATGCTTTTGAAATGAATTATTAAAGAGAAAATTGTGATTTAGTCTTGCTTCTTAAGAAAAGCAATATATTTCCCTTGTGAACAAGTTATTTAGATGAAATTTATGCCTTACAACTGTTTTAAATGTGAAAAAGGGTTTATGCCTTTGAATTTGGCTTGAGGATTTCAATTAGAGGATTTTCAGTGACTTTGAAAGAACCTGAACGTCTATTGACAATTTTCATTCTAAAATGTTTTGGGAAAAGTTTTAAGTACTCTTTGAGTTCTGAGTTTTTGCAAGACCAAAATAATTTCTGAGTTTGAAACGCTTTAGAATTTCTCATGGGGTTGAAGCTGGTTTTTGTTTAAGTAAAGGAAACGGCTTTGAAAGAAATAAATGATTACGTGACTCGGTTTGGCTTAGATCCTGTTTTATTACTCAAATCAGGAAGCCAAGGTTTTTAATGAATTTAATGAACTTGGCGAAATGAGTTATGTTATTCTCCCCTAAAGGTTTGGGACTCTGGCGAGAAACTTTGTTATAAAATTCCATTGTTGGATGGATGATTTTGAATGTTTCAAAATGAATATTTAACTTGCCATGGTTATGGAAGTTGTGGAAAGAGGATGCCGAGAGTGGCATTGTTTTTAAAAGGAAAACTTACTTTGAGTAAAAGTGGCTTATGAGCCTGAGATGATTTGAGAAATGAGATCTTTAAGCCAAGGCTAAAAAGAGTTGAAATTCAATTTCAAAATGAAATGAATTGAGAAAAGTGATTTATGGCTTAAATGCCGACTTTATAAATTTGATGATGTTGAATGGTGGAAGTGCTATTTTGTTATGAGCCGGAATGGCTGTGTATGCTATTGAATTATGGCTGATTTTTGAATGAGTTATGAGCCGTATGACTGGCTATGAATTATGAATTTAAGCCAAAGGGCTGTACTTATTGATAAATTGGCTGGCTCTGGATTGAACTGTGAGCCGAATGGTTGAGATGGATGGTGATCCATGGTTGAGTATAAATGCATGTATACAATTGAATGAATTGTGAATTTAAGCCGGATGGCTGAGATGGATGTTGATCCATGGCTGGGACTGAATGAATATATGCTTGAGATACCTGGGTAGTAGCAAGGGTTGTGGTTCATCCCACTTGCTCCAGGTCAGAGACTGTGATGCCTGGGTAGTAGCGCTAGTAGTGGTGATTCCACTCGCTCCAGGTTGAGCTTTTAAATACCCGCCTGGGTAGTAGCCACAGTAGTGGTTATTCCACTGGCTCTAGGTTGAGCGGGTAGTAGCAATGAGGTTGTATCTCAAACCTACTTGCTCCGCGATGGTTTGCCTTTGTGATTAACTGCTAATTATTCTACTTGCTGTAACTGTTTGTTTGTGCTTGAACTTCCTATCTGTGTTTGCATCTGGGACTCTATTGAATTGTAGTGATTGGTTAATGGTTGGATTGTTTGGGCCTAGGGCCGTGGTTGAACTGAGATGGACCGATGATTGGTTTCGGTTTTGTGCTTTTGGTTTGGAAAAGTATGAAATGCTAATTTGGTTCAGCATGGTTAAATCTTTTTGAAAGGCTTTTGAGTTTTTGAGAATTGAACGGTCTCTCTTTTAGAAAAGATTTCCGACTTTACTTTTATTGTAAACCGTTGTTTTTTAAAAGAGGCATAAGACGGTTATTAATCACTGGTACGGTTTATCTTCACGTATCCTATTACAGTAATTCCCAAAAACCCTCTACTGAAAACCCTTTCGAGGATGATGTTCTCACCCCCCTGCATTTTTTCCCTTTCAGGATATGGACGCAGAAGTCATGAAAAGTTTATTTAATTGTTGTTGAGATATTCTGTATTGCTTAGATTATACTTTAATATACCCTCGCCTTTATCTTGATATATTCTGTAAGAGGGATAGGAACTGTATTGGGTAATGTTTGTAATATTGCTTTATATATATATATATATATATATATATATATGTATCTATAGATGTACTCTTTATGAGAGTTTTTGTAAGTTGTATGGTATGTATGGATGTACGTTGTATAGCAAAAGTATTTCTGGGAGCGGTTTTGTGATTTAAAGATTTAAATAGGCTCATATTTCAGTATTAAATAGTATAAGTGTCGTTGTAATGTCCAAGCTATCAGAGTGGCGCAGCTGGAAGCGTGAGCTTTAGTAGTTAGGGTGTTACAAAGGTCAATGACCGTTTAAAATCTTCATCGAAGCATGATCACCTTACCTCGTTTTTACAACCAAGCTAGGATTCCTTGAGATATTAACTTCCCCAATATCGTTTTCTAATCTATCACCGAGTTCATTAGTTCAGGGCACGTCACCTTACCACATGCATTATGTAATTCCCAAACCTATAACCTTTTTAACTAACAATCATCTCACAAATTTATTAACAGCAACCATAAACCTGACATTAACAAAACTCTTCCGCCAAATTTAAAACTGCACAGCTTCTTATGATACCACACACTTACAGATTTCACCTTCTATATCCACAAGTCATGTCCTAAAGAATTAATGTATCATTTGCTATATCTAAAAATTGCATGTGTCACCAGACGAGCTCAAGCTTTATCAAAGGAATACAACAATTAGAAAGAAACGGACAAACATCACAGACGATGCTTACAAGAATTTAAAAGAATACTTTAAATCACAATTAAATAAGGATGTACATAAAAAATGAACTGTGCCAAGGAAAAAAAGTCAAAATGCATTTTAAGAAAAAAATCTAAATTAAGGAACTTTGGTAGGAACATTAAAGAAAAAGATAGTATATTAGATCAAATAAAGCAAGTTCCAGTGAAATAAAAAAAGTGCAAAGTTCATAAACGAAGGCAATCAAAGTCAATGACAATATTGTCAAATGTTTAAGGATTGTTTATTATGCCAAAACAAGTTCAAAATCAAATCAAAGAGTACCAGATTCACGAAGAAAAACATAAGAAAGGTCAAAGATGAATGTTTTAAAAGATTCAAGTGAACATTTCAAGAACTAACCCCTAAAATATAATTTCTAACATTTCCAAACCTCATGATTGATATTACTTACCAATTTTACTTCATCTATGATATTCTATTAGTGTTTCCGTATACACAAATTATTAGTATCAAGTTGGTGAGACCTAATACCAGAAAATACACAATGGTAGACTAACAAAGTTAATCTATAAATAATTATGCATATAAAACTCAAATCCTTGTCATTATTAGGACAAGTTCTACTGCATGACAAACACCGAGAGTATGTAGTGAAGCATAGTCAGTCCACTCTTAAATCTCTAATCAAGAAGGACAGCTTTGATACCATAATGTAACGTCCTTTCTAGCAAAATACTATACTTAAGTCATAGTATTTCTATGATAAATTCTAATTTTGTGGTTTATTTTATGTTGAATTTAGGGGAATTTATCAACTTATCTCACATTTATTCAATGAAATAGCATGTTTTTGTAATTCTCCCTAATTTTATGCTTAAGAGTTAAAAACATGCTGTTTGGGCCTTTAATTTGCCAATTTTAATTCACTTCAATCCCATTCGATGCTTTGATATATTTGTTGAGTGATTTCAGGTTTATAAGGCAAGGATTGGATGGAAGGGATAAAGAGAAAAGCATGCAAAGTGGAGAATTCATGAAGAAATGAGGATTTGCTGAACTCAAGGCCACGCGCACGCGCGATCCACGCGTACGCGTGAAGAGAAAATTGCAAGACGATGCGCACGCATGGACCACGCGCACACATAACGCTGATCACGTGACCTCATTAAAGTGAATATGCTCGGGGCGATTTCTAAGCTTTCCAGGCCCAAATCCGACTCATTTCTGAGGCTATTTGATGTAGAATTGAAGATTAGACAAAAAGGGAGCAATTAAATTAGGGTAGGACGATGCTTTAGGTAGTTTTCTAGAGAGTAAAGCTTCCTCTTCTCTCTAGAATTAGGTTAAAATTAGGGTTCTTAGGTTAATTTTTCTCTTAGTTCTAGGTTTAATTTCTTTTTTTCATCTTTTTCTTTATAATTTTTTATTCCTACACCTTCATTCTCTTAGTTTGTAGTGTTAATTTTCCTTTTTATGCCTCTTTTTATGTTGATGCACTCTTATTAGATTTGGATTTCTTTTTAATGCAATTTATGTTTTATGTTTCTTTGATGTTTAATTGAGTTGTTATTATTGATTCCCTTGCAAATTTATAATGCTTTCCTTTTATGCCTTCCAAGTATTTGACAAAATGCTTGGTTGGATGTTAGAGTAGTTTTTTGAGCATTCTTGGCTTGGAAAGAGAAATTAGGCAATCTTAAGTCATTAATACCCAACTCATGTTGGTGATCTAGGATTGTTAGTTAATATTGTTTCCATTGACTCTAATCTCTTGCTAATTCAATTAGTAAGTTGATTAAGACTTTTGGATTGAGATTAACTAGTCTTATTTGACTTTCTCTCAAATGTGAAGATAACATTGTACCTTCTTTTGATGTTAGGGATGACGAAATAGGATTAGCTCTTTAGTGCACGAAATTGTGATCATCAATGTCGCCATCAACATGGTACGCTCAATTGCAATCTCAACTCTTTATCACAACTTCGCACAACTAACCAGCAAGTGCACTGGGTCGTCCAAGTAATAAACCTTATGCGAGTAAGGGTCGATCCCACGGAGATTGTTGGTATGAAGCAAGCTATGGTCATCTTGTAAATCTCAGTCAGGCAGATTCAAATGGTTATGGAGGATTGATAATTAAAAGATGAATAAAACATAAAATAAAGATAGAGATACTTATGTAATTCATTGGTGAGAATTTCAGATAAGCGTATGGAGATGCTTTGTCCCTTCCGTCTCTCTACTTTCCTACTGTCTTCATCCAATCCTTCTTACTCCTTTCCATGGCAAGCTGTATGTTGGGCATCACCGTTGTCAATGGCTACAGTCCCGTCCTTTCAGTGAAAATGTTCAACGCGCTCTGTCACAGCACGGCTATTCATCTGTCGGAATAGAATCCAGTGATTCTTTTGCGTCTGTCACTAACGCCCCACAATCGCGAGTTTGAAGCTTGTCACAGTCATTCAATCCCTGAATCCTACTCAAAATACCACAGACAAGGTTTAGACCTTTCGGATTCTCAAGAATGGCTGCCAATGGATTCTAGCTTATACCACGAAGATTCTAATAAAGGAATCCAAGAGATATCCACTCAAGCCTTGTTTGCATGTAGAACGGAAGTGGTTGTCAGGCACGCATTCATAAGTGAGAATGATGATGAGCGTCACATAATCAGCACATTCATCAAGTTCTTGGGTGCGAATGAATATCTTAGAACAAGAATAAGCTGAATTGAATAGAAGAACAATACTAATTGCATTAATACTCGAGGTACAGCAGAGCTCCACACCTTAATCTATGGTGTGTAGAAACTCCACCGTTGAAAATACATAAGAACAAGGTCTAGGCATGGCTGAGAGGCCAGCCCCCATGATCTAAGAACTAGACATCCAAAAATTCCCAAGATGAAAATACAATAGCAAAAGGTCCTATTTATAGAGAACTAGTAGCTTAAGGTTTACAAAAATGAGTAAATGACGGAAAAATCCACTTCCGGGCCCACTTGGTGTGTGCTTGGGCTGAGCATTGAAGCTTTCATGTGTAGAGACTTTTTTTGGAGTTAAACGCCAGCTTTTGTGCCAGTTTGGGCGTTTAACTCCAGCTTTTGTGCTAGTTCCGGCGTTAAACGACAGAATTCTTGAGCTGACTTGTAACGCCTGTTTGGGCCATCAAATATCGGGCAAAGTATGAACTATTATATATTGCTGGAAAGCCCAGAATGTCTACTTTCCAACACAATTGAGAGAACGCCAATTGGGTATCTGTAGCTCCAGAAAACCCACTTCGAGTGCAGGGAGGTCAGAATCCAATAGCATCTGTAGTCCTTTTTCAGCCTCTGGATCAGATTTTTGCTCAGGTCCCTCAATTTCAGCTAGAAAATACCTGAAATCATAGAAAAACACACAAACTCATAGTAAAGTCCAGAAAAGTGAATTTTAAATAAAAACTAATAAAAATATAATAAAAACTAACTAAAACATACTAAAAACATACTAAAAACGATGCCAAAAAGCGTATAAATTATCCGCTCATCACAACACCAAACTTAAATTGTTGCTTATCCCCAAGCAACTGAAAATCAAATAGAATAAAAAGAAGAGAATATACATTGAATTCCAAAAACATCGATGAAAATCAGTATTAATTAGATGAGCGGGGCTTTTAGCTTTTTGCCTCTGAACAGTTTTGGCATCTCACTTTATCCTTTGAAGTTCAGAATGATTGGCTTCTATAGAAACTCAGAATCTAGTTAGTGTTATTGATTCTCCTTGTTAAGTATGTTGATTCTTGAACACAGCTACTTCATGAGTCTTGGCCGTGGCCCAAAGCACTCTGTCTTCCAGTATTACCACCGGATACATACATGCCACAGACACATAACTGGGTGAACCTTTTCAGATTGTGACTCAGCTTTGCTAGAGTCCCCAATTAGAGGTGTCCAGGGTTCTTAAGCACACTCTTTTTGCTTTGGATCACGACTTTAACCACTCAGTCTCAAGTCTTCACTTGACACCTTCACGCCACAAGCACATGGTTAGGGACAACTTGGTTTAGCCGCTTAGGCCAGGATATTATTCCTGTGGGCCCTCCTATTCACTGATGCTCAAAGCCTTGGATCCTTTTTATATTTACCCTTGCCTTTTGGTTTAAAAGGCTATTGGCTTTTTCTGCTTGCTCTTTCTTTTTCTTTCTCTCTTTTTTTCGCATATACTCTCTTTTTTTTCTGCAAGCTTTTCACTGCTTTTTCTTGCTTCAAGAATCAATTTGATGATTTTTCAAATCCTCAGTAACATTTCTCCTTTTCCATCATTCATTCAAGAGCCAACAATTTTAACATTCATGAACAACAAATTCAAAAGACATATGCACTGTTCAAGCATACATTCAGAAATCAAAAGTATTGCCACCACATCAAAATAATTAATCTGTTATAAAATTCGAAATTCATGCAATTCTTCTCTTTTTCAATTAAGAACATTTTTCATTTAAGAAAGGTGATGGATTCATAGGACATTCATAACTTTAAGGAATAGACACTAAGACACTAATGATCATAAGACACAAACATAAATAAAACATAAAGAATAATTTTCGAAAAATAGAAAAATAAAGAACAAGGAGATTAAAGAATGGGTCTACCTTAGTGATGGCGGCTTGTTCTTCCTCTTGAAGATCTTATGGAGTGCTTGAGCTCCTCAATGTCTCTTCCTTGCCTTTATTGCTCCTCTCTCATGATTCTTTGATCTTCTCTAATTTCATGGAGGAGGATGGAATGTTCTTGGTGCTCTACCCTTAGTTGTCCCATGTTGGAACTCAATTCTCCTAGGGAGGTATTGATTTGCTCCCAATAGTTTTGTGGAGGAAAGTGCATCCCCTGAGGCATCTCAGGGATTTCATGATGAGGAATTTCCTCATGCCCATGAGTGGGATCTCTTGTTTGCTGCATCCTCTTTTTAGTGATGGGCTTGTCCTCATCAATGAAGATGTCTCCCTCTATGTTAATTCCAACTGAATTACAGAGGTGACAAATGAGATGAGGGAAGGCTAACCTTGCCATGGTGGAGGACTTGTCTGCCACCTTATAAAGTTCTTGGGATATAACCTCATGAACTTCTACTTCCTCTCCAATCATGATGCTATGAATCATGATAGCCTGGTCTATAGTAGCTTCGGACCGGTTGCTAGTGGGAATGATTGAGCGTTGGATAAATTCCAACCATCCCCTAGCCACAGGCTTGAGCTCATGCCTTCTCAGTTGAACCGGCTTCCCTCTTGAATCTCTCTTCCATTGAGCGCCCTCTTCACAAATGTCTTTGAGGACTTGGTCCAACCTTTGCTCAAAGTTGACCTTTCTAGTGTAGGGGTGTTCATCTCCTTGCATCATGGGCAAGTTGAATGCCAACCTTACATTTTCCAGACTAAAATCTAAGCATTTTCCCCGAACCATTGTAAGCCAATTCTTTGGGTCCGGGTTCACACTTTGATCATGGTTCTTGGTGATCTATGCATTGGCATAGAACTCTTGAACCATTAAGATTCCGACTTGTTGAATGGGGTTGGTAAGAACTTCCCAACCTCTTCTTCGGATCTTATGTTGGATCTCCGGATATTCACTCTTTTTGAGTTTGAAAGGGACCTCGGGGATCACCTTCTTCATGGCCACAACTTCATAGAAGTGGTCTTGATGCACCCTTGAGATGAATCTCTCCATCTCTCATGACTTGGAGGTGAAAGATTTTGCCTTCCCTTTCCTCTTTCTAGAGGTTTCTCCGGCCTTAGGTGCCATAAATGGTTATGGAAAAAATAAAAAACAACGCTTTTGCCACACCAAACTTAGAAGGTTTGTTCGTCCTCGAGCAAAAGAAGAAAGAAAGGAGTAGAAGAAGGGTTTATACAGGGGTGGAGAGAGGGGTAGGTGGGGTTTTATGAAGGATGGATGTGAGTGGTGAAGAGAATGATGGGTTTTGATAGGTAAAGGGTTTTTTTGGGGAAGAGGTATTGAGGTGATTGGTGAATGGGTGAAGAAGAGAGAGAGTGGTGGGGTAGGTAGGGATCCTGTGGGGTCCACAGATCCTGAGGTGTCAAGGATAGCTCATCCTTGTACCAATTGGCATGCAAAACGCCCTTTCTGCCAATCCTAGCATTAAACGCCGGGCTGCTGTCCTTTTCTGGCGTTAAACGCCAGTCTGGTGCCACTTTCTGGCGTTAAACGCCTAGAATGGTGCCAGACTGGGCGTTAAACGCCCATTTGCTGCCCTTACTGGCGTTTAAACGCCAGCAAGCTTTTCCTCCAAGGTGTGCTATTTTTATTTCTATTTTTCATTCTATTTTTGCTTTTTCAATTGTTTTTGTGACTTCACATGATCATCAACCTATAGAAAACATAAAATAACAATGGAAAATAGATAAATATAACATTGGGTTGCCTCCCAACAAGCGCTTCTTTAATGTCAGTAGCTTGACAGAGGGCCCTCATGGAGCCTCACAGATGTTCAGAGTAATGTTGGAACCTCCCAACACCAAACTTAGAGTTTGAATGTGGGGGTTCAACACCGAACTTAGAATTTGGTTGTGGCCTCCCAACACCAAACTTAGAGTTTGACTGTGGGGGCTCTGTTTGACTCTATTTTGAGAGAAGCTCTTCATGCTTCCTCTCCATGGTTACAGAGGGATATCCTTGAGCCTTAAACACAAAGGATTCTTCATTCACTTGAATGATCAATTCTCCTCTGTCAACATCAATCACAACCTTTGCTGTGGCTAGGAAGGGTCTGTCAAGGATGATGGATTCATCCATGCACTTCCCAATCTCTAGGGCTATGAAATCAGCATGGATGTAATGGTCTTCAATCTTTACCAGAACATCCTCTACAAGTCCATAAGCTTATTTTCTTGAATTGTCTACCATCTCTAGTGAGATTCTTGCAGCTTGTACCTCAAAGATCCCTAGCTTCTCCATTACAGAGAGAGGCATGAGGTTTATGCTTGACCCTAGGTCACACAGAGCCTTCTCGAAGGTCATGGTGTCTAATGTACAAGGTATTGAGAACTTCTCAGGATCCTATCTCTTTTGAGGTAATCTCTGCCTAGTCTAGTCATCCAGGTCTTTGGTGAGCAAAGGGGGTTCGTCCTTCCCATGTCTCATTACCAAATAACTTGTCATTTAGCTTCATGATTGCTCCAAGGTACTTAGCAACTTGCTCTTCAGTGACATCTTTGTCCTCTTCAGAGGAAGAATACTCATCAGAGCTCATGAATGGCAGAAGTAAATCCAATAGAATCTCTATGGTATCAGTGTGAGCCTCAGATTCCCATGGTTCCTCATTAGGGAACTCATTGGCGGCCAGTGGATGTCCATTGAGGTCTTCCTCAGTGGCGATCACTGCCTCTTTCTCCTCTCCAAATTCGGCCATGTTGATGGCTTTACACTCTCCTTTTGGATTCTCTTCTGTATTGCTTGGAAGAGTACTAGGAGGGAGTTCAGTAACTTTCTTACTCAGCTGACCCACTTGTGCCACCAAGTTTTTAATGGAGGACCTTGTTTCAGTCATGAAACTTTGAGTGGTTTTGATTAGATCAGAGACCATGGTTGCTAAGTCAGAGTGGCTCTGCTTAGAATTCTCTGTCTGTTGTTGAGAAGATGATGGAAAAGGCTTGCCATTGCTAAACCTATTTCTTCCACCATTATTGTTGTTGAAACCTTGTTGAGGTCTCTGTTGATCCTTCCATGAGAGATTTAGATGATTTCTCCATGAAGGATTATAGGTGTTTACATAGGGTTCTCCCATGTAATTCACCTCTTCCATTGAAGGGTTCTCAGGATCATAAGCTTCTTCTTCAGATGAAGCATCCTTAGTACTGCCTGGTGCAGCTTGCATTCCAGAAAGACTTTGAGAAATTATATTGACTTGCTGAGTCAATATTTTGTTCTGAGCCAATATGGCATTCAGAGTATCAATCTCAAGAACTCCTTTCTTCTGATTCATCCCATTGTTCACAGGTGGTGCACGAAATTGCAATCACACTTTTACAATTCTGCACAACTAACCAGCAAGTGCACTGGGTCGTCCAAGTAATACCTTACGTGAGTAAGGGTCGATCCCACGGAGATTGTTGGCTTGAAGCAAGCTATGGTTATCTTGTAACTCTTAGTCAGGATATCAATAATTATCAGGGTTGATTGTAAAAAGTAAAAGAACATGAAATAAGTACTTGTTTTGAAGTAATGGAGAACAGGTTGAGGTTTTGGAGATGCTCTATCTTCTGAATCTCTGCTTTCCTACTGTCTTCTTCTTCAAGCACGCAAGGCTCCTTCCATGGCAAGCTGTATGTAGGGTTTCACCGTTGTCAATGGCTACCTCCCATTCTCTCAGTGAAAATGTTCAACGCGCTCTGTCACAGCACGGCTAATCATCTGTCGGTTCTCAATCGGGTTGGAATAGAATCCAGTGATTCTTTTGCGTCTGTCACTAACGCCCAGCCCTCAGGAGTTTGAAGCTCGTCACAATCATTCAATCCTTGAATCCTACTCAGAATACCACAGACAAGGTTTAGACCTTCCGGATTCTCTTGAATGCCGCCATCAATTCTAGCTTATACCACGAGGATTCTGATTAAGGAATCCAAGAGATATCTACTCAATCTAAGGTAGAACGGAGGTGGTTGTCAGGCACACGTTCATAGTTGAGAATGATGATGAGTGTCACGGATCATCACATTCATCAGGTTTAGGAACAAGTGATATCTTAGAATGGAAGCAAGCATGATTGAATGAAAACAGCAGTAATTGCATTAATCCATCAAGACACAGCAGAGCTCCTCACCCCCAACCATGGGGTTTAGAGACTCATGCCGTAGAAAATACAATGAGAAACGTGTAATGTGTCATTAGGTACAGATACAATGTCAAAAGATCCTATTAATAGTGAACTAGTAACCTAGGGTATACAGAAATGAGTAAATGACGTAAAAATCGACTTTCGGGGTCCACTTGGTATGTGCTTGGGCTGAGCATTGAAGCTTTTATGTGTAGAGACTTTTTCTGGAGTTAAACGCCAGCTTTTATGCCAGTTTGTGCGTTTAACTCCAATTCTTATGCCAGTTCCGGCGTTAAATGCCGGGAATTCTAATGCTGATTTGCAACGCCGGTTTGGGCCATCAAATCTCGGGAAAAGTATAGACTATTATACATTTCTGGAAAGCCCAGGATGTCTACTTTCCAACGCCGTTGAGAGCGCGCCAATTAGGCTTCTGTAGCTCCAGAAAATCCACTTCGAGTGCAGGAAGGTCAGAATCCAACAGCATCTGCAGTCCTTTTCAGCCTCTGAATCAGATTTTTGCTCAGGACCCTCAATTTCAGCCAGAAAATACCTGAAATCACAGAAAAACACACAAACTCATAGTAAAGTCCAGAAAAGTGAATTTTAACTAAAAACTAATAAAAATATAATAAAAACTAACTAAAATATACTAAAAGCATACTAAAAACAATGCCAAAAAGCGTATAAATTATCCGCTCATCACAACACGAAACTTAAATTGTTGCTTGTCCCCAAGCAACTGAAAATAAAATAGGATAAAAAGAAGAGAATATACTATAGACTCCAAAATATCAATGAAACTTAGCTCCAATTAGATGAGCGGGACTAGTAGCTTTTTGCTTCTGAATAGTTTTGGCATCTCACTTTATCCTTTGAAGTTTAGAATGATTGGCATATATAGGAACTCAGAATTCATATAGTGTTATTAATTCTCCTAGTTAAGTATGATGATTCTTGAACATAGCTACTTTATGAGTCTTGGCTGTGGCCCAAAGCACTCTGTCTTCCAGTATTACCACCGGATACATACATGCCACAGACACATAACTGGGTGAACCTTTTTAGATTGTGACTCAGCTTTGCTAGAGTCCCCAATTAGAGGTGTCCAGGGTTCTTAAGCACACTCTTTTTGCCTTGGATCACTTTTTATTTCTACCCTTGCCTTTTGGTTTAAAGGGCTATTGGCTTTTTCTGCTTGCTTTTTCTTCTTCTCTTCTTTTTTTTATTTTCAATTTTTTTTTGCTTTTTCTTGCTTCAAGAATCAATTTGATGATTTTTTTAGACCCTCAATAACATTTCTCCTTTTCCATCATTCTTTCAAGAGCCAACAAATTTAACATTCTTTAAACAACAAATTCAAAAGACATATGCACTGTTCAAGCATTCATTCAGAAAACAAAAAGTATTGTCACCACAGCAAACTAATTCAACTAGTTTCAGAGATAAATTCGAAATCCTGTACTTCTTGTTCTTTTGTAATAAAAACATTTTTCATTTAAGAAAGGTGATGGATTCATAGGACATTCATAGCTTTAAGGCATAGACACTAAGATACTAATAATCATGTAATAAGACACAAACATAGATAAACATAAGCATAAAAATTTGAAAAATAGAAAATAAAGAACAAGGAGATTAAAGAACGGGTCCACCTTAGTGATGGCGGCTTGTTCTTCCTCTTGAAGATCTCATGGAGTGCTTGAGCTCCTCAATGTTTCTTCCTTGCCTTTGTTGCTCCTCTCTCATGATTCTATGATCTTCTTTAATTTCATGGAGGAGGATGGAATGTTCTTGGTGCTCCACCCTTAGTTGTCCCATGTTGGAACTCAATTCTCCTAGGGAGGTGTTGATTTGCTCCCAATAGTTTTGTGGAGGAAAGTGCATCCCTTGAGATGAATCTCTCCATCTCCCATGGCTCGCAGGTGGAAGCTTTTGCCTTCCCTTTCCTCTTTCTAGAGGTTTCTTCGGCCTTAGGTGCCATAAATGGTTATGGAGAAACAAAAAGCAACGCTTTTACCACACCAAACTTAGAAGGTTTGCTCGTCCTTGAGTAAAAGAAGAAAGAAGAGAGAGAGTGGTGGGGTAGGTGGGGATCCTGTGGGGTCCACAGATCCTGAGGTGTCAAGGATAATTCATCCCTGTACCAAGTGGCGAGCAAAAATGCTCCTTCTACCAATCCTGGCGTTAAACGCCGGGCTGGTGCCCATTTCTGGCGTTTAACGCCAGCTTGGTGCCCATTCCTGGCGTTTAACGCCAGTCTGGTGCCCCTTTCTGGCGTTAAACGCCCAGAATAGTGCCAGACTGGGCGTTAAACGCCCATTTGCTGCCTTTACTGGCGTTTAAATGCCAGCAAGTTTTCCTCCAGGGTGTGCTGTTTTTCTTTCTATTTTTCATTCTGTTTCTGCTTTTTCAATTGATTTTGTGACTTTCCATGATCATCAACCTATAGAAAACATAAAATAACAAGGGAAAATAATAAATATAACATTGGGTTGCCTCCCAACAAGCGCTTCTTTAATGTCAGTAGCTTGACAGTGGGCTCTCTTGGAGCCTCACGGATACTCAGAGCAATGTTGGAATCTCTCCAACACCAAACTTAGAGTTTGGTTGTGACCTCCCAACACCAAACTTAGAGTTTGACTGTGGGGGCTCTGTTTGACTCTGTTTTGAGAGAAGCTCTTCATGCTTCCTCTCCATGGTTACAGAAGGAGAACCTTGAGTCTTATAGTTTGCACTGTCTGCAAGTCACGGAGCTTCTTGAATAGCAAACAATTGCTCATCCGGAAAGGTTTCAGAGATCTCAGTAGGAGGGAGGGATGCTCCTGCTACTGGTTCTATCCGGGACAGGTGATCAGCTACTTGATTCTCTGTCTCTTTTCTGTCTCTTATTTCTATATCAAACTCTTGCAGAAGCAACACCCATCTTATGAGCCTGGGTTTTAAATCCTGCTTTGTGAGTAGATATTTAAGAGCAGCATGGTCAGTGTACACAATCACTTTTGATCCTACTAAATAAGATCTGAACTTGTCAATGGCATAAACCACTGCAAGTAGCTCCTTTTCTGTGGTTGTGTAGTTCTTCTGTGCATCATTTAGAATACGGCTGCCATAATAAATGACGTGCAGAAGCTTACCATGCCTTTGTCCCAGTACTGCACCAATGGCATGGTCACTGGCATCACACATTAGTTCAAATGGTAATGTCCAGTCTGGTGCAGAGATGACTGGTGCTGTGACCAGCTTAGCTTTCAGAGTTTCAAACGCCTGCAGACACTCATTATCAAAAATAAATGGAGTGTCAGCAGCTAGCAGATTACTCAGAGGTTTGGCAATTTTTGAAAAATCTTTTATAAACCTTCTGTAGAATCCTGCATGCCCCAGAAAGCTTCTGATTGCCTTAACATTGGTAGGTGGTGGTAATTTTTCAATTACTTCAACTTTAGCTTGATCCACCTCTATTCCTTTGTTTGAAATTTTATGCCCAAGGACAATTCCTTCAGTCACCATAAAGTGACATTTTTCCCAGTTTAAAACTAGGTTGGTCTCTTGGCATCTTTTCAGAACAAGTGCTAGATGGTTAAGGCAGGAGCTGAATGAGTCTCCAAATACTGAAAAGTCATCCATGAAGACTTCCAGAAATTTCTCTACCATATCTGAGAAGATAGAGAGCATGCACCTCTGAAAGGTTGCAAGTGCATTGCACAGACCAAAAGGCATCCTTCTGTAGGCAAATACTACAGAAGGACATGTAAATGCTGTTTTCTCTTGGTCCTGAGGATCTACTGCAATTTGGTTGTAACCTGAGTAGCCGTCCAAAAAGCAGTAGTATTCATGACCTGCTAGTCTCTCTAGCATCTAGTCTATGAATGGTAAAGGAAAATGATCCTTTCTGGTGACTGTATTGAGCCTTCTGTAGTCAATACACATGCGCCACCCTGTAACTGTTCTTGTAGGAACTAGTTCATTCTTTTCATTATGAACCACTGTCATGCCTCCCTTCTTAGGGACAACGTGGACAGGGCTCACCCAGGGGCTATCAGAAATAGGATAAATAATCCCAGCCTCTAGTAACTTAGTGACCTCTTTCTGCACCACCTCCTTCATGGCTGGATTTAGCCGCCTTTGTGGTTGAACCACTGGCTTAGCATCATCCTCCAATAGGATCTTGTGCATGCATCTTGCTGGACTAATGCCCTTAAGATCACTTATGGACCACCCAAGAGCTGTCTTGTGTGACCTTAGCACTTGAATTAGTGCTTCCTCTTCCTGTGGATTTAGAGCAGAGCTTATGATCACTGGAAAAGTGTCACCTTCTCCCAGAAATGCATATTTCAGGGATGGTGGTAGTGGCGTGAGCTCTGGTTTAGGAGGCTTATCTTCTTCCTGAGGAATTTTCAGAATTTCTTTTATTTCCTTTAGTTCCTCCAGATCAGGATGAACATCTTTAAAGATGTCATCTAGCTCTGATTCAAGACTTTCAGTCATATTGACCTCCTCCACCAAAGAGTCAATAATATCAGTGCTCATGCAGTCATTTGATGTGTCTGGATGCTGCATAGCTTTGACAACATTCAACTTGAACTCATCATCATTGACTCTCAGGGTTAATTCCCCTTTTTGGACGTCAATGAGGGTCCGTCCAGTTGCTAGGAAAGGTCTTCCTAGAATGAGAGTTTCACTCTTGTGCTCCTCCATTTCCAGCACTACAAAGTCAGTGGGAAAGGCAAATGGCCCAACCTTGACAATCATGTCCTCAATTATGCCTGATGGGTATTGAATGGAACCATCAGCAAGTTGGAGACATATCCTGGTTGGTTTGACTTCTTCAGTCAAGCCAAGCTTTCTGATAGTGGATGCAGGTATTAGGTTGATACTTGCCCCAAGATCACATAGAGCTTTCTTGGTACAAGTACCCTCTAATGTGCATGGTATCATAAAGCTTCCAGGATCTTGAAGCTTCTCTGGTAAGCTCTTTAATATGACTGCACTACATTCTTCAGTGAGAAAAACCTTTTCAGTTTCTCTCCAATCCTTCTTATGACTTAAGATCTCTTTCATGAACTTAGCATAAGAAGGTATTTGCTCAAGTGCCTCTGCAAACGGAATCTTTATTTCAAGAGTCCTTAGATAGTCTGCAAAGCGGGCAAATTTCTTATCCTGTTCCGCTTGGCGGAGTTTCTGAGGATAAGGCATCTTGGCTTTATATTCTTCAACCTTAGTTGCTGCAGGTTTATTCCTTACAGAAGTGGTTGGAGAAGCCTTTTTAGAGGGGTTACTATCAGTACTCTCAGGTGTCTGATTCCTCATTGGCGTTTGAATGCCAGGATTGGTTGAAGAATGGGCGTTTAACGCCAACTTCTCCCCCTTTTCTGGCGTTTGAACGCCAGAATTGGCTACCCATTGGGCGTTTAACGCCACTTTCTTACCCTTTTCTGGCGTTTGAACGCCAGAATCATTCCTCTCTGGGCTCTTACTGTCCTCAGAGGGATTTTGAGTAATTGGTTGGTCATCCTCTGTCAGTTGTTCCTTTCTTAACTTTCTGCTGCTTTGAGTTGATACATTCAATGTCTTCCCACTCCTTAATTTAACAGCTTGGCATTCTTCTGTTATCTGTTTAGATAGCTACTGTTTTGTCTGATTCAACTGTGATTCTATATTCTTGTTAGCAATTTTGGTTTCTTGGAGCATCTCTTTAAATTCTGCTAACTGTTTTGTCATCAGGAGTAATTGCTGATTAAGCTCAACAATCTGTTCTTGAAGATTAGGATCAGTAGTTACTGCCATATCTTCTTCTTTTGTAGAGGGCTCACTGCTAGAGTACAAATGTTGGTTTCTAGCAACAGTATCTATGAGCTCTTGAGCCTCTTTAATTGTCTTTCTCATATGTATAGATCCATCAGCTGAGTGGTCTAGAGACATCTGAGCTTTTTCTGTAAGCCCATAATAGAAGATGTCTAACTGTACCCACTCTGAAAGCATTTCAGAGGGGCATTTTCTTAGCATACCTCTATACCTCTCCCAGGCATTATAAAGGAATTCATTATCCTCTTGTTTAAAGCCCTGGATGTCCAGCCTTAGCTGTGTCATCCTTTTTGGAGGGTAAAATTGATTCAGGAATTTGTCTCATAACTGTTTCCATGTCTTTATGCTTGCTGTAGGTTGGTTATTCAACCACCTCTTAGCTTGATCTTTTACAGCAAATGGAAATAGTAATAATCTGTAGACATCCTGATCTACCTCTTTATCACGTACTGTGTCAGCAAGTTATAGGAATTGTGCCAGAAACTCAGTAGGTTCTTCCTGTGGAAGACCGGAATACTGACAATTTTGCTGCACCATGATAATGAGTTGAGGATTTAGCTCAAAGCTGCTTGCTTTGATGGGAGGTATACAGATGCTACTCCCATATGCAGCTGTAATGGGGTTAGCATATGACCCCAGAGTCCTTCTGGACTGCTCAATTCCACTTAGGTCCATGATGGAGAAAGGGAAATGATGCAGATATTATTTTATTTTTATTTTTTTATTTTAATTAAAAGTGACCGAAAATAATAAAATAAAATAAATGGAAAATAAAATAAAATTTCAAAAAATAAAATCAAAGCAAATTGAAAACTAAATTAATTAATTAATTAAAAAGATTTTGGAATTAGCAATTAAAAAGATATGATTGAGAATTATTTTGAAAAAGATATGATTGAGAAGATATGATTGCAAATAAAAATGATTGAAAAGATATGATTTTGAAAATCTTTGACTAATTTAATGCAAAATTTCGAAAATTATGAGTAAAACAAGGAAAGGATATTTTTTTATTTTTAAATTTTAATGAGAAAAGAGAAAAACAACAGAACGACACTAAACTTAGAAATTTTAGATCAAAACAAAGAGAACAAACAAGAAAACTTTGAATGTCAAGATGAACACCAAGAACACTTTGAAGATCAAGATGAACACCAAGAACAAATTTTTGAAAAATTTTTAAGTGAATAAAAGCACAAAAGACACCAAACTTAAAATTTTTAGAAAATCAAACACAAATTTTCGAAAACTTAAAGGAAAACACAACGAAGACACCAAACTTAAATATAAAACTAAACTCAAATAAAAGACTCTAAACCAACAAAAATAAAACAGTCCTAATCTAAGCAACAAGATAAACCGTCAGTTGTCCAAACTCGAAACAATTCCCGGCAACGGCGCCAAAAACTTGGTGCACGAAATTGCAATCACACTTTTACAATTCCGCACAACTAACCAGCATGTGCACTGGGTCGTCTAAGTAATACCTTACGTGAGTAAGGGTCGATCCCACGGAGATTGTTGGCTTGAAGCAAGCTATGGTTATCTTGTAACTCTTAGTCAGGATATCAATAATTATCAGGGTTGATTGTAAAAAGTAAAAGAACATGAAATAAGTACTTGTTTTGCAGTAATGGAGAACAGGTTGAGGTTTTGGAGATGCTCTATCTTCTGAATCTCTGCTTTCCTACTGTCTTCTTCTTCAAGCACGCAAGGCTCCTTCCATGGCAAGCTGTATGTAGGGTTTCACTGTTGTCAATGGCTACCTCCCATCCTCTCAGTGAAAATGTTCAACGCGCTCTGTCACAGCACGGCTAATCATCTGTCGGTTCTCAATCGGGTTGGAATAGAATCCAGTGATTCTTTTGCGTCTGTCACTAACGCCCAGCCCTCAGGAGTTTGAAGCTCGTCACAGTCATTCGATCCTTGAATCCTACTCAGAATACCACAGACAAGGTTTAGACCTTCCGGATTCTCTTGAATGCCGCCATCAATTCTAGCTTATACCACGAGGATTCTGATTAAGGAATCCAAGAGATATCTACTCAATCTAAGGTAGAACGGAGGTGGTTGTCAGGCACACGTTCATAGTTGAGAATGATGATGAGTGTCACGGATCATCACATTCATCAGGTTTAGGAACAAGTGATATCTTAGAATGGAAGCAAGCATGATTGAATGAAAACAGCAGTAATTGCATTAATCCATCAAGACACAGCAGAGTTCCTCACCCCCAACCATGGGGTTTAGAGACTCATGCCGTAGAAAATACAATGAGAAACGTGTAATGTGTCATTAGTTACAGATACAATGTCAAAAGATCCTATTAACAGTGAACTAGTAACCTATGGTATACAGAAATGAGTAAATGACGTAAAAATTGACTTTCGGGGTCCACTTGGTATGTGCTTGGGCTGAGCATTGAAGCTTTTATGTGTAGAGACTTTTTCTGGAGTTAAACGCCAGCTTTTATGCCAGTTTGGGCGTTTAACTCCAATTCTTATGCCAGTTCCGGCGTTAAACGCCGGGAATTCTAATGCTGATTTTCAATGCCGGTTTGGGCCATCAAATCTCAGGCAAAGTATGGACTATTATACATTGCTGGAAAGCCCAGGATGTCTACTTTCCAACGCCGTTGAGTGCGCGTCAATTGGGCTTCTATAGCTCTAAACAAATCCACTTCGAGTGCAGGGAGGTCAGAATCCAACAGCATTTGCAGTCCTTTTCAGCCTCTGAATCAGATTTTTGCTCAGGACCCTCAATTTCAGCCAGAAAATACCTGAAATCACAGAAAAACACACAAACTCATAGTAAAGTCTAGAAAAGTGAATTTTAACTAAAAACTAATAAAAATATAATAAAAACTAACTAAAATATACTAAAAGCATACTAAAAACAATGCCAAAAAGCGTATAAATTATCC
The DNA here is from genome assembly GCF_003086295.3 of Arachis hypogaea. Classification (NCBI taxonomy): domain Eukaryota; kingdom Viridiplantae; phylum Streptophyta; class Magnoliopsida; order Fabales; family Fabaceae; genus Arachis; species Arachis hypogaea. Next base: position 17,880,359 of record NC_092045.1, read on the forward strand.
GCTCATCAACAGGATTCCTTTCAGAAGTGTACATGAATTGGTTATTTGCAACCATTTCAATGAGTTCTTGAGCTTCTGCAGGTGTCTTCTTCAGATGAAGAGATCCTCCAGCAGAGCTATCCAATGACATCTTGGACAGTTCAGACAGACTATCATAGAAGATACCTATGATGCTCCATTCAGAAAGCATGTCAGAAGGACACTTTCTGATCAATTGTTTGTATCTTTCCCAAGCTTCATAGAGGGATTCACCTTCCTTCTGTATGAAGGTTTGGACTTCCACTCTAAGCTTACTCAATTTTTGAGGTGGAAAGAACTTTGCCAAGAAGGCATTGACTAGCTTTTCCCAAGAGTTCAGGCTTTCTTTAGGTTGTGAGTCCAACCATATCCTAGCTCTGTCTCTTACAGCAAAAGAGAATAGCATAAGTCTGTAGACCTCAGGGTCAACCCCATTGGTCTTGACAGTGTCACCGTTTTGTCAAGAATTCAGCTAAAAACTGATGAGGATCTTCCAATGGAAGTCCATGGAACTTGCAATTCTGTTGCATTAGAGAAACTAATTGAGGCTTAAGCTCAAAGTTGTTTGCTCCAATGGCAGGGATAGAGATTCTTCTCCCACAGAAGTCGGGAGTAGGTGCAGTAAAATCACCCAGCACCTTCCTTGCATTGTTGGCAATGTTGTTGTTTTCGGCTGCCATGTCTTCTTCTTATTTGAAGATTTCTGTTAGGTCCTCTACAGAGAGTAGTGCTTTAGCTTCTCTTAGCTTTCGCTTCAAGGTCCTTTCAGGTTCAGGGTCAGCCTCAACAAGAATGCTTTTGTCTTTGCTCCTGCTCATATGAAAGAGAAGAGAACAAGAAAATATGGAATCCTCTATGTCACAGTATAGAGATTCCTTGAGATGTCAGAGGAAAAGAATAATAGAAGGAGGAGGTAGAAGAAGAAGAATTCGAACTTATCAAGAGAGATAGAGTTCGAATTGTTGATAGTGGAGGAGTGTTAGTCCTTAAATAGAAGGATGTGAGAATAAGGGAAGAATTTTCAAAAATAAATTAAAAGATTTTGAAGAAATTTTGAAGAATTGAAGAATGATTTTCGAAAATTAAAGTTGGGAAAGAAATAAAGTGATTTTTGAAAAGGATTTTGAAATTAGAAATAAAAAAGATTGAAAATTATTTGGAAAAAATGTGATTAAGAAGATATGATTGAAGAGTTATGGTTTTAAAAAAATATGATTGAAAAACAATTTAAAAAGATTTGATTTTTAAAATTAATGACTTGGCTAACAAGAAATGTAAAAGATATGATTCAGACATTAAACCCTTCTTAACATAATAAGCAACATACTTGAAATTTTTGAATCAAATCATTAATTGTTAGCAAGTATTTTTGAAAATGGAAAGAAATTGATTTTGAAAATATATGATTGAAAAGATATGATTTGAAAAAGATTTGATTTTGAAAAATTATAAAAACTTGAAAAAAATTTGAAATAAAAACAAAATCTTTCCTCTTGTATCATCCTGGCGTTAAACGCCCAGAATGGTATCCATTCTGGCGTTTAACGCCCAAAATGCTACCCTTTTGGGCGTTAAACACCCAGCCAGGTATCCTGGCTGGCGTTTAAACGCCAGTTTTCCTTCTTCACTGGGCGTTTTGAACGCCCAGCTTTTTCTATGTAATTCCTCTGCTGCATATTCTGAATCTTCAATTCTCTGTATTATTGAATTGAAAAGACACAAATTAAAATTTTTTTTTTTGAATTTTTAATGATGAGGAATAATTAAAATGCAACTAAGATCAAATAAACAATGCATGCAAGACACCAAATTTAGAAGTTTGTATACTATTGACACTAACAAATTGAGAATGCATATGAGAAACAACAAAACACTCAAGACAAGAGAATTTAAAGATCAGAGCAAGGAAATCATCAAGAACAACTTGAAGATCAATGAAGAACATAATGCATGTAATTTTCGAAAATTAGAAGAATAAAGACATGCAATTAACACTAAACTTAAAATTAGACACTAGACTCAAACAAGAAACATAAAAATATTTTTGATTTTATGATTTTATAAAAATTGTTTTGTGATTTTTCAAAAATTATATGGAAAAGAAAATAAAGAGATTCAAAATTTTTAATAAGAATTCCAGGAATCATGCAATGTTAGTCTAAAGCTTTAGTCTAAAGAGATTAGACATGGCTAGCCAAGCTTCAGCAAGACATTACATTATTGATGAGAATTAATCAGCTTTTGTGATGATAAGAACATCACCTTGAAACTCTAGAATTCATTCTTAAAAATTCTGAAGAAAAATACCTAATCTAAGCAACAAGATGAACCGTCGGTTGTCCAAACTCGAACAATCCCCGGCAACTGCGCCAAAAACTTGGTGCACGAAATTGTGATCATCAATGGCGCCATCAACATGGTACGCTCAATTGCAATCTCAACTCTTTATCACAACTTCGCACAACTAACCAGCAAGTGCACTGGGTCGTCCAAGTAATAAACCTTACGCGAGTAAGGGTCGATCCCACGGAGATTGTTGGTATGAAGCAAGCTATGGTCATCTTGTAAATCTCAGTCAGGTGGATTCAAATGGTTATAGAGGATTGATAATTAAAAGATAAATAAAACATAAAATAAAGATAGAGATACTTTTGTAATTCATTGGTGAGAATTTCAGATAAGCGTATGGAGATGCTTTGTCCCTTCCGTCTCTCTGCTTTTCTACTATCTTCATCCAATCCTTCTTACTCATTTCCATGGCAAGCTGTATGTTGGGCATCACCGTTGTCAATGGCTACAGTCACAGCACGGCTATTCATCTGTCGGTTCTCGATCATGTCGGAATAGAATCCAGTGATTCTTTTGCGTCTGTCACTAACGCCCCACAATCGCGAGTTTGAAGCTCGTCACAGTCATTCAATCCCTGAATCCTACTCAGAATACCACAGACAAGGTTTAGACCTTCCGGATTCTCAAGAATGGCCGCCAATGGATTCTAGCTTATACCACAAAGATTCTGATTAAAGAATCCAAGAGATATCCACTCAAGCCTTGTTTGCATGTAGAACGGAAGTGGTTGTCAGGCACGCGTTCATAAGTGAGAATAATGATGAGCGTCACATAATCATCACATTCATCAAGTTCTTGGGTGCGAATGAATATCTTAGAACAAGAATAAGCTGAATTGAATAGAAGAACAATAGTAATTGCATTAATACTCGAGGTACAGCGGAGCTCCACACCTTAATCTATGGTGTGTAGAAACTCCACCGTTGAAAATACATAAGAACAAGGTCTAGGCATGGCCGAGAGGCCAGCCCCCATGATCTAAGAACTAGACGTCCAAAGATTCCCAAGATGAAAATACAATAGCAAAAGGTCCTATTTATAGAGAACTAGTAGCTTAGGGTTTACATAAATGAGTAAATGACAGAAAAATCCACTTCCGGGCCCACTTGGTGTGTGCTTGGGCTGAGCATTGAAGCTTTCATGTGTAGAGACTTTTTTTGGAGTTAAACGCCAGCTTTTGTGCCAGTTTGGGCGTTTAACTCCAGCTTTTGTGCCAGTTCCGGCGTTAAACGCCAGAATTCTTGAGCTGACTTGGAACGCCTGTTTGGGCCATCAAATCTCAGGAAAAGTATAGACTATTATATGTTGCTGGAAAGCGCAGGATGTCTACTTTCCAACGCAATTGAGAGCGCACTAATTGGGCTTTTGTAGCTCCAGAAAAACCACTTCGAGTGCAGGGAAGTCAGAATCCAATAGCATCTGCATCCTTTTTCAGCCTCTGGATCAGATTTTTGCTCAGGTCCCTCAATTTCAGCCAGAAAATACCTGAAATCACAGAAAAATATACAAACTCATAGTAAAGTCCAGAAAAGTAAATTTTAAATAAAAACTAATAAAAATATAATAAAAACTAACTAAAACATACTAAAACATACTAAAAACGATGCCAAAAAGCGTATATATTATCCGCTCATCACTCTTGTTAATCATTGTATGATAATTAATGACTAGGATAAAAAGCCTAGATTCTCAATCTTTGCTATGAATGTCTCTCTTTATTACTTACTTTATTTAGTTGTTTACTTTACATCTCTTGCCATTTATTTTCTTGCATTTTTATCAACCCAACTCCCTTTTGACCTCATGACCAATAATTGAGCACTCGATTATGATTCCTAGAGAGAACGACCCGGGACTAATACTCTCAGTTATTTTTATTGGGTTAGACTTGTGACAACCAAAATCTAAACTTTGATTGAGCATTTTTCAGTTTGGAACTATACTTGCAACGAAGTTATTTCCTCTAATCGAGAAGAAAATTCTAAGCCGACGGGTTCTGCTCCATCATTCTACTAGAAAGAACATTACATGGACTTTTATATTATTATATGTTTAATATATGAGCCTTTACAATGTTAGCTGATGGATAATTTTCAAAATTCGGCAAGTACACCGAATCATATCATGTTATACCACGGTGAGTGAGTTATGTTCCCATGAGAATTAATGGATTAAGAAACAATAATTAATTAACTACTCTAATCAGACAAATTAAAACTTTAGTTTGAAAGGTATTTGGTATCAAAAACAGTGAATTAAATGAAAGCAGCTTGTAAATGATTGAGAAAGTAGTGTGAATAAAAGCGTTAAGGCTTTGAAGTTATTTAGACTTTAGAAAAAATACTTTTCACTATCTATTTTGTTTATGCAAAGATGTATCTATGGAAAATCATAATTAATCAAATTTCAATTCCTTGGTAGTTCAATTTCTCTTAATCTAACAAATCGTCAATTCCTTGATCAATTAATTATGATAAGAGGTGAGGCACGTTTACTGATTCAAAATTACCCAATTCTCAAGAATTAAACCTAATTGATTTTATGTCACTTATCAAAACCAGTTTTAAAACTTTAAGAACTATGAGAAGTTTTCAAGCTCAATTCCAATAACCAATTTTTTCAAGGTGATAATAAAATTCAATTCAGATTATAATTATTTTTCAATAGGTTCAAATCCTTGTGATGAAGAACAAAAATGTGCTTCTTAAGAAAATATCAATGTATTAATCAAGAATAGAAAAGCAATAACATTATTCCATCGAAATCAAGAGAGCTCCTAACCTTAATAGAAGAAGTTAGTGACTCATGATATGCTTGAAAGGAAAAAAAATGAATTGAGACGGCTGCCGAAAGAGCCATCACGTGTGTGTCTCTTACTCTTTTTAAATACTAACCAAAACTTATAATTCAAAATTCAAAATTCAATTAAAGAAAACAGAATCAAACCTAATCTAATCAAGTATTCTCATATATTTTTCTCTCTCAAGTTAAGCTATAGGTGCTCTTCTTTATTGTTGGCAATCAAAACTTGATATAATAGGCTTGTGTTTAATCTTAGATCATCAAAGTAAGTGTTTGAAATTTGAGAAGATTATTGAAGGATTAGGAGGCCCTAGGAATTGGCCCACGAGGTGCATTAGACGCAAGATAGGTGCGTTGAACGCAGAGCCCAAATTTGGGGTCTTTAAAGCCTCTGTTCGTGTTGTGTTGGACACATGGTGGGCTGCGTTGAATGCATCTAGTGTGGACAACTACTAGAGGTACTTGTGGAGATTGCGTTGGATACGTAGTTAGCTGCTTGGGCTTGGTGGGTTGAACACATAACTAGGCTTGGAGGATGTATTGGCCGCATGGTGATGGTGCGTTGAATGCATGTGATGGTGCGTTGAACGCAGCTGATGCTTAGACATCCAGTGGCTCTATTTGGCTACGTTGAATGCAACATAAACTACGTTGGACGCAGGGCTGGCTGTGTTATCCAGGAGATTTCTGACTTAGATGCGTAGAATACAAGATGGGTTGCATTTGGATGCAGCTTTAACTTGGATTATTTAGAAGCTCTCTAACTTGTCTTTTTTCACTCTTGTTCTTTCTAAATTTCTTTCACAATTTCCTACAATTAAAGAATTCAAAACAACTCAAAGTAGTGTTCACTAAACCATGAAACAGTTGGTTATTAAAGAAGAATCACTAACTTATTAAATGAAATTCTAAAAAAAAACAACTAAAGATATGGATGCATCGTTAACGTATTAACGATTATAAGAAAAGCTAATATTTTTTTTATTCATAATACAAACATGTTCAAACAAATATATTATATAACTATTTAATAATACATAATAGTTATTCAATTAAACTCAAATACAATTTAAACCCATAATATCAATTATAATCAAGCTAATTCGATTAACATGTAAATAGCATAATTCGAGTCAATTTGATTCGATTTATATAGAGGTGTTTAGGACATGACGTGTAATTAATTTTAGTTTAAAACATCTGCATAATTTTAAATTCTGTTTATTGTATCAACGTAAATTATTCTAAAAAATAAATAAAAAATGTTATTTTTTAATTTTTTACAATTTTTTTGAAACAAAAAGCTCAACACAATAAGGTGAAGCAACAATAGAAAAGTACTAGACAGATAAAATAAACTAATTCCTAATCACTTTGGCAATGCCAACAACAACTCAAAAGATCAAATATCACTCCACTCTTTGTAATTCCTAATCGACCAATTAACTACTTCCGTAACACCTGTTTTTTTATTCCTGAAAATTCTATCATTGCTTTTCAACCATGTGCTTCAAATAATAACAATAAAACCAAATTCACCAATATTTTATCAATTCGACTACACGATTGACCCCTGAACCACGAATAATAATTTGAAAATAGATATTGTGATGAACAACTCTTGATGTTGAAAGCTTAGAAGAAAATTTTCAAGAAAAAATTGTGTTGTATTTTGCTTTTTTTTAAGTTTAATTACTCTGTCGGTCTCTATAATTTGATTGAATTTTCAATTAGGTCTCTATACTTTTTGTTTTTAATTAGGTCCATGTACCATATTAGATTTTGTAACTAAGTCTCTATCGTGACAAAAACATTAAAATTAACAGAATATTCGGTTAAACTATATAAATATTTAGTCAAGTGTTAGACATATTCGTTTTGCTTAATGGAATATTCCGTTAATTACATTATTTTTATCACGGTAGGAATTTAATTACAAAATCTGATGTGATATAGAGACTCAATCGAAAAGAAAAAAATATAAAAACCTAATTAAAAATTTAATAAATCTATAAGAACTAATAGAATAATTAAACCATTTTTTATTTGTATTGAATTATTATTAGATTTTTATTTTTTTTATTAGATTAATTTTAATTAATTTTACTTGAAAAAGAATGCTAAATGAGTTAATTTGCTTTCCTGCCAATTTTCTATAAAGCAAACTAGTATTTTAGAATTTAGACCCATGCTACTTTAACGGGTCGATTTTAAACAGTTCCATTTTAAATAGAACAGGATAATCGCGAGCTCGCTTTATCATTCCTAATTTTAAAGCAAGAATAAATTTGAGCCGTACAGTGATAGGAATTTTTTATTTTTATAAATTAAATAAATGTAATAATTATTAAAATAAATAATTTTAAAAATATTTATTAAAATAAATACTTTTTCTTATCTCATTTACATTGTAAATGAGATAATTTAGCATGTATTTCATTTACCGTATAAACGAGATAAGATAGATACATGTGACACGTGTTTATCTTCTTTACAGTGTAAACGAGATATATGTATTTATTTTTTAAATTTAAAAATAATAAAAAATATTAATCATATCAATAATTTAAACTTTTGCCATGCAATTAATACATAAAAAAGGAAATATACACGTTTTGCGTCCATTCATCTTATCTCGTTTACACTAAAGAAGAATATTTGTTTCGATAAATATTTTTAAAATTATTTATTTCTATAATTATTATAATTAATTTATTTATTAAAATAAAAAATCCACTGTGATAGTCTAAAAGTTTATAAGTATTATTTTTAAGTTATAAAAAATATTTTTTTTTGAAGTAAAAAGTGCTCAACACAACAAGGTGGAGCAACAGAAAGTAAACAACAGACTACTCAACGTACAAACCGGCATCGAACAACCCAAAGTAAAGTACTCTCAAGTCATCTTCGGCATTGCCATCAACAACCAAGAGGTTCACCACCAAGCCACTCGTCGGAGAGCATAAAGGATCTGTTTATTATTTCCATCACCCTTGAGCCTTTATTATTGAAGACTCTACCGTTCCTTTCTAGCCAGATTGCCCAGATTACAGCAAAAAACCCAATCAACCACCGCTTCCTCTCATTCTTACTCTGTGAAGCATTCGTCCAGCTTTCAAAGTGTTGTTTTAATGCACCCGGTATAGTCCACGTCCTTCCAAAAGCAAATAACCATGCACACCACACCTGCCAAGTAATCTCGCATCCAATAAATAAATGAGAAACAGACTCAACAGACTTACATCATAAAATACATATATTATCATGCTGGTCAATGACACCTAATTTGCATAGTCTCTCCTTAGTATTCACCCTCTCAACCAATACAAACCAAGCAAATAACTCCACTCTTGGCGGAACGAAACTCCTCCAAATAGCATTAGTGAAGCTATAGCTTGTAATTTTCCTCGTAAGAGCTGCTTCCTGCATCACCTGCACAAAGGAGTTAGTAGTAAAAATACCAATTTTATCATATTTTCAGACCACCCTGTCCTCCCTCTCAGTTGTTATTCTTACTGCCTGCAAGACTTCATGGAGTTGGTGTAGAAGTTCCAACTCCCACTGAAAAAGTTCTCTCCTCCACTGGAAGCTCCATATCCATTCTAATCCATCCCAAAACCCGCAATCCCCTATAACAGATCCTGTGAGTTTTGAGACTGAGAAAAGCCTTGGAAACATCTCTTTCAACTTTCCACCAGGTAACCAAACATCCTCCCAGAACTTGATTGTTCTGCCATTCCCTACATCCATAGATAAGCCTTTGATCATCTTTGCTCTGATTTGTGGCTCCCTGATCTGAAGCTGACAAATGTCTTTCCAAGGAACCCCTCTTGTAGGACCAGGCTGACCACACAGCATCGCAGAAGGATTCATGCTATTACAAGAGCATACTACTCTCTTCCATAAGGGGCATTCTTCTTTCGAAAACCTCCACCACCACTTAAACAGAAGAGCTGTGTTCCTGATCACTGCATCTCCCACACCTAAACCACCCGCCTTCCTAAGAGCCATCACTATCTCCCATCTCACTAGAGGCATCCCTACCTTCCCATCCTCCTTGCTCCACAAGAACCGTCTTTGCAACGAGATCAACTTTTCCGCTACTGCGTTCGGCATCTTGTATAGGCTAAGATAGTATATAGGCAGGCTGTTGAGGACAGATTTGATAAGAACTAGCTTGCTCGCTTTACTGAGGGTCTTCGTCTTCCACAAGCTCAACTTTCCTTCTACCTTATCAATCACTGGTTTTCAAGTCTTAACTAGCCTTGGGTTCACTCCCAGAGAGATTCCTAGGTATCGGACTGGTAGAGAGGCTTCCTTACATCCCAACAACTGACACATCTGCTTCGTCCAACGCTGTTCACAATTAACAGGAATGAAACTGGACTTCTCAAAATTAATACTCAGCCCAGACATCAGCTCGAAACAGCGCAGTAGGTGCTTGTAATTCCTGATAGTCTCTTCTTCTGGAGAACAGAACAGTATAGTATCATCTGCAAACTGCAAGTGCGATAGCTCAATGTGGTCTCGGCCTACCAAAAGCGGAGAAATGCGCCTGTTCGTCACCGCCTCTCCGATCATCCGATGAAGAACATCAACAACTAGCACAAACAGAAAGGGTGACAACAGATCTCCTTGTCGTAGCCCCATTTCCATTTTGAAAGGCCTGGAGGGGGATCCATTTATAAGCACCGACATAGACGCCGAGCAAACACATTCCTTAATCCAACCCCGCCACTTCTGGCCAAATCCCATCTTCTGTAGAACTATATCCAAAAAACTCCATTTGACCCTATCATAAGCCTTTTGAAAGTCCAGTTTAATTATCGCTGAGCTCCTTCTTCTTGCCTTAATCCACTGCACAGTTTCACAGGCTATCAACGCTCCATCATGAATTTTCCTACCTTGCACAAAAGCACTCTGAGTCTCGCCTACTAAGCCTGGCATCACATTCCGCATCCTCCGAACCAACACCTTAGAGATAACCTTATACACACAACCCACCATACTAATTGGCCAGAGATCTTTGATTTCTGTAGCCCCAACAAACTTTGGTGCCAAAGCCACCCAAGTGACACTCGAGTCCCTAGGTAGCCTAGCCGACCTGAAGAACCCCATAACTGCTTCAATGAATTCCTTCCCAATTTTATCCCAGCACTTCTTAAAGAAATTCATGTTATACCTGTCACATCCTGGTGCGTTTGTTGACTCACAATCCCACACGGCATTCTTTATTTCTTCAGCAGTTGGCATCAGCTCTAACCCTGTTGCCTCATCCTCAGATATCTGCCTTACCAGCCCATCCCGAAAACCTATATTAGGTGAGGTCTCCTGATGGTACAGATCCTTATAGAAATCTCTTATAGCAACCTTGATTCGGGGCTGATTCCTAACTAATCGTCCATGTATTCTCAAGGCATCAATCCGATTGTTTCTCCTCCTTGCCGAGGCCATACTGTGAAAGTACCTAGTGTTTCTATCCATCTCCTTAGCATGCCTGGATCGAGACATCTGATTCCAATGAATCTCCTTCCTAATATACCATTTCTTACACGAGCTCACAAGCGCCTTCCTCCTAGCTTCCGCCGTTCCATCATACACTCCGTTACTCACCATATCATCGACTTTCCTAATCTCCTCCTCAAACCTATGAATCCTCCTATCCATATCTCCAAAATTTTTTCTATGCCATCTGCTTAGTGGAACCGTCATGGCCTTCAGCTTGTCCAAAAATTGGGTCTCCCTTATGCTCCTCCATTCCTCTTTCACCATCCTCAAGAACCCATCATGAGTGAACTAAGAATCCAGACTCCGAAAAGGTTTTGGGCCTCCCCCCATCCTTGTGACATCCATAACCAAAGGACAATGGTCTGACAACCCTCGTGGTCCTCTGCGTAATGTTGTCTCAGGAAACTCTTCTAGCCACTCCAAGCTAACCAGGACTCTATCAATACGACTACATGACAGGCCCCTGAACCATGTGAACTTACGATCAGATAGAATGAGATCCACGAGCTCCATATCTTGAATACAAGATTTAAAGTCTGTTGCGAAAACCGGCAGAGAAGTAGCCCCTTTCCTCTCCTCTACTTGAACAATCTCATTGAAATCCCCCATAAAGAATAAAGGTACTTGACATAAGCCTGACATGAAGCTCAGCTCCTCCCACACAACAAACTTTTCCTCTCTGAGATGCTCACCATACACTAAACAGAAAGTACACCGAAAATTATTTTTAACCAGCACCCCATCCACACACAACTATCTAGCTCCTTTATAACAGTTGCTCATGTTAAAAACCGTTTCATCCCACATCAACAGCAGACCACCAGAAGCGCCTTCAGACCCCACAAACTCCCATCCTACTAGATCATTACCCCACAATTGCACTACATCAAATTTACTCAAACCTCTTTTTTGTTTCTATCAAGCCTAACATATGCAAATTAAATCTCCTCCTAAAGTTCTTCACCATACTCAATTTACCAATTTCCGCCAACCCCCTAACATTCCAAGATGAAAAAATCATTTTAAAACATTTGTACACACCTTATTCCGATTTTTCGGACGGCTTCTTCTGGCTTTTTCTTTCTATTTGGCATGCTTTCTCTTCAATGCCATTGCCTCATTCTGCTCCTGGAGTATCATCATAATATCGTCTTCCTCATCATATTGCACAGCTCCAGATTCCACCGCTAGGGCCCATTACTTCCGGTTTTCTTCCATATTTTCTGCCCGTGTAGTTTCAGACATCTCAGACCCAGCACCATTCGCAGCATCAACCCCTTCTTCATCACCCAATTCGTCCATTGTTTCTCTAGTCCCCACGTCTTCCACCACCGGTGGCTCTGCTAGACCCAGACCGCCTCCATCCGACTGCAACACAGCAACCCCCAGGTCACCAGTCACATAAATTCCCGCCTTCCCCCGATCCTGGTCTGTTCCAGCAATAACTGGTTCTCGGTCCCCACCGGTTCTACAGTTCGTCCCTGCCAGCGAGTCAGTGCACCCCTCCAGGAGAACAGCGTCCAGCGCCAGCGAGCTCGGCCCCCCATCCACTGCATGGTTGTCGCGTAGTCTTTCCGGTTCAGCATAAGATTCTCGATGTCCCATCCCCCAGCGTACTCCCACGCCATCTGGAGTAACCCCTACCTCCGATGGGAGAGCGACACGAGATGGCTGGCTTCGCCCTTCGTCGATGATGTTCGCGCCACCCTCAAGAACTTCATCGAAGACATTCCTGCTCGGACCCCCTCCGTCACATGCCTCGGGTCGGACCGTGTGAGGCTCCTGCTCCAGAATGCAAGCAGCCCATTCCTGATCGTGTTTCCCTTCACTTCCAATTTGTGGGCTTGTGTGTTTGAAGCCCATAGTAGTCCCCTTATCATTGGAAAAAAATTGTTGGGCCCCAGGTTGAGTAGGATGGGAACAAAGCCTTGTAACATTACTAGTAACCTCTGCCCCAGCACATGTTCACCCGCCAAAGAATTCCCATGACACAGTCCTATCTGAATCAGTTTCCCCATCATTAGTGCGGGATCCCACAATATCCGCCTGTGATAAATTGAGATCGAATCCCTTAATTATAGTCATTACCGTTTTGGAATTCAAAAATTCATTATTCCACTCATTCAAATCTTCCAATGAGATTACAACTTTACTCTTCACCTGTTCTTCCTCTCTTACCGTCGGCAGTATCACCTCTACCGCCTTATCCCCTATGCCCAACCGCCCCTGACAGTTATCATCAACAACTCTTGTACTGCCCATTTCAGCAAGGCCTTCGCCGAGAAACATCCCCTGGTTCCATGCGACTTCACCTCCCGTTACACAGCTCAATGAGGCACCATCCCCGCTCCTCACTTCTGAAACAAACACATCGAACCTAGTTGTGCCTACGTGAATGCATATCTTCTCATGAATATCATCAAACCTTGTCATATCAATCAGCACACGACCTGCGCTAAACGACAAGCATGAACTTGTTGCGTGCTCGCATACCACTACCTCTCCCCATTGTTCACCAATCGCTCGAAACGTAGCTTCGGACCAAGCGTGTAACGGAACTCCGATACACTCGATCCATACTCGTCTCTTTTCACACCGATCATTCTCATTCCATCGTCCTACTCGATAAAAAAACTTCAAGAGATCATTCATGTGGATAGTGAGCGCCTTGTCCACACTGTGTACACTATCAAATACTAACAAGGCTTTGTACGCTCCCAAGTCACAAACCTTTACTACTGTATGCCATTCCGTTCGAGCTTTGGCATTTAACAACCGGAAATCAATAGCCTGCATGGTACTTCCAACAATACTCCGGTACAACCAATCCTAGTTATTCTCTGCCACCGAAGCCTGGATTTTCCTTATCCCCGATCCCTCTACATCCTTCAGCATATTACTTCCGTGCGGATCATTTACATTTTCCATAGCTTTGCTTCCACCCGGTTGGCTCTCAGTTGGAACCATTCTTATCCCTCTATCAACCACCCTATCTGCTAGAGGATACCTATGTTCGACCTGGGATATCCCTCCATCAACCTTCTTCATATTTGGTTCTCTCCTTATATCTACATTTTTCCGTGTCTTCTTCCCTTTAGAAATGTCTCTCCTATACTTAGCCTCCCCTACGAAAATCTCCTTTTCCCGTAAGCACAAGCGATTCATTTCTGAAATTGCTTTCAAAGCTCCACCCTTCGTGGTATATCGGATGAAAGCAAAGAGGTACACCACCCCACTTCTCATCTTTCTGGAAAGGTAAATGTCATTAATCCTCCCCATCCATGAAAACAAACCAAACAATTTCTGTTTGGAGATGTCTACCGGTAGCCTGTCTACAAAAATAGTGAAAGAATCCTGTTCCAATCGAAAATACTCTTCTCGATTCCAAACCCTCGGATCTTTGCCTAGAAACTGTTGTCGCCACGTACGGTGGTTTCCCATCTCCCCCCTCTCTCTCTCTCATCTCGGTTCTTACCCCAAGGTTTTTTTTTAAGTTATAAAAAATATAGTATTAATATTTGGTATAATTTAATTTTTAAAATTAAATTATAATTTTTTGAAAAATCATTTAAACGTTTATAGAAAAATTTAAAAAATAATTTTTTTATAATAAAAAATTTTTTATTAATCTTTTTAAATAAACACTTTAAAACTAAAAAATTAAATACAAAATAACCTAATTATTTTTAAACTATATTTAATATAAGTATTTATTATTTAAGTTTTTTTAATTTAATTAAATTATTTTTTTAAATTAAACTAATATCTATACTTTTATATATGTAATATTTATAACTACATACATAATTACATATCACATATAATATTAATATTTATTCTAATAATAATTAATAAATATAAATAAAATAAAAAGTATAAGTTATGGCTATTGGCTAATTATGACTCTTAAATTAAATTTTGGCCACAAACATTTTTATAACGAATTTTACCATGGAGGCGGTCAATTTTTCTCATTAAATATTAATTCACTTTTAGTTTTCCAAAATAAATCAATCACGTCTAATATAATTAACATCAGAAAGTTTGCGTGTCAACCTGGTGGTACTTAATTAGATTTTCGTTTTTCTGTCGCTTAATTTGTTTGAACTTGATTATAAAAGTTCAATTTTATGTTTTCAAGTTATGTAGAATTTGAATCTTCTTTCAATTTCTAGTTATATGAAAAAATGTTGGTCAATGTGAATTCCCTAAGGCCTAAGCTAAGTACGGCATTTAAGGTAATTATTGGCTAAACTAGTTTCTGTTCATTTGATTGTGTCCAAAGTTAGAATATCACTCTACCATCTAACATAACGTAAACATTTTGATTAATAAGATAGTTGGTTGAAATATAATATTTTAAAATTATTTTAATTTTATATTTAAGTTTGATTTGGTAAATTGTTTTAAAGAATTGCTTGTATTTTATAAAAGTATAAATATTTTATTTTATGTTTGATAAATTAAAAAGTTTATGTGCTTGTATCTGTAATTTTTAAAAGCTAGGGATATTTTTAAAAGTAGTTAGGCTTGATTTGATAAAATTTTTCGAAAAAGTGTTTGTATTTTTTAAAAGTACAAGCTCCTCATTTTGTGTTTGGTAAATAAAAAAAAATTATACTTGTGCTTGAAGTTTTTAAAAGATCGGAGTACTTTTAAAAACAACTAAGGTAGAGTTTTTTAAAGTTAGCTTGTATTTTTCAAAATTTAAAAATCTAATATAACCTCATATATTAACTATTTTCAAATTTAACGCTTAAATTTATGTCTCTTATGGTATTTTTAAATTTTAAAAGCTATTTTACCAAATGTAATTGTTGTTGCTTATGTTTATTAAAAATTATTTTCAGTTTAATTTACTAAATATAAATGCTACACTTCTTAAAAAGTTATCTTTTAAAAGTTAGTTTTTATAAGCTACTTTTAAAAAATAAAGATTTTATCAAACTAAGCCTTAAAGAAAAATTTTTTAAAGTCGACTTGTGTTTATCAAAATTAAAACAAAAATGCTACTTATTTTTTAAAATTTATTTTTTAATCAACCTTTAAATCTAGTTCCTTTATTATATTAGTTTTGTTAATTTTTATTTAATCATATTTCCTATATTTTAGGACCCATTAACTCTTTTATTTGATTTAAATTTTAAAAATATAAATGCTTGATACCAGTGAGGGACTACATTTCCATATTTCACATTTTTTAGATAGTCATTCATGTTATTTTATTTTCATGTGTGACTATTAGTGTTTGTGATTATGTTTTAGTTTTTTTTTTTTGTTATTATGTGGTTTATGTTTGAGATTTTTTATTCTTTTGACAATGTAACTAGTTAATCATTTATAGTTTTAGTTTTTTTCTTGATGCTACCGTAAACAGCACTAACGAGGTAGATCTGGGAGCAGCGAGAAAGTCAGTTGTTGGTGACGGAGGTGATAATGTTCACAATGAGTTTGATGACGTGGAGGGTAGGAAGAAGCGTGAAGTCCCTGATGCACCCGACAAGCAGAATTAAGCCGGAAAGAAGATTGGCGGAGGTGTATCGATATGTTCGAACAGCATAGCGGAGGAAAACATTCCACCAAGTGTAGTTAATAAGATCCACACTAGTTTGGACGAGAGTAGTAAGCAGCATGTTAGCATATGTCTGATGAAGGGTGATGCAGTGCAAGATTCAGATTTAGAGGATGAGAATATAGTAGTGGAAGAAACTGGGTTGGAGGATGAAGGGACTGTAAGAAACTTGAAAAATTCGGGGGACTCAAAGCAGTATGTGTAAATCATGTTGCTTGTATGCGAAGTTTGTATTCGTAGGTTTTGATGAATGACAAACCAACAAACGACATGAAAAGACAAACCAACAAACAACTTGAATGAACAAGCATGAAGAGTTGAAAGCAACACAACAACAACAAGAAACTCAAGTCCACAACATTTGAAGACAAGTATAGTGTCTTAGGACTTAGGTAACTTCTTGTTAAGAACCAATTGCTAAATCTCTCAACACACACTCACAAAATGTTTTGATGTACATCTTGCAATTTGATGCTAGCCAAATGGTTTAAAAACTTGTTTTTCAAAGGTACAAAAGCATAGGAATTGACTCCAACAAGTTTGAGATCAATCCTAAGCATTTTGAAGTGATTTTAAGCCATTCCTTAAGGTTTGCATCGATGCACACTCATCTTGCATCGATGCAAAGCATGCAACGACTTGTTGCATCGATGCAAAGATGTTTGCATCGATGCAACCTAGCTGAAAATTCAAATTTCAGCGTCAAAGACACATTTGCATCGATGCAAAGTGTTATGCATCGATGCAAATAATTCAAAAACATAAAAAACGGCTAGTTTTGACATAAAGGCTTCATCCCATTAATTCCCCAACGTTTCTAAGGTTTGGGGAATCTATAAATAGATGGATTGAAGCCTTATTTCACTAATTTTGAGTATTTGGAAACTATCTTGTCATATTCTTTCATTCTACACTTTTTTAAGGTGATATAATACACAATTTGTGAGAGCAATATCAATTGGTTCAATAGTGCTAAACTTGTAATCATACACTCTTCTAGAGAATACTCATTTCATCTCAACAATTCTTTGAGAATTGTTTTCTTGTACACCTTGTAAATTGGAGTGTGATCTCCAAGGTTGAGTCAAGAGTTATAAACACTATAGTCGGTGAGGATACCAAAGAGGTATACTAAGTACTCAAGGCAAATCTTAGAGAAGGTATCTCTAAGTGGAGTGGGTTAGTATACGAGTGGTGATCACATACCGTGAGGTGTTAGAAACTAAGGACTCGGATTGTAAAAGGTTTTGCGCGAGCACCTTGAAGCTTGGCAATAGTGGAACTTCTCAATTGCGATTGAGAAAGAAAGTGGACGTAGGACAAGGATTGTGCCGAACCACTCTAAATAGCGTTTGCATCTCTACAAACCCATCTCTTCAATATTATTGTCTTTTACCTTTGAGCAAATAAATTGTGATCGAAAAGTAGCTTCGTAAGTACTTAAGGAGTGGCTTAAGTCCGATTGGTGAAAAGCTTGATCAATTTATTTGAGTTGGTGTCTATTGGAAAGTAAAAGCTCCTTATAAATGCTTAGCAATTGAGTTAAGCTCTTGGAAAAATACTAGTACAATAACACTTTTTGTATATTGTCTTTAACTTTCGTAAAAAGATTAATTGTTGTTGCAATACTCAATTCACCCCCCCTCTTGAGTAATTGTGCATAGGTTCTACAAGTGGCATCAGAGCTTAACCCTTTGAAAGACTTAACCGTTTAAGGGAAAAGATCATGGCAAGCACAGGCTTTAACAACAACAACACTAGCGAAGGTAACTCAACCGCTAGACCTCCTCTTTTTAGCGGAACAAATTACTCTTATTGGAAAAATAAGATGAGAATTTGGATCCGTTCTCAAGATGTGAGAATTTGGAAAGTGATTGAGAATGGAAATCACATTCCAACAAAGACAACAAGCACTAAAGAAGGAGAAGTCTCCGTCTTAAAGCAAGTACCGAAAGGAGAAGATGAATATAGTGACGATGATTGGAAGAAAGTGGCAATGAATGATAAAGCCATCAACTTCATTCATTGTGCACTTAACGAGCATGATTATATGAAGATCTCTACATGTGAAACCGCTAAAGAGATTTGGGATAAACTCCAAATCACTTACGAAGGAACCGACCACGTTAAAGAATCAAAGGTATTTATGTTGGTTCATGAATGGGAAAATTTTAAAATGAAAGATGAAGAGAGCATTGAAGAAGCTCTTGAAAGACTCTCCAAGATCTTCAACAATCTAAGCATGCTTGGCACAAAATACAATGATAAACAAATTGTGACCAAGGTGCTTACAAGCCTTACACCAAAATGGAACTCCAAAGTGAACGCCATTGTGGAAGGAAGGCTCTATGATCAACTTACATTTGATCAACTACGAGGTAATCTTCTCACCTATGAAATGACTATGCTAAATAGACAAAAAGGTGAAGAAAGCAAGAAGAAAAGTCTCGCCCTTAAAACAACATCACTGCAAGAAGAGAGTGATGATAATGAAGAAGAAGGAGATGAAGAATTTGCACTCTTATTAAAAAGATTCAATAAGTTTGCAATGAAGAAAAACTTCAAGAGCAAAACAAAGGTACCAAAATGCTATGAGTGTGGAGAAGTTGGACATATCAAACCCAATTGTCCAAAACTTCAAAAGGAGGACAAAAACAAGAAATTTAAGAAGAAGGAGAAAGCATACATATCATGGGAGAACGAGGATGAATCCGACTCCGATAACGACGAGGTTGCAAATCTTTGCTTAATGGCAAGCGAAGAAAAGGTTAGTGATGACAACTTCACTTCTTTTAATTTACAAGATGAATATGATGCCTTACTTGAGGTGTACACAAAACTTACCCAAGATTATTCTCTCCTAAAGAAAAAGAATATGGAACTTTTAAAACAAAATGAGATGTTGAAAAACGAGAATATCAATCTTGGAAAGGATAAGTGTAGCACAAGTAGTGATCCATACAAATCTTGTAAAATGCATGAAAATGAAATTACAAATCTTAAGAACACTTTAGCTAAGTTCAATGAATCTTCAAAGAACTTAGATAAAATGTTGAAAAACCAAAAGCATGTTCATAATAAGGAAGGTTTAGGTTTTGAAAAAGGAAAATTTAAAAATGCTAAAACTCCTATTAGGCAACCGCAAGCCCAAAAGGCAAGCATGACTAAAAGGAATGAAGCCTTTAAACATCCTCCTCAACATGCTTCATTTAGAAATTATAATCACAATGCATATAGATCAAAAGATGTTGCATTGAGGAAACAACCTAGGCAACCATTTAGAAACATGCATAGGATGCATAATCCAAATGTCATATGTCATTATTGTAATAAAGTAGGTCATATAGCACCCGTATGCTTTACTAGAATTAAACATATAAACTTTCGTAGTCAAGATACGAGATGGGCACCTTATGGGCATTATGCTCATACTAACCATCAAGGACCCAAATTCACTTGGGTACCTAAATCCCAATTTTAATTATTTTGTAGGTACGTGTTGGAGCTAAGGATACAAATTGGTATGTTGATAGTGGATGCTCCAAACACATGATCGGCGATGAATCAAAGTTCACCGCAATAGAGCCTACAAACGGAGGAAACGTGATCTATGGAGACAACAACACCGGCAAAGTAATCGGCGTTGGAAAAGTTGGTAAAAATCCTTCTACCTCCATAGATAATGTTATACTTGTCAAAGGTCTCAAACATAATCTCATTAGTGTTAGCCAACTTTGTGACAAAAGAAACTTAGTCACCTTTGATTCAAAATGTTGTTTGATAAAAAGGCAAGACACTAATGAAATTGTGCTAATTGGGCACCGTGTTGACAATGTATACATGATTAATCTAAATGAAGTTTCCTCAAATGATGTGAAATGCCTTGTTAGTAAAAATGATGAAACTTGGTTATGGCATTGTAGAGTAGCTCATGCTAACATGGACCATCTTAACAAGTTGGTCTCTAAAGAGTTAGTAATTGGCTTACCAAAGCTACGTTTTGAAAAAGACGTCCTTTGCGACGCATGTCAAAAGGGAAAACAAGTAAATGCCTCTTTTAAATCCAAAAACATTGTTTCAACAACAAGGCCATTACAACTTTTGCACATGGATTTATTTGGTCCTTCTAGGACTATGAGCTTTGGTGGCAATTACTATGCTTTAGTTATTGTTGATGATTACTCTCGATTTACATGGACCTTGTTCCTAGCAAACAAGAGTGATGCATTTCGAGCATTCAAAAGATTAGCCAAAGTTATTCAAAATGAAAAGAATTTGCATATATCATCTATTAGAAGTGATCATGGTGGAGAATTTGAAAACAATCTTTTTGAAACTTTTTGTGAAGAAAATGGTATTGAGCATAATTTTTCCTCTCCTAGAACACCACAACAAAATGGTGTGGTTGAAAGGAAAAATCGTCATTTAGAAGAAATGGCGAGAACTATGCTCAATGAGGCTAATATTCCTAAGTACTTTTGGGCGGATGCGGTTAGTACCGCGTGTTATGTTATGAATAGGATTATCATTCGACCTATTCTTAAGAAAACACCGTACGAATTGTACAAAGGAAGAAAGCCAAATATTTCCCACCTTCACGTCTTTGGTTGTAAATGCTTTATTCTAAATAATGGAAAAGATAACTTAGGCAAATTTGATGCTAAGGCTGATGAAGGAATCTTCTTAGGCTACTCTTTAACTAGCAAAGCTTTTAGAGTATATAATAAACGCATCATGACTATGGAAGAAAGTATTCATGTCGCTTTTGATGAAACTAACCGTTGTTGTGCTAGAAAAGATTTTGATGAAAATGTAGAAAACTTTGATTCACTAAATTTGAATGGTGAAGACAAAGAAAAAGATTTAAATGAAGCCTCTACAAGCTCAACAAAGGATAGCATTCAAGTTGAAGAAATTGAACCATCACAAGTACAAATAAATGCACTTCCAAAGGATTGGCGTACTTCAAAGGATCATCCTCTAGACAACGTCATTGGTGATGTTTCGAAAGGGGTAACAACTCGATCCACTTTTAGAAATTTATTTGCATATAGTGCTTTTGTTTCTCAAATTGAACCATCTACCATTGAGTCCGCAATTAATGATGAACATTGGGCTATGGCAATGCAAGAGGAGCTTAACCAATTCAAACGAAATGACGTTTGGGAATTGGTGCCTAAACCAAGTAATCAAACAATTATAGGAACAAAATGGATTTTTAGAAATAAACTCGATGAAAATGGTACAATTGTTAGAAACAAAGCTAGAATAGTAGCTAAAGGTTATAATCAAGAGGAAGGCATTGATTATGACGAAACTTATGCTCCCGTAGCTAGATTAGAAGCAATTAGGATGCTACTTGCTTTTGCATCCTCTTATAACTTCAAACTTTATCAAATGGATGTTAAGAGTGCCTTTCTTAATGGTTTCATTAAAGAAGAAGTATATGTTGAACAACCTCCCGGTTTTGAGGATTATGAAAATCCTAATCATGTTTTTAAACTCAAGAAAGCTCTTTATGGTCTTAAACAAGCTCCAAGAGCTTGGTATGAACGTTTGAGCAAATTTTTAATAGAAAAGGGTTTTAGAAGAGGGAAGGTTGATACAACTTTATTTATCTTGATTGAAAACAAAAATATCCTTTTGGTACAAGTTTATGTCGATGACATAATATTGGTTCAACTAACGAATCACTTTGCAAGTTTTTCTCAAACCTCATGCAAAGTGAATTTGAAATGTCTATGATGGGCGAACTCAACTTCTTCCTTGGTCTGCAAATCAAACAAGGAAAAGAAGGAACTTTCGTTAGCCAAACCAAATATTGCAAGGAACTGCTCAAAAGATTTGGAATGGACAATGCTAAGGCAATGGACACACCAATGAGCACTACTTGCTACCTTGACAAAGATGAACAAGGTAAAAGCATAGATGTAAAGAAGTATAGAGGCATGATAGGATCATTACTTTATCTAACGGCAAGTAGGCCAGATATCATGTTTAGTGTATGCATGTGTGCGAGATACCAAGCTAATCCTAAGGAATCTCACTTAAGTGCGGTAAAAAGGATTATGAAGTATCTCATAGGAACATTAAATGTTGGATTGTGGTATCCGAAAGGATCCACTTGTGATTTGATTGGTTATTCCGATTCCGATTTTGCCGGTTGCAAATTGGATAGGAAAAGCACTAGCGGCACTTGTCACTTGCTAGGAAACTCTCTTGTTTCATGGCATAGTAAGAAACAAGTAAGTGTAGCCTTGTCTACCGCCGAAGCCGAGTATGTAGCCGCCGGTAGTTGTTGCGCCTAAATTTTATGGATGAAACAACAACTTATGGATTATGGACTCATGCTTGATCACATTCCTATCAAATGTGATAATACTAGTGCAATAAATTTAACCAAGAATCCGGTTCAACATTCAAGAACCAAGCATATTGAGATTAGACATCACTTCATAAGAGACCATGTTGAAAAGGGTGATGTGGTTATTGAATTTGTCGAAACTAGTAAACAACTAGCGGACATCTTCACTAAACCTTTATGTAAAGAAAGTTTTTTTAACATCCAAAATGAACTTGGTATCTTGGATTCTAATCTAATATGATTTGTTTGAATTCATTGTATTCATATTGCTATTTTTTTGTATCTCTTACTAACTTAAGCATTGGAGATATCCAATTAGCCATTGTTTTGTAGGTTTATGAGTTGATGAATGAGTGATTAATCTTGAGGTAGATTGAAGAATTTGAAGATTATAAACAATGGAGGATCAACAAATTGAAGTTTATCATGGTTTAAGTGAGTATATACATGATGAAACTCAAAGGATTAAAGAAAGAACCACCAAAGGATGAAAATTTGGTGATTTTGGGCAAAATGATGTATGTTGCATCGATGCAACCAAGCTCTGCATCGATGCAAAGCACACGACGTGCTATGTGCATCGATGCAAAGCCTATTGCATCGATGCAAACTCGACCAAATTGCACAAAAACACGTGAATTTGGCATTTTTGAGCAACAAAACCCCACTTTTTCATCATCTTCAACCTCACAACTCATATCCCCACATTCAAACCTCCATAACCTCCAAAACAAGCTCACATATAGCTTCATACAACTCACAAAACTTTGATACCCACTACAAACAAACTACATATTTGAAGTCCCCGCATTCTCCTCTACAAAACCCATAAAACAAAATCATCCACAATGCCTAGAATCAAGAGAACCATGAAGAAGTCAAAAGGCTCTTCAAGTGTGATTCCACCTCCAAATAATCATCCTTTGGCAAGGTACTTTGCTTCTAATGAAGATCTTCAATTCTATGAGGCAAGGCTCGCCGGAAGAAAGGAAATTCCTCCGAGGTATTTGGATCCGACCCTTCTTGTCATTCATAAGTTTGATACTCTTAAGGCTATTCTAGTTCAACAAGGCCTCATGGATTTTGTTCAAATTAAGAGTAAATATTATCCGGATTTAGTTGCCATAGCCTATAGTACACTCATGATTGAGATCGATGAGGAAGATGAATCAAATTTCACATTATTCTTCAAGATAGGAAGAAAGGATTATAGGCTAGATGGTGATGAGTTAGCCACCATTTGGGAGTTACCAAATCAAGGTGACTTGTTTCAAGGTGGTAAAACCCCAATTGATGAATGGGGTTATTCAAAGGAAAATGCCATGCATTTGTTCAACCTTGTACAAGGAGCTCACTCCAAAATTAGTTGCAATTCAATGAGTGCGGAACATAGAACTTTGTTATATCTAGTCACCTATGTATTGCAACCTAGAATATCCGGGCATGCGAATGTAAATGATGAAGATTTGATTGTCATGTGGGCTATGATAAATGGGATTAAGATTAATTGGCCATACTTTATAGTACAACATATGATTAGGCTCAAGATGAAGGATAGGAATGGTGGATTAGGATTCCTTTGCCTATGGTCTAAAGTCTTTGATTATGTTGGTATTGATGTATCAAATGAGATTGCCAAGGAAGTACCACCCCAATCTTGTATCAACACTCATCTTCTCAATAAAATGGGAAGAAGAAATGTTGATGAACAAGATCCTCAAGAGCAAGCTCCTCCACAAGCACCTCAAGCTCAAGAACCACCCTCCTTGGTTGATGTAATGAGAGAATTACAATCCATCAACCAAAACATCCAAAGGATTGAAGTAGAGCATGGTAGGCAACTTGAAGCACTTAATCATCGTGTGTCTCGTGTAGATCATCGCACGGGTCGCTTGGATCGTCGTATTGATGACTTATATGAGCATTTCGGCATCCACCTACCATATGAAGAGGATACTGATGATGATGAAGACCAAGATTGATTGTCTCCTCTTCATCAAGTCACTTTTTATTGCTTTATGCTTATTTGATTATATGAATTGTTAAACTAACTCCTAGTAAGTTAAGGATTTCTATTATGGTTTAAATACTTTGATATTTCCTTCCTAATTTTGTTTAATGATTAATGCTTGTATGCTTATTTGGTGAATAACTCAAAATAGGCTTGGTACCCCTATTTTAAGTTAATATGCATGCCTTGATATATTTCACTTCTTTAGGGGGAATTATACATGCTTATTATATATAAAAAGAGGAAATCAAATTCTTTTTGACAGGGGGAATATCTCATCCTTGAGATTAATAAAGAAATTGAACTTATAAAAATTCATTGTTTTATGCATGCTTCTATGACACATTTCAAACTCCCTTCTTTTTGATAATGTCAAAAGGGGGAAGAAAAGTTTGAGGATATTTAAAGTTTTGAACTTTTGAAAAAGAAGAAGTTTGAGGATTTGAAAAGAAGAAATAAGTTTGCGAAACAATGATTTCAAAAAGACTTCCGCTAAGCAAAAACTTTGATATCTAAATCGTTTTCTTTGATAAACGCCCTTTAAAGGAACAAATGCACATATTTAGGGGGAACTCCTGCAAAAAAAATTTTGAAGTCTTCTCCAAAGCTTTCTATAAAACAAAGTGCATTATTGTTGCTTTCAAAATCATTTATAAATACATATCCTCAAAATTGGTTTGTCATTATCAAAAAGGGGGAAATTGTAAATCATGTTGCTTGTATGCGAAGTTTGTATTCGTAGGTTTTGATGAATGACAAACCAACAAACGACATGAAAAGACAAACCAACAAACAACTTGAATGAACAAGCATGAAGAGTTGAAAGCAACACAACAACAACAAGAAACTCAAGTCCACAACATTTGAAGACAAGTATAGTGTCTTAGGACTTAGGTAACTTCTTGTTAAGAACCAATTGCTAAATCTCTCAACACACACTCACAAAATGTTTTGATGTACATCTTGCAATTCGATGCTAGCCAAATGGTTTAAAAACTTGTTTTTCAAAGGTACAAAAGCATAGGAATTGACTCCAACAAGTTTGAGATCAATCCTAAGCATTTTGAAGTGATTTTAAGCCATTCCTTAAGGTTTGCATCGATGCACACTCATCTTGCATCGATGCAAAGCATGCAACGACTTGTTGCATCGATGCAAAGATGTTTGCATCGATGCAACCTAGCTGAAAATTCAAATTTCAGCGTCAAAGACACATTTGCATCGATGCAAAGTGTTATGCATCGATGCAAATAATTCAAAAACATAAAAAACGGCTAGTTTTGACATAAAGGCTTCATCCCATTAATTCCCCAACGTTTCTAAGGTTTGGGGAATCTATAAATAGATGGATTGAAGCCTTATTTCACTAATTTTGAGTATTTGGAAACTATCTTGTCATATTCTTTCATTCTACACTTTTTTAAGGTGATATAATACACAATTTGTGAGAGCAATATCAATTGGTTCAATAGTGCTAAACTTGTAATCATACACTCTTCTAGAGAGTACTCATTTCATCTCAACAATTCTTTGAGAATTGTTTTCTTGTACACCTTGTAAATTGGAGTGTGATCTCCAAGGTTGAGTCAAGAGTTATAAACACTATAGTCGGTGAGGATACCAAAGAGGTATACTAAGTACTCAAGGCAAATCTTAGAGAAGGTATCTCTAAGTGGAGTGGGTTAGTATACGAGTGGTGATCACATACCGTGAGGTGTTAGAAACTAAGGACTCGGATTGTAAAAGGTTTTGCGCGAGCACCTTGAAGCTTGGCAATAGTGGAACTTCTCAATTGCGATTGAGAAAGAAAGTGGACGTAGGACAAGGATTGTGCCGAACCACTCTAAATAGCGTTTGCATCTCTCCAAACCCATCTCTTCAATATTATTGTCTTTTACCTTTGAGCAAATAAATTGTGATCGAAAAGTAGCTTCGTAAGTACTTAAGGAGTGGCTTAAGTCCGATTGGTGAAAAGCTTGATCAATTTATTTGAGTTGGTGTCTATTGGAAAGTAAAAGCTCCTTATAAATGCTTAGCAATTGAGTTAAGCTCTTGGAAAAATACTAGTACAATAACACTTTTTGTATATTGTCTTTAACTTTCGTAAAAAGATTAATTGTTGTTGCAATACTCAATTCACCCCCCCTCTTGAGTAATTGTGCATAGGTTCTACAGTATGTAGATGGTGAAACTAATCAAGATGAGCACAGAGAAAGTTGGGATAAAGATATGACTGAAAATAGGGCTGCTTGCGATCTGGCGATCGAATCAGAAACTGTTTTTTATGACGAGGATGAGGACATTATGGTTATTCTTCAAGTTCAGAATGAAGTATTATTAGCACAATAAAGAAGACAAGCAAAACAGAAAGAGAAAGGAAGAAAGAAAGAATCGCCCCAAAAATTGAAATAAGGTGTGTAATAAAGTTTTTAAATGATTTTAGTTCATGGAATATGAGGGGTTTAGGGGGTGTTGAAAAGTGAAAAATGGTAAAAAAAAAATTAAGCATAAAAATAATGTGAATATGTTAGGATTGATAGAGACAAAGAAGGAGGTGATTACTAAGTTTGATATAGTGCAATTTTGGGGTAATGATGTGGTGGATTTGGAATTGGTGGGATCGAAAGGTGTTTCTGGAGCTTTATTAATAATGTGGGATGATATGATGTTTAGATTGAGTAATTGTTACAAAGAGGAGAGATGGTTGTGTATAGAAGGAGAATTGATAAATAGTAATTTTCATTTGTGCGGTTTGCTTGGTGTATGGTGCATATAAATAGGAAGAGAAGCTTACTGTGTGAAAAGAGTTGAGTTTTTTTTCTCGGGAATACGTCAAGTTCTTTTTCGCTACATGGGTGTTTTTAATGAGGTTGTACAGTTGGAAGAAAGGAAAGGCGCTAGTATGTTAAGAGCAATATAGAACTCGTAGATATAGAGCTAAATGACTGTAAATTTACGTAGTTCAGGGGTCAATCGTGCAATAAAATTGATAGAATGTTGGTGAATTTGGTTTTATTATTATCATTTGGAGTACTTGGATGAAAAGGAATAACAGAATCTTCAGGAATTAAGAAACGGGTGTTGCAGGAGTAGTCAACAAGTCGATTAGAAGTTACAAAGAGTAGAGTGATATTTGATCTTTTGGGTTATTGATGGCTTTTGACAAAGATGATTAGAAATTAGTTTATTTTCCGTTGATGTTCCATCTTATTGTGTTGAGTTTTTTGTTTCAAAAAGAAAGAAGTTTGGCATTTCCTATTTACAAAATCTGCAACTTCAATGTTTTTTATTCCTTAGTTTCATAAAAAACGTGTACCACCTTGCCCTAGACATCAACACATTTCAAAGCGTTGCTGGTATGTTTCGTGTGATTATTTTATTTATATTTTTTATTATTTTATATATGTTCATAACACATCTAAAATAATAAGATAACATACAAAATATTTTTAATATATATCTAAAAATCGTTTAAATTTGTGTATATTTTTTTATATAAATAAATTTTTAACACATCTAAAATAATAAAATAACAAAATATTTTTGGTACACATCTAAAATTAGTTAAATTTATACTTATATTTTCTTAATAAAAATATTTTTTAACACAAATAATAAAAAAATTTTGATTCTCTTTTTGCTGCTTTGATTTTGAAAACAGCTCAAATGCTCAATACATACATATATATATATATATATATATATATATATATATATATATATATATATATATATATATATATATATATATATATATATATATATATGCACTTCTTCTGCATTAGAGTCAAAAACAAGATTGTTAAACAAGATTTTTAAACCACACAAACGAAATTAATAAAATAGAATCTCCGTATACTTAAAGAAAAAAAAAGTTGTCATAAAACAAATATACTCAATACTATTATTTTTTGGCTGATGCCCAACACTTTTATTGTATATATTAATGAACACATCTAAAATTATAAAATTTCATACAAAGTGTGTTCATTAATCTTATTAATTCGAACAAAAAAATTATATGTACCATTTAAAATAAAAAACATTAATTTTAATAGTATTATTTTGATTTTAATTTAGTTAGAATTTAATTTTGGTGTGTTATTTTTGTTTTATATGGTTTAAATTTAAATTTAAATATTCTAACTTTAGGAAAATATAATTTTGAATTTTAAATATATATAAGAAGATTTGAGACATAATATCTAAAAATAATTATTATAATAAATAATGGCTGATTAAAGGATGAATGATGATGGATACTTAGTTGCACCAAATTTTTTTTGGTGACTAAACAAACAAAGAAACAAAGAAAAAAAGATGATTATCCTAAATCAACAAGCATAAGATGTTGAAACTCATCACAAGGTTCCGACCAAATAACATGAATTGGATTGGTCTTGACCACATATCTCGCCAGCCAATCTGCCACAACGTTAGCATCACGGGTAATGCATCCAAAATTCACAACCCAAAGGTCTTGATAGAAGCTCCTGTATCTTCTGAAGAATATCAACCACATCACAATTTAGCCAATGTGCCGGATTGGTTAAAATGTGCAAAATGTCAAGACAATCTGTTTCGCACACAATATCTCTCAAACCATAATCTCAAGCTAAAATCAAACTCCTCCAAACAGCAAAAAGCTCACATATGACGATAGGCCCTGGAGGATAGCTACTAGAACAACTCGAAATCCAACGCCCATTAGAATCTCTAATAACACGATCAATTCCTGCTAGGTTCCAATGAGAAAATAGACTCGCATCACAATTAACTTTAAAAGTGTCACCTATTGGAGGTTCCCACCTCCTTCGATCCCTGAAAGTTATACAATTGGTACTGGCAGAATTTCTCTTAAATCATTAGCAGTAATCCGAGCCATAGCAACAACCTTGTAGTTTGACCACTGATCTCCATTGTTGAAAATATCATTACAACAATGCCTCCACACCCACTAAAGATCTACCTCTACAATTTCCTCATTGCCTAGCATGACCTTTTGAATCCAAAATTCCAAGGGAGTACTTTCAAATGAATCAATAAGCAAAGGATCCAATATTTGCCAAATGCATCTTGATTTCTCTCAGTCCCTAAGACAATGCTCCATTGTTTCCAGATCTGTATTGCATTTCAAACATCTGCCCGAATCAGTTTAATGACACTTGAACTGGAAGGCATTTGTTGGAAGCGCATTTTGTAAACCCAGCCATATCATCATCTTTATCTTGTCTGGAAAATTAGAGCACCAAATCCACCCACAATTGCTATTTTCGATCGAATTCACTTTCTTCGTCAGGAGCCAACAATAACCTTCTCGAGACCTATAGGCTTTTAGTGATGCGGGCCACCAGATCCATCCGAACTCCAATTCTGACATTAAAGGAGACCCAAGGCTGTGAAAAAACTGTTTGACCTCATGAGAAATTGGCGTTGCAAGCTTATCCCCCTCCCAAGTACCATTGCTCTACAAATCAGCAAGAGAAAAATTTGTTTCAGATATGTGAACATAAGATGTAAACTCATAAAGTTTGCCAAGAGAACTCCACTCATCATACCAAATCTATTGTTGCATATTTCTCACATTCGATTGAAATCCTTCTTTTAAGATATCATAAGCCTTTAGAATATTCCTCCAAGTAGTTGAGGTATTGTGACAACGAATGTTGCCCATGTCCTTGGAGTTCCGGAGGTATTTGTGAGTTAGAACCTGCACCCACAACTTGTTCCTTTTATTCAGACAATCCCAAACCAACTTGTCAAGTAGAGCCATGTTCACACAGAGAGTATCTCTAACACCCAAGCCACCTGCCTTTTTAGGAGTTATAGCAATGTCCCACTTGACCAAAGGCAACCCTCTCCCATTCGCTTGGCCTTCTATAAGAATTGACGCATCAAAGAATCAATCTTGTCACATGCATACTTCGGAAGAAGGGAAACTTGCATATTGTAAATCGGAATAGAAGCGATCACCGCATTCACAAGACAAAGTCTGCCCGCCTTGTTAAGTAAGCACCCCTTCCAACTAGCAAGATTTCTCTGAATCTTGTCAGTGACCTCCTGCGCCATCTTTCTAGAAGCCCTATCATGACCAATATTAACTCCAAAATATCTTCCCAGATCTTGGCAAAATCGGATACTAGAGACCCTGAAAGCACCTCTTTTCTTCTCGTTGAAACATTCTTGGAACATTGAGCCTTAGATTTATGAATATTCACCTTCATCCCTGACGCTTGAGTAAACATATCCAGAGTCTTCATAACCTCTGTCACCTGAGTTTTTGTGGCTTTACAGAAAAGTAATATATCATCAGCAAACATCAAGTGAGAGATTTTTGGGCCATGTCTAGAAACAGATACCAGGATCCATGATCCTTGAGAGACTTTAGACGATATAAGACAAGAAAAATTCTCTATACAAAGAACAAAAAGATAAAGGGACATGGGATCCCTCTATCTCAGCCCCCTCATGAGTTTAAAGTTTTGAAGCCTATTACCATTCCACAGAATAGACAAAGAGGACGAAGTCACATAAGTCATGATAAGATTAATAGTAGCCACAAGAAAACTAAATTTAATCAAGGAAGTTTCAAGAAATCGCCAGTCTACTCTGTCATAAGCTTTTTCAAGATCAATCTTAAATGCCATAGAACCCTTCTTCGACTTGGTTTTCCTTATGAAATTCATTATTTCTTGCGCAATTATTATATTTCCGTTGTTCCTCTTCCTGGAATAAAACCACTCTGAAGCGGTCCAATAATCTCAGAAAGAAAAGGATAAAACCTATTAACAAGCACTTTTGTAATAATTTTGTAAATAACATTACATAAACTAATAGGAGGAAAGTCTTTCAGTTAAGATGGAGCTTCAACTTTGGGGATCAGAACAATGAATGTGTCAAAAACAGCCACACTGATATTCTCACTTGCAAAGACTCTCTTCACTAAGTCCCACACATCATTGCTAAGAGAGTCCCAAAATTCTTTATAAAAGAGAGCTTGAAATTCGTCTGGACCCGGAGCCTTGCAAGAATTCATGCCAAACACAGCTCTTTTCACGTCTTTAAGAGCTACTGGTTCAACAAGCTTTTGGCAGGCCTCTCTACTAAGAGAAAGACAAGAGAATTCCCCCATGACATCCAGATTAACTGCCTCCCTTGTGGAGAAAAGTTTTTGAAAGAAAGAGTTTGTTTCCGATTTCAAAACCATCGACCTCAGAAGAAAGTGTCATCTTCAAGAAACAATCCATGAATCTTGTTCTTTTTTTGCCTGATTATCGTTTAAAGATGGAAAATTTTATTATTTCGGTCTCCGCAACTAACCCACTGCTCTCTAGATTTTTTGTACCACATTAGCTCTTCTTGGAGGAGGATAAAGTTCAGCTCTTCATGCAAACCTTGCTCTTTAATCTGCTGCTCCGGGTCTTCCCACCATTCCAAAGACACTTGAATATCATTTAGTTGTCCTTCAAGCTCCCTCTTTTTAACAAACACATTTTCAAAATATCTTTATTGAAATTAAGCGTATCCTTTTGGACTTCAAGCATACTCTTGATAACATCTGGGGCTCTTTTACTCCAAGTTGTATGAACAACATCCCAAAAAAGGGGGTGGGTTAACCAAATAGCCCGGAATCGAAAAAGACGGTTACACTTCTTAGTAGTCTCCTCCTTTTTGCATCAAATGAGCAAATGGCAATGATCAGAATACAGACGCGCTAACACCTCATTATATGCCTCCGGGAATAAGAGGCGCCACTCTTGATTGATCACGGCTCTATCCAATTTTTTCGTCACCTGCAGATCACCTTTCACCTTTCGAAACCAATTAAAATTTCTCCCAATAGCCCCATATGAAACAAATTACATTCAGCCAAGGTTTCAGCAAACTTCTCCGATCTTGCATTATAAAAGGAACCTCCTCTCACCTTGTTCTGCATCAGAATATCATTAAAATCACCTAACACAATCCAAGGGTCTTGAATCATATTAGAGTCCCTAATCAAATCACTCCAGAACCTCATACGCCGATGAACATGAGGATTAGTGTACACAACGCTACAGAAACTAGAAACAGCACCCATCTGAATCTCAAGGCTAATACACTGATTAACTGCATCTAAAACTCTCACCGATATTGAAGAATTAGAACATAAAATCCAAATTTTTTCACTGTGACCACTTGCCTCTATAACACCAACATTCCGATAACCAAGCTTGCTCCAGAAATATTTCAAACGCTCAAAAGGAACATGAGTTTTCAAAATAATAAAAAAAATTGGATGATATTTGTTAACTAACTCTTTGCAGTGAACTCGGGCCAATTTGTTTAAAGCCCCTCTAATATTCCAAAAACGAAAATTGATATCTATATTATCCATAAAACTAAAATTATCAGAAAAAGGCACCAACCTCAGGCGAGGACCTTTATGAAGAGGTAGACGGGCCACCAGGATTTTTTCGAGAGTCTTGCTTCTCCATTCCCAACACTAGTTTTGGAGCACTCCCAATCGCATTAGGTGACATGGAGGGTGGAATCCACTGCTGCTGACCCGCTCTACCATCATTGCTCAGTGGCACCGTACCGACAAGCTTTGGAGAGATGCCGGTCTCAGCCTCTTTTGGCCGTTCTTGATTATAAGACTGAAGGTCGATACAATGGGTATGAGATTGGCACCCTGATTTTTGCCTTTGCCAAGTATTGGAGCGTGATGCTTCCTGAACTTAGAAGACCCATTACTTGCCCCGTGGCCCATCAAAGCCTTCTCTCTTTTCTTTATGACTGGGCCTTTACCTGAACTTAGCCGAATCTTCTTTGTAGAAACCAAGTACTTCTTTTCCAATGAATCATTTTGGGCTACTTTTGAAAAGACCAATTTTTCTTTTCCCTTAGCTATCACTTTACTCCACCCTTCCTCCTCCATCACATATCCATTTTTAGCCTCCTTGCCATGCAATGTAACCTCATCTCTCTCCACATAATCTATAACTAACGCAGAAAAATTGGGATTGTTTCCAAATTCAAAATCTTTCTCCATTTGGTTTCCTAGGCATTGGCCACTCGGTTCCGCTGCCTTCCTCACCGCCCCATCACTAAGAGTCTGATCCCCGAACTTAACATCCACTGCCTCTCCTTTGCATGTGACTGCGGTATGACCGAAACAGTTGCACTTCTCACATAACAACTACAGGCATTCATATTCCACATCATATTCATAGCCATCAACAATAATCTTCCGAACAACCGGTAATCCAAGATTCACTTGAACACAGGCACGAGCAAATTTGCCTTTTTCTGCCGATTTAGTCGCTAAATCAATCTTTATGGGTTTACCAATAGCAGAAGCAATTCACATCATAGTTCTCTCATGATAGTACCATATGCTTAATCCAGCAATTCTTATCCAGACCATCGTATCCCCAAAAGAGTCTTCGCATGCTCTAAAATCTGACGACCATGGCTTAACCGCAATGTAGCGGCCTAATCTCAACCATAGACCTCCTAACAGGACCTTCTCTCTGTCCTCGTTATGATCAAACTTGACTAGGAAATAATCAAGGCCCACGTCGAGAACCTCGTAGCCACCCTTGAGTCTCCATATCCCCTTTAGTTTATGAACCAAGGCCATATAACTGAAGTGTTTTTCCAGAACTTTAATCACAATAGCTTCGTTGTAAGGCTCTGAAAGAAAAATATTGGCTTCGTCAATGAAGGTTACCGTTGGCGGCTTGGGGTCACCTTGCTTCCCCGTTACCATTGCTAAGGCGTCCCCTTCTAACCCATCCACTCTACGCTGTCCTATTGCTTGTGAAGAACCAATAACCTTATCGCGAAAAGATATTCTCTGAATCCCACTATGACTACCCTTACGTGAATCCTCCATAGCACCTGGCGCAACCCTCCCCACACTCTTCCCCTTGTTCTTCTTGAAAAAGCTCATTCTCACTGTGTGCTGAATTCAGACCTTCTCTCCTGTTTTCATTGGACTCTCCTCTCTCACCCATTAGTTACACCAAAATTAAAAAGTCTAATATAATTCCGTCATTAATTAATATTTAAATTTAATTTTTATATTAATATTTATTATAATATTTTTAAATTTTAAAAGTTATTGTAATTGTTGTTTATGATTATTAAAAATTGTGTTTAATTTAATTTACTAAATATAGATACTATAACTTTAAAAATTTAATTTTTAAAAATTAGTTTTTAATAAAGTATTTTTAAAAATTAAAAATTAAAATTATATCAAACTAAATCTTAAAAAGTAGCCATCAAATCTTCAATACTTATTGAATAATTAAAGAAAAATAAAATTAATCATTTGCACTCAACCACGCTTCTATATATTTTTAATTTCTATTTCCATGTGGTTAGGATTTTTTATTTTAATAAATAAATTAATTATAATAATTATTAAAATAAATAATTTAAAAAATATTTACTAAAATAAATACTTCTCTCTTATCTCGTTTACACTATAAATGAGATAAGACAGGTAGACGCGATACATGTGTAAACAAGATATATTATCTCGTCCACCTGTCTTCCTAACGAGATAAGAGAAGTATTTATTTTGGTAAATATTTTTTTAAATTATTTATTTCTGTAATTATTATAATTAATTTATTTATTAAAATAAAAAAATCTTATTAGGCCCTGAGGCTAAATAAAGTGATATTTTTTAGAATAAAATATTATTTTAACTCTTAATATTTGTGGTAAATTTTATTTTAATTTTTAACGTTTTAATTGTCATATTTTTATTTTAAAACGTTTAAATAGCATCAATATTATTAAATATTAATAGTATATTAATTTCATTAAATATTAATAAAAAATTTGATTGTATGATAATATTAATACTATTTTAAATATTTTAGAATAAAAATAAAACGATTAAAACATTACAATCAAAATATAATTTATTTTAAACGTTAAAGACTAAATCACTACTTTATGTATTTTTATTTTTCAATATTGGACCAGAAAGAGGGATTTTATTTTTGATAGAACATAGAAAGGAGGATGATCTTATCACGTTATGTTGGGGATAAGATCTTTAATAAACACAAATACGTCATCTTCGTTTTCAATATGCTACTTTTCTTTTAATTGCTTTTTCATGACTGATTTGTTTTCTTTTGTTGTAGTTTTCAACTACATTAAATCCAATACGAATAGAATAACAGGACATGCTGTTGGAGTTGTGTTGATTACACAGCAATGGCATCTTGGAGAATAATAATCTTGCATACTCACAAATTCTCTTTACGAAAGTTTGTTGAATTTGTATTATTAACAATAGAAAAAGTATATGTAAACAATAAAAATATTAAATAATATAAATAATAAATATATCAAATGTTAATTTATTAGGTGTGCAGATGATTATTCTAATATTAAGATTTAGTTAAGTAATTTAGAGTGTAATATGTTTTATTTAAATTAGACTAATTTTAAAATTTGTTGTTTATGTTGTTAAAAAAATTATGAATTATTTAACATAACCCTTAACAATAATCATAAAACCCACGTTTTATTTCCTTTTAATAATGATAATAATAACAATAATAACAATAATAATCACAAACACCTTATTATTATGTTCTCCCGAAAGGGTTGTGTTGTGAAATCTGGCCAGACTGGCACCATTGTCCAAGGAATATTCATCTAATTAAGGCATTTTCCTAACATACATAAAGATCTTAATTAATTAATTATCAAATTTAAAATTTAAAAAAGAAAAATGACAATATAAATTAGTACTTAATTACTATGCTAGTGAATTCACGCATCTTATCAAATCACATTTTTAAATATATATTTTTAATCAATATCACAATAGAATAATAAGGACATATTTGAATAGGTTTTCACGTAACTTTCTTTTTTTAATTTTTAATACATGAAAAGATATAATATTAATATCTGATATAATTTTTAAAATTAAATTATAATTTTTTAAAAAATTATTTAAATATTTATAAAAAAATTAAAAAATTATTTTTCATTATAAATTTTTTTTATCACATTTATATAAGTTGCGAACTTTGGCAGGGTAGAATGACTTTGTCGTCCAATGACTTGTTTTTCTTTTCAAAGTATAAAAGCTAACATTTCAGCTCATCTCCATATTATTCGGGCTCTCGCAATTTTTCATTTCATGAATGGAGATCCCCAAGTTTCTTTGGTAGCTGATATTTTTAGAAACAGAGACTGAAACTTTAATAATATTTTATACCTAAAATATTCTCATTTTAATTAATTAATTCTAATTTTATCATTTGTGCAAATTAAATTAGAGTTTTATTCTTGTTTCAATTTTTGTCTCTCACTTGATACCAAACAAAATATTAAAACTTATTTCAGTCTCTGTCTCTTAGTCTTTGTCTCTCAGTCTCAGTCTTTCAATATCTGTCTCTCCACCAAATGCTACCTTGAGAGTGAGAATTCATCTCTATGAGTAAATTAGAACGGAAATGAGGAAAGAAGTTTTCATCCCATAAAGACTCACTAAATCTCCATAAAATTAAAATATAATCAATCATTTTGTTTATACAAAAATTTAAAATTAAAGTTAAGGACAATTTACATATTTAAATAAAATAGAGTTTAAAATTATACATTTATAATATTTAAAATGATTATATTTTAATTTTAAATGTACTCTGTGTAAATCGTTATAGGATAAAAAATTTTAAAATTTAAATGTAAATTACTATAGAATGTAGTAATTTACATACATATTTTAAGAGATCAAAACTGCTTTAATGTGTCACGATTTAGGAATAAAAAAAAGATATCGTAATCTATTAGAAGACATAATAGTTTACATACATAAAAAAAAGAAATATGAAAACCGTGATAACCTATAACAATTTATGCAAAATAATTTTTTAACCTTTTCTATTTCTTTCTTTGTGTTTTGCACATGCATTTTACTAACAAAGTAATCTTATTATTTGAGACTAAATAGCTACCAACTAATATAATCAAGATTTTGAAAATCGGTTCAAATCGACCGGTTGAATTGATCAAACCGTAAATTGTTGCCAAATACGGTTTAGACAGAAGTCAAAATCAGAAAATAAAAAAATTGACGTTGGACAAATTGGTCAATTAAAAATTGATCGGTTGAATCGAATCGTGACTCAACCGGTTTTTGAAAAATTATCAAGTTTTTCTTTTCCAATCCTAACTTTCCTAACCATTATCCCTCAACTTTCCAGTTCTACAACTAGCAGAAGCAGAATGCGAAGCGGCATTCATCTCTTCTCCAATTCTCTTTCGTCTCACTGTCATTGAAGCAATCGGCGCAACTTCCGTCCACCCACCGTCACTGTCGCAACTTCGACCTTCGAAGCCACCGGTGCAACTTCCGTCCAACCAACGTCCAGCCACCACCATTTGAGCTTCGAAAATCGAAATCACTATCACCAGTCTTGCTTGCTGCCTCTGTCGTGCAGTCACTTTCTGTCGACGCCAGCTCTGTACCACCTCGTCAGCCACTATCTTGCCGGCCACTGTCCTCGCCAGCTCTGCTCTGTTTTAGCTTCTAGTCTTATATATTAATTTTTTTTGTAATAATAATTATTGAATAATTATTGTTAGTTAACTTTGCTGTTGTTACTGACTTACTAGGTTGACGAATAATTGTTGAAATTTGTTAAGACGTGATAAAGATGCCTCAACTGCATATATACAATGGACATGGACAATTTTTGACTGCTTTGAATAACAAAATTCCTAGTAAAATTCTAACTTTAGGATGTTGATGAAGGTATGTTAGGTTAGGGAGAATTGCAGAAGCAAGATTTCGATACATCTGCAGACTCGTAGGAGCATTTCTAACACTAATAAAAAATTGAGAACATTTTTTTTGTTCCTTTTTTATTTTATCTTCTAGTTTTTGTCGGTCAAAGTAAGCAAATGACTTACCTTAGGCATGTAAATATTTCCATTTGGTTGCTCAAGACATTGGGTCTTGTTATTTTTTTTTTCTTGGTTATTCTTGTACTTAGATACTTTTGTTTGTGCTTTATATTTGTCATATTATGTTTTGCATTCCCTGTGGCCTGTACAATAACAATAGTAACTTAATTAATAGGTAGTGATTAACTAATTGATCAGTGATTATGGGCTCTCTGGTATCATTTTTTTTTTGGGTGGTTTTATTTGTTATTCTGTACGAAGCCAAAACTTTTTTGTTAGTATAAAGCACAGTTGTTTAAGAGCTGGTTATCAACATATGCATACTTAATGGTTCTCGGAGAAGAGATTTGCTAGCATTAGATACTAAATAATAAAGCTTTGCTATCTTTATATATAGAGGTTAATATGGTAATTCACATATAGTACTAATAATCTAATATATCGTTTTAATATATAATTTGATTTTACTCGTAAGTCAGATTATAAGTTTAACTACATTTAAGTTTGGTCAAGTTAAATAACTCTTGACCTTGTCAATGTTTGAAGAGGTCTTTTAGTGCAAGAATTTTAGTTTGTATTAGCATTATTCTACCGTTCAGTTATTTTGTGCATATGTTTCGAATTGAGTTTTTTTTTTTTGTTTGTTCAATAAACCAGGTTATATAATCTGTAAGAGGATACAAATAATATATTTAACTATCAATTGTTTATTTATACTTTATTTATTATTTTATTATAAAATGATTATTTCGGTTGAATTATGGTCGAACTGATCGAACCAATAAACTAATGAACCAATAACTAAAACGGTTCGATAATTATTTCAGTTTTCAAAACCTTAAATATAACATACATTAACTTGAAATTATATATATATATATATATATATATATATATATATATATATATATATATATATATATATATATATATTGGTAAGAATGTTTTGAATTATGTTATTATAAGATAAACAAATGCTAAAAGTTAAAATTAAATTTCAGGATGTTTATACTAATTAATTCTTAAAATTAAAATGTTAAAAAGTATGTTATAAAGATAATTATTTAAAGTTATTATTATGATTAATTTTTTCATTTATCTTGAAGATGGAAAATTTCGGTTTCTTCATTAATCTCTGTCACAAGCAATTGACAAATTAATTATTGAGAAACTATCAAAATATATAAATTATTGTTTTTATAATTTTTTTGTTATTTTTTTGGTTTGATATTATATAATTTTATAATTGTTGTTCTTATATATTATGTTTATTATTGTTATCTTTTTATAATATGAATATTGATCTTATTAAGTAGAGCAAATTAAAAAAAAAAACTAACCTTGATAGTGAAAAAATATAGCGCATTAAAAAAATACTAAGCGTACTAAAAAAAATACTATATAAAAAAATTAAAAAAATTAAACATACTTAAAAAAATTACACATTTGATGAAATTTTTTTATGTATGTAATCCTAAAATTTATATATTTTTTAATAAAAATAATAGTACGCTTATATAATGATTTTGTATAGAGCTTATATATTTTATTAGAGTTTTATCACTTAAATACTCATTTATGTTAATATGTTAAACTATTAGTTTATTTTATATTATTTTCTATTTTTTGACATACAATATATACATATTAGTCTTTAATTAAAGTAATATATTTTTAATGATAAATAACTAAGTTGCTCATTAAAATAAAGAGAATCCATCTTAGAAATTGACATCACTAATAATAAAAAAGGATAGAAAGAGTTAAAAATTATTGTGCATAAACCGTTGTATGTATTTGCGATTATCATAATTTTTTTTACGTATGTAAACTGCTATACTTTCTAGTAGATTTTTGACGTTTTCTTTTTAATTATTTGTAAATCGTGACACTATAGTACAACAATTTTAATCATTTGAAATATATGTACGTAAATTGTTATACTTTACAGCGGTTTAGGATTAAATTTTGAAACCTTCACAACTTTATTTTATTTAAATATATAAATTATCCTAAATTAATTATTATTGATTTTGTAAATCTGAAGATCTTGATAATATTATCATAAAAATGTGATTGATTTAAGGGAATCTGTTTTTCTGTGACGCCATAGTACTAAGCCTATAGTGGAATATATATGTCAATGGGAGTTGGAGAAGAAATCAACTTCAATATTTTTCAGCTACGAAATTAGTATAAGAAAAAAGAGGTGGAGTCAAATCACCTATACGCTATCACTATAGTAACTAGCTAGCTAGTAAAGAGAGAATAATACATTTTTAGAAAAAAAAAAATTCGAAGAATATCGTAGAACAATTGGAATGTGAGAATATTCGCTATATTATGGGCAGTGGATGCTTAAAGTTTTTTCGTATAATGGCCTAAAGTGGATATAGTTTTAGTTGTAGGGTTAGGTGGTTTGAGAAAAATCTCTAAAATTAAGTAAAATATTTAATTAAGTCCAATTAAATTATTATTATAAAAATTTTAAATTTATGTTTATATTTTTTTTATTTATGTTACTGTTGTATTTTTTTTTTTTCTCGTATTGTTGCTGTTAATTTTTGTCTTTCTCTTTTCTTTTGTTTTTTTTATTATTGTTGCTGTCACTACTACCATCATTACTACTACTTCAACTTCCTTCTCTTTAATTCTTTCTTTTCTTTTTATGTAAATTTTTTCTTCTTTCTTTTTTCTCTTCATTCTTTTTCATTTTTATCATCATCGTTATCGTTATTGTCTTCATCGTCGTCTTTTTCTCCTTCTTTTCCTTATTTTTCTTTTTTATTATCGTCGTCGTTACCGCCACCATGCCATCTCCTCCTCCTCCTTTTCTTCTTCTTTCCTTTTATAGTTAAATTTTTTTGATCTCCTCCTTCCTTTTTGTCTTCCTCTTCTGTCATTATTATTATCATCATCATCGTCTTCTTATTATTATATATATAACAGTTCAAACGTAGAATGTACTGAAATTCTTTAATGATGGTAAAACACAAATAAATTCAGTTCAAAACAAGCTCAGACAAAAAATGCACATTATTTAAATTTATAATGCACCGAAATTACTTAATGATGACGATACATGAACAAACTCAGTTCAAAATAAGTACAGACCAAGTGCACCTTATTTAAATTCAAAATATATCGAAATTGTTTAATGATAACGACACACAAACGAATACAATTTAAAACAAGCACAGACCAAAATTGTGCCTTATTTAAATCCAGAATGCACCAAAATTAATTAATGATAACTCAAAACTCCCCTCCTCCTTTTTCTTCTTCTTCTTCATTATCATCATCATCATCTTCTTCTTCTTTTCTTATTCATTTTTTCTTCTTCGTTTACCTTCTCATGATTCTTCTTATTTTACTCCCATAACAAGAATAAAAGCAAAAAAAAAAATCAAATAAAAAAAAAGAAGAAACACATAACACTGCAAATTTACTAGGAAGAGAATGGACCTATATTTATTCAACTAAATAAGATTACAATACATTACAAGCATGAAAAGCAATGCTCCTAGCTAAAAGAAGAAATAAGAGCAACAGAAAAAAATTGAAAGAAGAAGAAGAAGAAAATGTAGCATTAAAAAAGGCATTTTTGTACTTTTGTAGCAAAATTTCGATGTAAAAACTAAAAAATTTATGTATTATTGTTAAGAAATTTTGGTGTTATTTGTTCTGATAAATTATGTATAATTCAAAATTCTTCTTTTCTTTCCTCCTCATTTTTTGCTAATTCTTCTTTTTTTTCATCTTCTTCTTTTTCTTCTTCTTCTTATTTCATTTTCTCATCATTCTTCTTGTTTTACTCTTTTAAGAAGAATTAAAAAAAAATCAATGCTGCAAAATTACTAAAAAAATAAAAAAAAAGAAAAAATGCAGCAGCAACAACAACAATAAAAGAAGGACCATTGAGAGAAAAACACGCGAAGAAAAAGTAGGAATGCGAAAAAGAATAAAAAAAATACGAAAAAGAAGGAAGAATACAAAAAAAAGAAGAATATGAACGTTCATATTCACCGTCATTAGCTGAAAAATTGGAACGTATATTCACACCGTTACGAACCAAAACTTAATTAGATTTAATTAATTATAAAAAAGAACTTAAACGTATAACAAAACTCATATAGTTTAATTTTATGTGAAAACTGCATTTAACTCCCTATAATTAAAAATAAATATTTACTTCAATAATAATATCTTCACATCAAAATGTAATTATATAATTATGCTTCGTTATATAAGCAAAGACATAAAAATTCATTTATGGTATAAAGAGATACATCTGGAGTTCATGAAAAAATGATTATATTATTAAAAATAACTTGATTATTTTATTATAATATATTTAATTATTATTCTGTAAAACGTATAATTAATTATTCAGGTAGTTGGTTATTTTATTAGAAGATATAAACATGTATAAATAATTTAAAAATACATGATAACTTAGTGATGACTAATTTTTGTATCCATAAAATATTTTTTTTATACAAGCAAAGTTTGTTAAGTTTGCAAGTTAATAGACATACTGGCAAAAGAAATAATTAACGAAATACGTTAGAATTGAATTTTACAATGAGTTGAGCCAGTACTAGCTTTAACTTGGCAACAACTTTTATAGGGTTCTTTTCAAAAGCAACAATTTTTGTCTCTTTCCATAATGAATAAATAAAATTATATGCCTAAACCGGATTTGAGTAGATTAAGTGTTTAACCTCGTTCATGTAATCTCGACGATTCTTTCTTCTATAAAGCACCTAGTCTAGTCAGCAGGGTGCGCTGTTATTTTCATCCTGCCATTTTTTTGGGATATTTTACTTAAATAAAAAACTCTCTTAATCAAATTGTGTAAAAATTGAAAAATTTACACTTGTATGCATTGTGAGTGTATTTAACGGGTTAGCGTGCAAAATTAAAATTCACCTATATTTTGCAAGTAAGATTGGCAAATATAGTTTATATTAACAAAAATTTGAACCTATTTTACACACTAAGTAGCAAATTGCATGGTAAATATCCTAAATGGTGATTATGCGCCCTCTCAGTAATAGGGGTATTTGTCATACGGTTTGGATCGATTTTGAGTCAAAAACTTATTCGATTTGAACACTAATTTTACTTGTGATGCAGTTTGGATTGGATGATTTTTTCAAAAAATACGATACGATTCGACCCGATCTAATTTAAAGCGGTTTGGATTGAATTGGATT
The DNA here is from genome assembly GCF_003086295.3 of Arachis hypogaea. Taxonomy (NCBI): domain Eukaryota; kingdom Viridiplantae; phylum Streptophyta; class Magnoliopsida; order Fabales; family Fabaceae; genus Arachis; species Arachis hypogaea. Next base: position 17,924,134 of record NC_092045.1, read on the forward strand.
TGCGGTTTTGTAAATTAAAAAAATTAAATACATGTAATAAATCTTAACATCAAATTTTAAATAAACAACAATGACATAACAAGTCTCAACAATATCTTAAAAAGCCAACGATAACATAACAATAGAAATAATATTATAGGTTAGTTAAAATAAATAAATAAATAACATTTTGAATAAAAAATATTTATTAAATAATAATAATACATGAATAATATAAAAATGTATAAAAAATTAAACATGTTATAAGTATAATTGTAAATATAATAATAAAATAATAATATTATAGCACATTGTACAGTTTGGATTGGATTGGATCGATTATGAAAAGTAGATCCGAAATCCGATCCGATCTAGCGGTTTGCAAAAAATAGAATCTAATCAAATCCGAACTAGTGTGGTTTTATTCGATTTTCGGTTTTGATTGAATTGGATGAGCGGTTTAATTTAGATTGGTTTGAATTTGAACACCCCTACTCTATAGTGTATGAAAAGCTAAGGTATTAATCTTAGCCTGCTATCTCTCTATCAAAACAAACAATAATGTTCAATCAAAGTGAAACTCTTTTACTTATGTGAGAAACCTGTCTTTTACTTATGCGAGAAATTTGTCTTTTCACTGCTTTATTGGTTTTTGACTAGGTTTTTTAGTTCAAAATTAATTTTTTGTCTGAACGATTTTGAAAGCCAGCTAAACGAAATTAGACGCTAGTTCACGGTTTTTTTAGTTGAACTAGCTAATCCGATACGATTTTTAGAACATTGGCCATGGTGGTTGCTCAAGCGAATCTCTATTTCTCTTTGAATTAAGATACTTTAGCTTTTTTTTTAAATTTTGTTTTAAAAAAGAAAGAATAATAGGAACATAATTGATTCAAGTAAAATAAATTTGTTAATAACAACGGAAATGTTTCATAACAAAAAAAAAAGATTAGCAAAAAATAGTTAGAACTTGTCTTATTTAACATTTAGAGTAAAAGATAAATAGGTTCCTAACTTTTTTAACCACTGGCATTTTGATCCCTCAAGATTAAAAAATATGTTTAAGTCCCTCACCTTTAATAACGCACGACAATTATACCCTTCCTTAGAGTTGGGGTTAGAAAACGGTAACGAAGAATGCTGATGTGGAGAAAAGAGTGTTATTGTATCTGTTACGATAATGATGAGGAAAGTTGGCAAATATAAAGGGACAAATATGTCCCCTCCGCTAGATCGAGCATGCCTGCCATCGCATCAGCCTCAACTTCTTCTGCCTCTTCCTCATCGTCGTCATCTTCTACGGCATAATCGGTGCCGGCAATTTAGGCACTCCGGAGCAGGACCTCAATGAGATCCACCATCTCTACTCCTACCGCTCCCGCCGTGTCGAGCCCCATCGCGTCCTCAAGGAAGCTCAACCTGAAACCACCACAAACGACACCAACGACTACACCACCTTTTACATCTCCAAGATTCTCGTCGACGAGGCCGCCTCCGTCGATGAACCAAAGTGTGATCCAAACGCCCCTTACACTCTTGGCTCCAAGATCTCCGATTGGGACAAGCAACGTGGCCAGTGGCTTAAAAACAACCGATTGCCCAAACTTCATTGGTCCCAATAAGCCCCGAATTATTCTGGTAACCAGGTCTTTCCCCAACCTAACTTGAACCTATTGACCTAAATGCTTGTTAGTTGTAGGTGTATGCTTTTTGAGAATTAGATTGGATTTTAAATGTTCAGTCCTTTTAGATCCTAAATGACTAGCTAAAATCCAAAGTGTCTTTTATTCCATCATTCATTTAGTTTGGCTTCTCGGTCGATCTTTTCCTTTTTTGCTCACTTTCACTTTCTAGATTCTGTGCATTATTAACATTGATTGCTCTATTGTTTGTTTCTCTTTCACAATGACTGCATGTTAATTCGTTGTTATTAGAGTATCAATTTAGGCGCTCAGTGATGAGATATTTTGGTGAAAAAATGAATTTCTCCCAAAACACACAAATCTAACCGGCAAGTGCACCGGGTCGCATCAAGTAATAAAAACTCACGGGAGTGAGGTCGATCCCACAGGGATTGAAGGATTGAGCAATTTTAGTTTAGTGGTTGATTTAGTCAAGCGAATCAAGATTTAGTTGATTGATTGGTGATTTGCAGAATTTAAATTGCATTGAAAGTAAAGGGAATGGGTAATTGGCATGAAATTAAAGAGAACAGGAAATAAATTGCTGAATTCTAAATAACAAGAAATTAAATGGCAGAAACTTAGATTGCAAGAAATATAAATTGCAGAATCTTAAAGTGCAAGAAATGTAAATGGCTTGAAATGTAAAGGGGATTGGGGATTGGATTTGCAAAAATTAAACAAGGAAAAGTAAATTTGCAACAAGCAGAGAAGTAGAGAATGACTTAGATAAAACCGGATCTTAAACAGAAAAGTAAATGAACATGGAAAGCAGTAAACAGAATGTAAATTGGGAATTTAGATCTCAGGACCCAGAGACTAGAAAACCAAGTCTAGATCTCAATGCCTTCCTAGATCCAACAAGAACAATTGCAAGGGAAATGTAAATTGCAAAGAAATTAGATGAAGAGCAATTAATAGAAAATTAAATTCAAGTAAACAGTAAAGAAACAGAGAGATCCAAGGATGAGATTGAAACAGAATTCCTTCAATTCTCCAACCCAAGATCAAAGATAGTTGTAGTTGAAATTTGAAAGCAATAAAACTAAGAGGAAGAGAATGGAATTCTCCTTCCCCAAACTAAGAAATTAAAGATCACTCCGTAACTAAAACTTTCTGAAAATTTAAAAAGGAAAGCTCTATGAAAACTAATAAAAGGCAGCCCCCGAATAACTTGAATTCTAGCCTATTTATACACTTTCTTCAAACGATCTTCAAGCCTTGAGTTGGGCCTTTGCTCTTGGTGGAATTGGGTTGAAAGAGGCCTTGGTTGATTGCTCTTGGAGTTTGGAGAGGAACCAAAGTGAACCAATTGAACCGGATTGGATTTTTATAGAAGTTGGAGTAAAAGTTTGAGCCAACGTTAGGGGTCTAACTTCTGCTCAAACTTTTCATATCAGATAGCCCCATTTACTGATGCCAACGTTGGTGCCAAAGTTAGGGGTCTAACTTTAGCTCCAACGTTGGCCCTTCCTCACGCACTAATGGCGCCAACGTTAGCCTCCAAGTTAGGGGGCTAACGTTGGCGCAAACGTTGGCTAGCCCTGGAGTATATTTTTCATGCCAACGTTAGCCTCCAAGTTAGGGGGCTAACGTTGGCGCAAACGTTGGCTAGCCCTGGAGCAATTTTTCATGCCAACGTTAGCCTCCAAGTTAGGGGGCTAACGTTGGCGCAAACGTTGGCTAGCCCTGGGTGAAATTTTCAATTCTCACGTTAGCCTTCAAGTTAGGGGGCTAACTTTGAGGCTAACTTTTCACCCAAAAGTTTGTGCTAAAGTTTGAGGGCTAACTTCAAGTCCAACTTTATACTTCCTGGTTCAATTTCATTTGTTTCATTGTCCTCTCTTAGCTTCTAGCCATTCCTTCTTACTTCAACCTTTCTCCAAGCTTTCTTCACCTATCATTAATCAACCAAACACATCAAAGCTATGCTCAAAATCATGAGATGTTCATTCTATCCTAATATGCAATCATTATGGCATCAAATCTCATGAAATAGCATGAATTTATCTATGGTTGATTCAATCAAAGGAAGTATGAAAATCTACCTAAATTAGCTTGCTTAAGCCTCAAGAAAGTGCATAATTCAATTAAAAACAAAAGAAAGAGACTAGTAAAACTAGGCTAAGATGACTTGTCATCACAACACCAAACTTAAAGCTTGCTTGTCCTCAAGCAAGAAATGAATTATGCCCAGAGATTCTTTCAATTAAGATGGATTGAGGAACACTTGTAAAGTACAGTGAGTGAAGTGATCAAGTAACAGTGGGATGAACTCTAAATCATATGCTCATGCAAGGGCTTCAGTGCTCACTAGTCCTCACATATTGGGAGTCGTAGGTCTTAGGATATTCATCCAAATGGTATCATGGAGATCTCTTTATATGTAATCACCTTGAAGCAGCTTATAATTTCTTTGCTTTGGCCTCGACTCTAAGTATCATGTCTCAAAGCGGCTTTTTAAATAAGCTTTCAATCAATACTCCTAAACCAGTTGGTTTTAAGGTATTAGGTGTTAAAGCACCCCTCAGGATTTACTTACTCAAGCCTCTTTCTTTGACACACTTCAACCACAAGCATTTACTAGGATAACAACTCTTTGAGTTTTTGTTTCTTTCTTTCTTTTTCTGCCTAGTAATTGATGCTCAGAGCCTTGGGCCATGTTCTTTTTGTTTTTGTATTTTCTTTACTTTATTTTTGTTTTGCTTGCTTCTCGGATCAATTAATTTTTGAGAATCTCCACAATACTTCTTTGAACTTCATGTCCTGCCTATGAGCTCCCATGCAAGTTTTCACAAGCATGCAACCTCAATACATAATCATACAACTAGAACCACCACTTCTCCTAATCTTTTGCTTGCCTCAAAATTGTTTAATTCCTCAATCCTTCGTTTCAAAGAACCTTCATGTGATGTATTCTTGAAAATTGAGTGCAAACAAGTTTTGAAGATAAGAATGTTGTGAATAATCAAGCATCTTGCTTATTGAATTATAAAGAAAGATTATGCTATACAGGCAGGCAGGGGTATATAAAGAAAACTATATTATGCAGACAAGCAGGACAAATAAGGATACAATTCAACTTTCAATTACAGCAATATTTGATGTAAAACAATCACTTAACAATACAACCTGTTGAAGTTCACTTGCTTTCCCTCTTCTCATCATCGTCAATGCTGACTTTCATGTTCATCTTTCACCTCTTTGGTTGATGATGCTAAAAATTTCCAACAGTTTGTATGATATTCTGCAATGATATTGGAAGTTGCTTGTTCCCCAAGCACTTAGAAACAGTGGTTAGTCTGCATGATTTATTTATGGGCTTTTTGAACTTACTTTGGTGTGGGAACACCAAACTTAGTACCTTGCCAAAGGTTTTCATTAACCATGTGTGAAATTCTTTTTTTTTTCTCAAAAGTAATAAGGCTGAAAACTAGAAAACAGCAAAATAGTTAATTAATTCATCCAGTATGCTTGAAGCCCATATTATGCATACAGTGAGAATGTGTGTTATAATGAGATTTTGGTGGAACACCAAACTTAGAATTCTTCATTCTCCCTTAGATTGTTTTGATGTGCAACACCAAACTTAGCTTCTTGCAATCTAGATAAAGCTAGTTAACCTTTTTATTGAAATAGATATGAAAAGAGAACTACCTCAGGTTGGGTTGCCTCCCAACAAGCGCTCTTTTATTGTCACTAGCTTGACATTGAGGCTTTCTTCACTTTCTTCCTCTTCTTCCAGTTGGTTAAGAGGAATGACCTTATGGGGGGGAAAGTTTCAGCTGTTGTCCCCTTTCTTAGTCTCTTCTCAGCAAGCCTCCTTGTGAAATTGGCTTGATTGGTCTTGCTTGCTGGATCAGGGGGAGGATTGTTTGCAGTTGACCTTCTCATGAATGTTGTCCTTGGTATCTTGGTCGCAATCCTCTTCTTGGTGCTTTTGTCAATTGCCTTCACTTCTTGGATGTCAAGACATGGTTGCTGTGTGATTATTGGAGCGATTTCTTCATTAAGAGCCTCTTGTATTGGTGGTTCCATGAGCCCTTCCTTCATGTGATTTCCTACTTCACTTGAGTGTGAATTCTCTGGAATGACTTCCTCACTTTCATGCTCCTCCATTCCTTTCTTTGCACCCAACATTTGTTTTAATAGCTCTATCATGGGAGAGGTTTGTTTATCTTCCCAACATTTCTTCATCTCCTCGTCATACCTTTCAATCATAGATTCAAGTGTTGAGGCGTTTTGGTCCAGGGAGGTTTGTGAGAGTTGTGAGTCTTCATGTTCTCTTATCGTCTCAAGTGCAGTTTCAGGTTCAACCACCTCATTCTTTATTGAAAATTCACTTGATGCAGAGGCTTCCTCATCTTGCTTTTCCACTTCCTCACCCACAAATTTGTCTTCATCCGTACTGTTTGATGGTTCTAAGTTCCTTTTTGTTTGCTCTAAGGACCCATTTATCTGCTCGAGGATGGTTTCTTCCCAAGATGGGGATTTTGTGTAAAATTCCACTAGTTTTCTCTGTATTTCAATGCCTTCAAGGTATTCCTCATCTGTTAATTCAATGCCTTCAAGGTATTCCTCATCTGTTAATTCAAGAGATGAAGGTTGAGAATAATTTTGGTGGCGTGAATGTGTTGTGGTGAAGTTGTGTTGAGGGGTGTGGAATGAGTTGTGTGATTGATGGGATGACTGGTATGGATTTTGGAGGAAACTTTGTGTTGAGGCATAATCAAGTAATGAAGAACTTTTAATTGAGGAACTGGGACGTGAGGGTGGATGCTCTTTCATTCTGTGGTAATCCTCCCATCTACCATGAGGATAATAATATGAATTATTTTGGAGTGGAGGTTTGTATCCCATATGCTTCTCCTGCTCATCTTGTGTTCTGAAGCAAATCTCCATGGATTGGAGTGCTTAGAATCTGTTAATTCTTGGTGATATCCCCAGCCACCATTAGAGGTTGGTGCTGGTGTGTGATATCCTGAAAAATTTTGTTTGACTGCAAGATGAGTTGAACTCCATTTGTATTTTGGAAAGCACAACACCATTGAAAATTGAAATTACTCATATCACAGATGAGGATTTCTTAGTGAGGCAAAACTCAAACACCTTGGTTTCAATCTAAAACAGAGAACAAAAATAAAGAAAATGCTTGATCTAGACCACCACCTCACTTAATCATTGTCAATCTAATCAATCCCCGGCAACGGCGCCAAAAACTTGATGAGATATTTTGGTGAAAAAATGAATTTCTCCCAAAACACACAAATCTAACCGGCAAGTGCACCGGGTCGCATCAAGTAATAAAAACTCACGGGAGTGAGGTCGATCCCACAGGGATTGAAGGATTGAGCAATTTTAGTTTAGTGGTTGATTTAGTCAAGCGAATCAAGATTTGGTTGATTGATTGGTGATTTGCAGAATTTAAATTGCATTGAAAGTAAAGGGAATGGGTAATTGGCATGAAATTAAAGAGAACAGGAAATAAATTGCTGAATTCTAAATAACAAGAAATTAAATGGCAGAAACTTAGATTGCAAGAAATATAAATTGCAGAATCTTAAAGTGCAAGAAATGTAAATGGCTTGAAATGTAAAGGGAATTGGGGATTGGATTTGCAAAAATTAAACAAGGAAAAGTAAATTTGCAACAAGCAGAGAAGTAGAGAATGACTTAGATAAAACCGGATCTTAAACAGAAAAGTAAATGAACATGGAAAGCAGTAAACAGAATGTAAATTGGGAATTTAGATCTCAGGACCCAGAGACTAGAAAACCAAGTCTAGATCTCAATGCCTTCCTAGATCCAACAAGAACAATTGCAAGGGAAATGTAAATTGCAAAGAAATTAGATGAAGAGCAATTAATAGAAAATTAAATTCAAGTAAACAGTAAAGAAACAGAGAGATCCAAGGATGAGATTGAAACAGAATTCCTTCAATTCTCCAACCCAAGATCAAAGATAGTTGTAGTTGAAATTTGAAAGCAATAAAACTAAGAGGAAGAGAATGGAATTCTCCTTCCCCAAACTAAGAAATTAAAGATCACTCCGTAACTAAAACTTTCTGAAAATTTAAAAAGGAAAGCTCTATGAAAACTAATAAAAGGCAGCCCCCGAATAACTTGAATTCTAGCCTATTTATACACTTTCTTCAAATGATCTTCAAGCCTTGAGTTGGGCCTTTGCTCTTGGTGGAATTGGGTTGAAAGAGGCCTTGGTTGATTGCTCTTGGAGTTTGGAGAGGAACCAAAGTGAACCAATTGAACCGGATTGGATTTTTATAGAAGTTGGAGTAAAAGTTTGAGCCAACGTTAGGGGTCTAACTTCTGCTCAAACTTTTCATATCAGATAGCCCCATTTACTGATGCCAACGTTGGTGCCAAAGTTAGGGGTCTAACTTTAGCTCCAACGTTGGCCCTTCCTCACGCACTAATGGCGCCAACGTTAGCCTCCAAGTTAGGGGGCTAACGTTGGCGCAAACGTTGGCTAGCCCTGGAGTATATTTTTCATGCCAACGTTAGCCTCCAAGTTAGGGGGCTAACGTTGGCGCAAACGTTGGCTAGCCCTGGAGCAATTTTTCATGCCAACGTTAGCCTCCAAGTTAGGGGGCTAACGTTGGCGCAAACGTTGGCTAGCCCTGGGTGAAATTTTCAATTCTCACGTTAGCCTTCAAGTTAGGGGGCTAACTTTGAGGCTAACTTTTCACCCAAAAGTTTGTGCTAAAGTTTGAGGGCTAACTTCAAGTCCAACTTTATACTTCCTGGTTCAATTTCATTTGTTTCATTGTCCTCTCTTAGCTTCTAGCCATTCCTTCTTACTTCAACCTTTCTCCAAGCTTTCTTCACCTATCATTAATCAACCAAACACATCAAAGCTATGCTCAAAATCATGAGATGTTCATTCTATCCTAATATGCAATCATTATGGCATCAAATCTCATGAAATAGCATGAATTTATCTATGGTTGATTCAATCAAAGGAAGCATGAAAATCTACCTAAATTAGCTTGCTTAAGCCTCAAGAAAGTGCATAATTCAATTAAAAACAAAAGAAAGAGACTAGTAAAACTAGGCTAAGATGACTTGTCATCACTCAGATTTCTTTCTTTAGCATCTCACTAATTTCCTAGTTTCCTTTGGAAAATTCGCATCTGAATCCTTTATATATGTTTTTTCTTTCCCGTTGTTTGGTTCCCTTTTTTCATTTAGAGTGGTTTGCTTTCTGTTGTTTTTGTCACTGAAGTTTTTTGCTCATCAGAAACAGTAGACGATCTCCGATTTAAAGCTAAAACTGATAAATTTGAGTGATCTATTCTTGGAATTTGCATTATTGTATGACAGTTAATTTCGTCTAGGTGTCTTTTCCATTTAATCGATTATAGAATGACATTTGTAGGATCAATAACCTTGAATTGAACCAATACTTACCATAGTGGATGTCAATGGTGCCAATAGTAAATTAAAACTTTTCTATTTATGTGTTGAGTTCAACACACTAATGTTGAAAACAACACATCATTATTGCTTGTTGCAGAGAAGAGCAGATAAGTTGAAGAAGAAAGTGTGGTTATCAGTTTATTGAATTCTTTTATTTTTTTGGTTCAATAATTGTATTGTTATTATTTGTATGTCATATCTATTTTTTGTTTAGTAAAATGTTAACCACATGTTAAGTATTTAATTATGTAAACATTACTCTTTTTTATTACTTATGCAGATATTATGAATGTTATTTGGTATTTGTATGAAAAATATATCTATCTTTGATTATTTATATATTTTGTTGAATTCGAATTATATTTGAAAATAAATTTTAATAGTGATATATACAAAATTGAGTTAAAATTTATTATTAGAGAAGCAGTAATAGCTACCGATTTAGTGATAGATTTTGAGTTTTTGAAGTAAGATATTATCAACTGATTTGTGGCCAAAAAATTAGCGATTGAATCAGTGACGGTTGGTTTCCATTTAACGACTGATTTTTTTAGCGACCATTTAGCTACCGAAAAGTCGGTCGCCATTTAGCGGCGGATTTCTTTAACGATTGATTTAGCAACCGAAAAGTTGGTTTCCATTTAGCAACCGATTTCCTCAACAACTGATTTAGTGACTGATATAGTTTGGTATGGGTTTGGTGGCCTTGGTTGGAAATTGGTGGCTAAAATTGGTTGTTAACAGTTAACTGCCGACTTCGATCGCTATTTCCTAATTTAACGACCACCAAAATCGTTCGTTAAGGGTTTATTGACTGATTTTCAAGAAAAATCAGTTGCTAAATCGATCACTATTATGATGATTTCTTGTAGTATGAGAAAAACCTACCTGGAGGAGGGAGGAGAGATGCATCTCTGTCGGTGATCCCAACGGCAACGACAAAGGGAGAAGCTCCATTTCACGTGACAAAACCACAACCAAGCGAGTCCACGCAGTCTTTGGAGGAGATTGGAGGTGGCCGGCACTGGCAAATGTTGTCTGGAGGGGCTGTCGGAGGTAGTTGCTGGGGAGAGAGAAAGAAAAAGGAGAGTGGTGGAGAGAGAGAGAATGGCTTCGAAAGTGACGGGGGAAGGTTGTGCGTTTTGAATTAGGGGAACATTATTATTGGATTTACCGGCGGATTTGTCAAATCCAACTCTAATTTTCGCGCGTCTTTTTCATTTTTTTCCTCTAATTATTACTAGTAGATTTATCATTGGAAAAAGAAATCTGCTAGTAATGTTTTGGCCTGATGACTTTGTTGCCTCATCCGTCGGTAAATCTAACGAAAAATTCGACAACATTCAACGTTTTTTTGTAGTATTTTCGGTTATTCTAATTAAGAAATATAAACTTATAAATAAAAATTTAAATTATCATTATCTAAAATATTCATCTAAATAATCACCCTTTAATCAGTACATATTAAAAAGTTAAATGATATCTTATTTAGGTTCATAATATGCATAAATTCTTACCTTAATACATAATATGAAATTAATCCTACACATAAAACTCATATATCTATACCGTATTATCTTCATCCTTGAGATGACCAATAATATATTATCTATATTGAGCGGATTAATATCTCTACTACGCATAATTTTTTTGTCTCCATTTTTCTCCCCCCCCCCCCTCTCTTTTCATTCTGGTTTTCCTCCGCCCAAAATGCCCCCTCTCTTTTCATTCTGGTTTTCCTCCGCCCAAAATGCACAAAACAGTATAAAAAATAAGGTGTAAGTGATATGAAGCAACACCTCTTCTCTCATACTTGTTTGTCATATTTATAGGCAACTTTCGACTCTATTTTGCAACTTAGAGTGCAAAATACGCACTACAAGAAAATATAGTTATTGCCACACTTAAAAAAAGTATCAGAAAGTGGAAAAAGTGTGGCCATGTTTTTTTATTAATTGTCACGCTTAACTTTTTGCTAAGCTTTTTTGTTAAAAAAGTGGCCTTTGATATGGACTTGTTGCCATGCTTAAAAATCGTGGCATTATGCATGTGTAACTCTATTGTCACATTTTTCTTATTAAGTGCCCAAATAGTTAGAGGAACTGGACATGAAAAAAGTGACTAAAAAAAAAATTAGCCACGCTTAAGAAATGTGCCGATTTTCATATATTCCCACGTTTTACAAACATAACATAAAAAATGTTGCCAAAGCTATAACTAATCGCCACCCTCATAAAAGTGTGGCCATTGACTAAATCGTGGCTTAAAAAGGTGTGACGACAGGACCTTTTTCTTGTAGTGACTTCTAAATTTTCTATAAGCAAGTATTTTGTGAGCAAGATTGCAGAATAGGTTCAAATTTGAAATTGACTTTAGTCATTGTATTTCGCTATGTACCTAATGTGCGAAATAAGTTCAAATATTTTTAACCTACATTTTGCAATATTTCTCAAGAAATATATTTAAATTTTTAAACTCATTTTGTAGGCTTCATAGTACAATACGTGTATAAATTCTTAATTTTGCAATCTAGCCTGAAAAACATTCTTATAATATTTAAAAAGGTGAAATTTTTTTACTTTTTATATAATCTGATAAATAAAGTAGTTTTTTATTTAAATAAAAAATTCTTTTTTTGTGATGTAAAATTTGAACAAAATTATATTCTTCAATACACACAAGTGACAAAACTACTCTTTGTTAAGGACTAATATAAAATAATTATTCAAGAAGGAGCGTGAAATGATGGCAATTTTCAAAGGATTTACGACAGTTTCAAACCAAACCATCACGAAATGGATCAGCAACATTTGGTGGACCGCCGACCTTTAAGATATTGGCAAACGGATCTGTGATAGTTTCCAACAACCGTTAGCATAACTGCAAGTATATTGAATATTGCATCAATTTCTTTTTCCGACGATTTTAAACCGCCATTATCTAAGAACATGAAATTTTCATTTTTTGTGGTGATTTATAACAGTTGGTAGAGCCGCCTTTAAAACTACCGCAAAACCATTAACATTTTGCAACACTAGGCTGTAGAGAGGTCTCTAGCTAACTACCATTTTTTATTTGTTATTTTCTTTTTAAATATTCTTCATATTGTTCTGTTACTTTTTAAGATATATTTTTATTTAAAAAAATATTATAGTTTTCTCTATTAATCTAAATTGATAAAAAAAAACTCGTAAATATATAAATGCAAAATAAATAGATGTATGTATGTATTTAATGACGATAAAGTACATGTATAATTTAGAGTTTCGTAATCAAGTAACTTAAAAATTATATATCTTAAATGTAATAGCATCCAATCATAATATCTATTATTTTCAACTCTGTTTAAACTCATAGTTTCCCTTTCAATGAATTCATCCCTACAACAATCCTAGTTCATGTGATTTTGGTGCATATTAAGGAACCATTGAATAAATCGTTGCCATCCTTTCATTTAGTGGCGGTTATGAAAAATGCCGCACTGAGATATGTCCACTCACTACAATATTTTTGGTTTAAGGTAACCCTTATTCGAAGCAACATTTAATAAAAGTTGTCTTAGATAGGCAAAGACAACATTTTTTATGAGTTACCTTTGAATAAGGCTAAGATAACCAAATTTTTGGCCACCCACAAAAATTGTTGTCCTTGATATCTAAAACAACACTAAAAAAATGTTACAATATAAAACATTTAAGAGAACATTTTTAAATAAAAATACAACATTTTATAAAAGTTATAAAAAAATTGAATAAATAACATTTATAAAAAGTTGCCTAAAATTATTCACAGTTACAAATTTTAGAGGAAAACTTTTCATATTCCCACCAATTATTTTCCAATCAAATAACTTACAAAAAAAAAAGAAAAGAAAAGACACAATTGCTTTATCAGTTCATCACTTCCTTCATCACTTAGCTTCATCACATACACCATAACCCTAACATACAATTGAAATGAACAATATAGACGGCCACACACCCTCCACCGATTGCGGCTCTCCTCCACCACGACCGCAACTCTCAATCGCAGTGTTGTCCACTCCAAACGGCGACGGCGCGGTGCTCCCTTCCACGGTCGTCGGCACGTTGCTCTCTTCCAGGGCTTCTGCGCGGTGCTCTCCTCCACGGTCGTCGGCGCGGTGCTCTCCTCCACGGTCGTCGGTGCGGTGCCTTCCTCCACGCACGCTGCTCCATGACTCCTCCTCTTCCTATCTCGGCTCCACGTACAAGGTCTTCTTCGAGAAACCCCCTCTCCTTCTCCCACTTCCACTTCTTCCCCTGCCTTGCCTTCTCCTCTTCGCAAGGTCTCACAATACTACACGCAACTGTAACCCCCCTCCTCCTCCTCTGCTTATTGGTAAGAAAGCTTTTAAATTTTACTATGGAATGAAATTTCTGAATGCATTGATTGTGATGAAGATTGGGAATGTTCTGAATTTTAGTATGAAAATGGAATTTCTGAATGCATTGAAGCTTAATTTTGGGGCTTCTCAATAATTCTGATTTTAGGGGTTTTATTTCAATTTTTCTGAAGTTTTCATGTAGATCAACATCTTCCTGGTGCTTTTTCAGTTCCATGTTTTTTACCCTGGTTAAACAAATTCCCACTATTATATTTTTCTTGCAGCTTCTGTTCTAAAAGCTGTGTTAAGGTACAGAAAGAAGCAGTTTGCGGTTGATGAGACCAGACGTGATACTTACAATTGTCCAGTTCCTTCACGCAATGAACCACAGTATTGACTACAGTTTAAGATGATTCAAGCAATTAACTACTTGCGGTATGAACTTTTCTTATTGCTTTTTCTCTTTTTCTTGTTTTCGTGAACTAGATAAAACAAAATTGGAAGCATATATCAAGTATAGAGTCATCTTTTGCTTCTTACTTAGATTTTTTCAACATCAAGTTGGTAAGAAAGCTTCTAAATTTACTATGGAATGAAATTTCTGAATGCATTGATTGTGAATGAAGATTGGGAATGTTATGAATTTTAGTACGAAAATGGAGTTTTTGAATGCATTGAAGCTTAATTTTTGGGGCTTCCCAATAATTCTGATTTTAGGGGTTTTATTTCAATTTTTCTGAAGTTTTCATGTGGATCAACATCTTCCTGGTGCTTTTTCAGTTCCATGTTTTTGACCCTGGTTAAACATATTCCCACTATTATATTTTTCTTGAAACTTCTGTTCTAAAAGCTGTGTTAAGGTACGAAAAGAATTCTCTAAATTGCTGCGGTGAATGATATGGCTATAGTTTCATACTTTTGGGTTATTGTAGCCAGCTAATATCATTAATCATCATATTGATTTAGAATATGACTGAAAATTCCAAGGTTCATCTAATTTTATATTATAAAATACAACCATGATTTCTACTAACATTAGCAGAATTGCAAAATATGCTGATGTCCATTGTTCTTGTTATATTTATTGGAAATCTAAAGATTTATGTAACGTAAGTCAGTATATTTTTATCTTTTTTCCAACTGATGGCCAAATTTCATGTTGGAGGAAAAGATATATCACAATTCAGACCGTATTTATTCTTTTGAATCATATTGCTGTGCCCGTACTTGTGTTCTTGATTGTATATTTGGTTTTGAATACAAGTATGTGCAATTCCTATTCTCTTTTTTACATAAATTCTTAGATATCACCAAGCATCTAACCTACATCAAGTAGTTAGAAAATTAAAAATCATACATTTAATTTATATCAATCAATAGAAATATATAAATCAATATAGAGAGAGATAAAGGGATAATTAAAAAAATAACCATATAAATTAAATTGAAATACTTGGATCTCAAGACAAACCCTACCTTGAACCTTTTAAATCTTTAAGTTACTCTTAAAGTCTAGTATTATGTTCCATGAATTACAAGACTTTATGTAGTAAAAGTTGTAACTAAAGAGTTATGGAATCTTGGGTTTTCACTGTATTTTTTTTTCAGCCGCTCAAAAACAGAATTAAGTTCATGCCATTCCTCTTGGGCTTTATTCTTAAATTCTAGGAAACATTTTTTGTGCAGAGAAAGGAACAAGGAATATCTATTTTTGAACCAGAGGATGATATTTGATAATGACATTAATTTATTTTTGTGTTTATCTCAATCATGCGACATTATATTTTATGTGTCTGTGCTTAGAAGAAAAGCAGCATGTTTTATTTCATTATTTAAATTGCATAAGCTTTTGTGTTTGTGTGTACTTGGTGGAGGACAGTGCCTTGGACTTTTGTTCGATTATTATTTTTTGTTTGATTTTACTGTTTTTCACATTGAATAATGTAAATTTGATACTTTCTTCTGTTATACAGAAAGATTGCTTCAGAGGAGTTTGAGGAATATTGGTGGACATTCTAGGACTTGAAGATTGCAATTTATTGAGCCATGACTTCGTAAATTTTTTTATCTTACTTATACTTGTATGTTTTCATATGTATATTATGATCTTTGTGCAGTTTTTTTTCATGTTGAATGTCTTTTATGTGTCTTTTTCATTGTTTCTTAATTTTAATAATAATATTTTTATGTGCTTTTTTATGAATTTATATACTTACTGTGCATAAACATTATTATTTACATGCTTATTAGTTAAATAGTAGTAATAATATATGAATAATTAGGTTTTCCCAAGACCCAGAAAAAGATTGGATGAGTTTACCGAGAGATAAAGCTGAGTTTAGTAACGGTGTCAATGACTTCTTAGACTTTGCTTACTCCATCGGATACCCGCAAGGAAAGAAAATCTTATGCCCTTGTGCAAAGTATTGTAATTTCTTGTGGCACAAAAGACAAACAATTTATATTCATTTGATTGTCTTTGGATTTGTTAATAGCTGATGTTTTGACTATAATTTTTTTGTTCATTTAAATTTGACTGTAACTTTTTTATTGTTGGATGAAATTTTCTGAAGACATAAAGACAATTCTTGACACAATGGTGAAGCACAAAGTCTTTTTGGTTTTAAGTGGATAGCTTAGTTTCTTTTTTGTTTAAGTTCATTAGCAGAAAAATATGTATTTTCCTTACTTAGGTTTATTATTTATTTGACTTGGTAACTTATTAGCAAGTAATTGGTATTTGGAAGACCTTTCTATATATATATATATATGCAATATATATTATTAGCTTATTCAAATGCGGGTGTTATATATTCTTCAAATGTCATATAAATATAACAAAGATAAAAAAATATTATTTTAGATATTAAAAAAGAGAATCTAAGAAAAATTCAATAAGGTATTGCTTTAGGTATTAAAAAAAGACAACTGTAAATAAACCTACATAAGTGTTGCATTAGGTCTATAAAAAAGGCAACTTAAAAAAATTTGGACAAGTGTTGCTTTATGTATATGAAAAAACAACTAGAAAAAACTTGCACAAGTGTTGCTTTAGGTATATGAAAAAGCAATTTAAAAAACTCTGGACAAGTATTGCTTTATGTATTAGAAAATACAACTCGTAAAAAGTGTTGCCATAGCGTTTCATATAAAGCGTTGTGTTTGGGTGCTCTAAGGCAACCCTTTCGCGGAGTTGCTTTATTTGCAGAAAAGGCAACGTTTTTTGAAGGTTGCTAAAAAAAGGGTTTCCTTTAAAATACAAAAGCGTTGCCTTAGACCAAAGGTAACGGTCGTATAGCCAACCTCCCAAAAAGCGTTGCCTTTTGTCGGAAAGTGTTACCTTTTATCAAAGGCAACATTTTCTCTTATTATAAGCAACGTTTTTAAAGAGTTGCCTCAACCCGAATTTGTTGTAGTGACTATGACGTAGTATAAATTACACCAATTTATTTTTAAACAAGATTATATTACACACAATACTTTGTTATTCATAAAGTTATATACTAATGTTATTTTTTATGGATAATTATGGAAAAATAATAAAAATCAGCCAAAAATTAACCTATATAAATTTTCAATATGTGATTTTAAGGTTTTTAATAATGTGTAATGTTTAAAGTTTTTAGATGCGTGAAATTTGTGTTAATTGATTATTGGTTAACTTTTATTGTTTTCTAACATTAGGTTCTTCTATAAATGTGTCAAATATATCTGTTATGATAATGCAAGAAGTGTAATATAATAATGTGAAATATAAATACTTAAAATAGGCCCTAAATATTACTTATGCATCAATTTAATTATTAAAAAATTAAATGCTTTAAATTTTTTCATAGAAGATATAAGTGTAAGTTAAATTGATTTTTATCACTTAAATTATAATACATGATATAGATAGTCTTGTGATTAGGGATGACAAACGGGTCTAAATCCGCCGGACTGATTTGCATAACCTGCTAAAAAAGGCAGGTTGGATTAGAAAATTGAGACTGCTAAATAGTAAAAGTCCGCCTAATCTGCACCGTTTAAACCGTGGACTTTGGCGGGATGGGGCGGGCTTCCCCACCGGGCTTAGAATTTTTTTAGCAAGGAATATTTTTACAATTTTTTTTATTAAAACCCAACTTTTCCCAACCCAACTTACAAAAAAATGAAGATGAAAATTGAGTATTTTGGATTATATTTATTTTGTTTTAGAGACAATATTTATAATTATATTTTAGATTATGTTTATTTTGCTTTGGGAACAATATTTATAATTATGTTTTGGATGAAAATTTGGTTTATAATTATATTTATTAGATATTTATAATTACAAAGATTTTAACGTTTGTGAATATAAAAATTATAATTTATTTATACTTTTAGAAATTATAATAGTTAAAAATAAAAAATAAATTTTTTTTATACTTTTATATATATTATTTAGTAATTAAAAGTAAAAAAAAGATGTTATTTGACGAGTTTAGCTCGTCGGCCCGTCAGCCCGCCGTTAGATTGAACAGACTAAGATTCTAAAACCGCCTCACTAAATGGGGCGGGACAGTTGGCAGACTTCTGACGAGGCAGAACGGGGTGGGGCGGGACTTCCCCACTTGCCACCCCTACTTGCGACATCATCTTCTTGATTAATAATCGACTGAATAATTAATTTGATTCACTTTATATTTTTAAAAATTCAAAACATCTAATTTTCCAATATCAAATTGACACACAACTTGATATTTTGACCGTTACTCCAACTACGATAGAATATCTTTCTATCCACTGAATACTTTCAAGTTACGTTGTTATCGTCAATCCTGTTATGTCTGCCATATCAATGGGGCGCAGATAATTTGATGAACAAGGTATATATTAACAACGAGTAGCTGTGATTTGTTTCGTCTTATTAATCAATCATGTCATTTTCTATTAATCTTTCACCCTTTAACAAATATCTTGCCAATTTGTATATTGATTGCTTAGTTTGTTTCTGTCCCCTAGTCAAAAAAATATCTACTCCTTGTTGAGATTTCATGGACACAATTTTAAATCTAGCTTGAGTTTAATTGGTTAATATCTAATCGTCATGGAAACCCAATTTGTTGCTTTATGGACTAAATTATTAAACTAGGTTATTCAAAATTATTATATTCCTAAACCAATAGTTATAATAATTAGGGGTGGCAAACAGATCAAATTTCGCTAGGCTAACACCCACTAAAAAAAGTAGGTTGGGTTAGAAATTTGAGACCAACAAACTTAAAACTGCCTAATCCGCACCACCTAATCTATGGACTTTGGCAGGCTTCGACAGCATAGGACAGGCTTTCTTAGCAGACTAGACATTTTTTTGTTAGGGCTAACTTTTTATTAATTTCTATGATATTATTGATCTACAAGAGAATGAAGATTATAATTAAAGATGTTCTAAGTTATATTTTATGTCTGATTTATTATAAACTTAAATATATTTAATTATGTGTTTTAGACAATGTTTGTTTTGTTTTAGGCAATGTTATTTTTATTATTTTGTTTCAAAAATTTTTATTTATAATTATGTTTATTACATATTTATAATTATAAAGATTTTAATGTTTGTAAATTTAGAAATTATAATTTTTTCATTTTTTAAAAATTATAAATTTATTAAAATAATTATAAAATTTTATATATTATTTAATATTTAATAATTTATTAAAAAATTAAAAAAAATTTAGTAAATTTGATCCGTCAATTTGTTAGTCCGCCGTTAAATAGAACTGAAAGAAAAATTTAAAATCGTCTCACTAAATAAAACAAGATAGATTAACCCATCAATATCAGATAACGGATTTTTGATAGGATGAGGCGATACAATTTCTCTGTTTACCACCCCTAACCATAATATAGTGATGAAAAGTCTATGCTACCTACTCCAATTAATTAAGCTACTAGTAATTATTAAGTACTTCACACCCATTTTGAACAATAATAAAGGACACACGAAAACCTCTATATATAGTAATATAGTATGACTAATCTTTCTCTTGTTCAGAAATTGAGTATAAATTAATTTAAAAATTTAAAATTTTAATTTTTTTATTTTTTGAATACTTTTAGAATTTTTTAATTTTTTATAATTAAAAAATATTTTTTTTTTAAAAAAATTAAAAAAATAATAATAAATTTATATATCTATTTTTTATTAGATTTTGTTGGTCTTTATTTTATTTTTATTATTTAAATAAAAATATTTAATAATATAATTTAAAAATTTAAAAATAAAAAATTTTATTTTTTTAAAAGTTTAAATTTTTTTAAAAATATTTTTTATTTTTTTATTTATCGGATAATGCTACACCTAGACAGTTGACTTTTTTTTGCTACACTTATTCACAAATTAAGAATAAATTAATATAAAAAATTTAAAATTTAAATTTTTTATTTCTTGTATATTTTCGGAATTTTTTAATTTTTTAGAAATAGAAAAAAAATTATGTTTAAAATAAAAAAATAATAAATTTACAGATCTGTTGTTTATTAAATATTGCTGGAATTTATTTTATTTTTATTATTTAAATAAAAAATATTTAATAATATAATTTAAAAATTCAAAAAAAATTTACTTTTTTAAAATTTTTATTTTTAAAAAATATTTTTTATTTTTTTATTCACCGGATAATGCTACACCCAGACAGTTGATTTTTTTTTTGCTGCACTTGTTCACAAATTAAGAATAAATTAATTTAAAAAATATAAATTTTTAATTTTTTCTTTTTTGGATATTTTTGGAATTTTTTATTTTTTATAATTAGAAAAATTATATTTTTAGTTTAAAAATTAAAAAAAAGAATAAATTTATAGATTTGTTGTTTACTAGATATTGTTGGACTTTATTTTATTTTTATTATTTAAATAAAAAAATTTAATAATATAATTTAAAAATTAAAAAATAAATTTTTTTAATTTTTAATTTTTTAAAATTATTTTTTATTTTTTTATTCACCGAATAATGCTACACACAGAAAGTTGATTTCTTTTATGCTGCACTAGTTTACAAATTAAGAATAAATTAATTTAAAAAACTTAAAATTTTAATTTTTTATTTTTTGGAATTTTTTAATATTTTACAACTAGAAAAAAAAATTTTAGGTTTGAAAATTAAAGAAAAATAATAAATTTACAGATCTGTTGTTTATTAGATATTGTTGGACTTTATTTTATTTTTATTATTTAAATAAAAAATATTAAATAATATAATTTAAAAATTCAAAAATAAAAAATTTAGTTTTTTAAATTTTTTTATTTTTTAAAAATATTTTTTATTTTTTATTCATCGAATAATGCTACACCCAGACAGTTGACTTTGTTTTTGATGCACTTGTTCAGAAATTGAGTATAAATTAATTAAAAAATTTATAATTTTAATTTATTTTTACTTTTTGAGTAATTTTGGAATTTTTTTATTTTATAAAATTAGAAAAAATATTTTTTTTATTTTAAAAATTAAAAAAAATAATAAATTTATAGATTTGTTTTTTACTAGATATTTATGGATTTTATCTTATTTTTATTATTTAAATAAAAATCATTTAATAATATAATTTAAAAATTCAAAAATAAAAAATTTTATTTTTTAAAATTTTTAATTTTTTTCAAAATATTTTTTATTTTTTATTCACCGGATAATGCAACACACAGACAGTTGACTTTTTTTTGCTGCATTTGTTCACAAATTAAGAATAAATTAATTTAAAAAATTTAAAATTTAAATTTTTTATTTATTGTATATTTTTGGAATTTTTTAATTTTTTAGAATTAGAAAAAAATATTTTTTATGTTTAAAAATAAAAAAATAATAAATTTACAAATTTGTTATTTATCGAATATTATTGGACTTTGTTTTATTTTTATTATTTAAATAAAAAAATTTAATAATATAATTTAAAAATTCAAGAAAAATTTAGTTTATCAAAATATTTTATTTTTTAAAAATATTTTTTATTTTTTATTCACTGGATAATGCTACACTGAGACAGTTGACTTTTTTTTGCTGCACTTGTTCACAAATTAAGAATAAATTAATTTAAAAACTTAAAATTTTAATTTTTTATTTTTTGAATATTTTTAGAATTTTTTAATATTTTACAATTAGAAAAAATATTTTTTAGGTTTAAAAATAAAAAAATAATAAATTTATGGATCTGTTGTTTATTAGATATTTCTCGACTTTATTTTATTTTTATTATTTAAATAAAAAACATCTAATAATATAATTTAAAAATTTAAAAATTAGTTTTTTAAAATTATTTATTTTTTAAAAATATTTTTTATTTTTTAATTCATCGGATAATGCTACGGGCAGAGAGTTGACTTTTTTTTGTTGCACTTGTTCACAAATTAAGAATAAACTAATTTAAAAAATTTAGAATTTTAAGTTTTTTATTTTTTAGATATTTTTGGAATTTTTTAATTTTTTACAATTAGAAAAAATATTTTTTATTTTAAAAATTAAAAAAATTAATAAATTTATAGATACGTTTTTTACTAGATATTGCTGGACTTTATTTTATTTTTATTATTTAAATAAAATACATTTAATAATATAATTTAAAATTTCAAAAATAAAAAAATTTATTTTTTTAAATTTTTAATTATTTTCAAAATATTTTTTATTTTTTTATTCACCGGATAATGCTACACCCAGACAATTGACTTTTTTTTTGCTGCACTTGTTCACAAATTAAGAATAAATTAATTTAAAAAATTTTAAATTTTATTTTTTTATTTCTTGTATATTTTTAGAATTTTTTAATTTTTTAGAATTAGAAAAAAAATATTTTAGCTATACCGCTCCTTTAATTATTGATTAAAAAAGTATAGATAACCAATAATATTTTTATTTAATTGATAATTGTTTATGTTGTTTAAAATAATCATTGTCTACCTAGCATTCTCCTTATTGATTTCATATATAGTAGGGTGAGCAACTCCATTATCTAACAAGATTAATCTTTAAACCCATGACTTTAACCAATATTACAAGAGTATCTTATCATTTTCTTTATATTCATAATTAGATTTTTTCAAACGAATTAATAACTACGTACTTCTAAAAGAATACTCCTAAACCCATGTAATGATGCACAAAAATCTATAAATACAAAAAACTAACTATTAAATATTTTTTTAAGTGTGATTAACAATTAAAATAATTTAAATATTTTTATAAGAAGTAAAAATAGACTACTTAATAGTCTAATTAGAGAAGTCTCATTAAAAATAAAATTTATTATAAATAAAATAGTAATAATAAAATCAATACACCATGAATTGAATAATTTGTATTATTTTTTTAAATTTCATTAATGGAATTAAATTATTCTCTCTCATTCTCTTGATTCTCCCTAATTTTCTAAAGAAGAAGGGTATAAATTACTCAATTTATAGTTCATTGATTCTATTATTATTATTCTATTTATAATAAATTCTATTTTTAATGAGACTTCTCCAATTGTACTACTGGCCCATTTTTATTCCTTATATTATATTTTTCTTAACGACAACTTTGTCTTTAGGCTTGTCAAAAAAAAAAAGTAAATCTTAATTGAAATATAAATTCTAATTACAATAATAAAAAAATATTTAATTCTAAAATAATATTTTCTATTGCTCAAAATAAAAATTTGCCCTCAGAATTCTATTGTTTTAAAAAAAATTGGATCTTTTATGTATGTGGTCATAATAATTTTTTATAACACTTGATCTACTTGTAAATTGAGTTGGACTTGATATTAAAAGTAAAAATCCAACCAATAAAAGCCTACCTCAAAATTAGGGGGTTCCCAATCTGCCACCACTTTCTAGAATCTTCAACCAGCAACCTCCAATTTCTCTTCTATCTCTTTTATCTGCTACTGTTCTATCTGGTGATGTTGTCGGCATCAATGGCATCCATGCACGCCTCCGTCGACTCTCTTCACGAAATCCTGCATAGTCTCTTTCATCGGCAATGACCTTCTTCTGCTGCTCCACCGTATTAAATATAACACCCTACCACATAGAGTTTTACGTTTAAACCGTAAAATAGAGGTGGTGTGGTATTACAATCTCTAAAAATAAAATCTACATACATAATATAATTGAAAGAATATAATATTCGAGGATTCTTGAAAGTTGGTTAATCAAAATCGTGAAAAATAAAAGTGTAACGCTCAAGCTAACGATTACTTGCGTACGAAGAAAGGTAAAGAAATATATATACATATAGCTAAGAGCGGAGAGTAAAGGATTCAAATATTCAAACTCCAATCTCAACCTACAAAACTAAAGCTGATCGGAGGATATTTACATAAATGTATACAAACCTAAGTTTTTAAAATACTCAAATAAACCTTAGTTCTCTATCAAAAGCCTCTATCAGGTACATGTGTGAAATATACACAAAAGGAGAAGTATATATAACAACAACAACAACAACAACAACAACAACAACAACATAGCAAAAGACATATTCAAAAATCCCAACTTCGCAGCAAATGAAACTCCAGACGCCTAGCAAGGTGTCTCTTGACCTGCATTTGTAAAAGACAACATATATATGGGGTGAGAATTGAAGATTCTCAACATGGTAATGGTGGCTACATACATAAGATATAAGGTTCTGGAAAAGCCAGAAGCACACAAAACAACATATGATGTATGCCTGACCTATGACTGATGAGTCTCATCTGTCGGTTATCAAGCTAACCCGACATGTCCAGTAGCTAACCCTGGACAGTCCCTCGTGCGCGCATCCCCAAGAGTCTATGCATAACGTTTTCTCAAATATACATATCAAATTCAACTCATTGGGGAAATTTCCGGGAAGTTAAAGTGTCCGGCCACATCTTGCAACGTAGGGTCAATAGAGTATCGAGTCTCAACCTGGAGTAAGTGATGGTAAGCCACTGCATCTACCCAGGAAAACTCGTATCTCAGAAGATAAGAGGCGCATGAGCCAAATTAACATTCAGATAATTCATTCAATTACATTATAGACAATTTTCATCACATATTTAACATTTTCGTACTTCTCAACTATAATTCACCTCATCTCAAACTTTCTTCACTTCCAAGTTACCCCCCTTCAATGTTCAACTCCTTCACCATGATTTCAACTAAGTTTTAGGGTTTTAGAGAATAAAAATAGAAATTTAGAGGTTTGAAATCATGTTTAAATCACAAAACACAAAGTTGCTGAAAAATAGGGTCCCGCGTACGCATGCCATGTTGCGCCTACGCAGGGGTGAAAATTTCCTCACTCCGCGTATGCGAGTTCCCCTGGACAGAATTGATTGCTAGCATCGCGTGACACTTGCTCGCGTATGCAAGCGTGTGAATTTAACCTTCGGTGTAAGCAGGCACACTCCCACGTACTCGAGCACATCTGGGTAGAACCAAACGGTTGCGTCGCATATGCATTCGCATACGTGGGCCCCTCAAAAATGCCAAAAAAATTATTATTGCTGCAGAATTTCCTTGTTCACATCAAATTTTTTATGGGCATAACTTTTTTGTTAAAAATTATTTTTTATCCATTCTTCGAACGGCGTAAACTTCACCAACCCAATTTTCATATAAAACAAGTTTAAGGGAAATTGAGGGTCTGAAAGCCAAGTTATGACTCACAGAATTTTGGAAAAAAACCAAGTGTTGCACAAAAATAATAAACCCCTATTTTCACAATTTTCTTTACCAAAATCAAAGTTCTACATTTCAAAATGACTCCAAACACATCCAACACAGCTCCATATTCTATCACAACCAACCATACCTCAAATTGAACCACTTCATTCAAAGAATTCTCAATTATACAACACAATTATCAATTTATCAATATTCATATGTTCACAGTCATTATTCTCGTCCATTACCATCAAATCATCATTCATCAATCTACTTCACCAGCACCAATCATATTCACATCAATGAATAATTAATCTAACCATACCTCATCAATTTAACATACATTGTCAACTAAAATCACTAAACATGCTCCAAACTCATATTCAACTTATCCTAAGTCATCTAGCCTAAGTTTTCACAAAACATTATATATTACATATGAGAAACCAAAACCATACCTTGGCGAATTTCTTCCTAAGCCAAAGACTCCTTAAATTGGCACAAATCTCAGCCTTGAAAGTTCCCAACCACTAAGATTCTAGCACCCCAAAGCTCAACCAAGCTTCCAACCTCCACAATTGTGTTCCAAATTTACATATACACTTCCTAATGCATATTATCACATCCATACATAAAATTTCAATACCCAAACTCATATAACCCAAGAATTCACAAAGTATGGAGAGTCCTTACCTTGCTAGTTCCTCAATTAAATAAAAACTCGCTAATTTCTCAAGTCAATTTGATCCTAATATCAAGACATGAGAATTTCAATACCCATTGGCTCACAATTTTGAAAATTAGGGGAAAAGAGAGGCTGAGAGTGAGATCGAGATTTCTTACCAAATTAGTTAGTGGGCTTTGTAGAGCTTGACGCGGTGAACGTGTAGCCGCAAACGGTGCACGCAATTGGAGCTCCGCATTGTGAGATATGTGGAATTTAGCGAAGGGTTAGGGTTTGAAGTTCTTCTTCTTCTCCCTTCTATGAGCTTCAACGTGTTTCACTTTGTGTAGGAGGAGGATAAGCTGAAGCTCATGTGTTTTATGAATTGGGTTGGGTCTTGGACCCGGTTTGGGTCCGGTTCGATCGGTTTGGCCTGTTCGGCCCAATTTCGGGCCAAAATCTTTAAATTTAGTGTCAAATTTTTATTTTAATTATTTCTACCTCATTAACTATAAAATTAAATTTTCTAATTTCTTTGATTAATAATTAATTTATTAGCTAATTAGTCGCTAATTTCGCACGGTTTATACCCTACCTACCTGTATAAGAATTTTGCCCACAAAATTCAAATTTAGTTACCTGAATACAAGTGTGGATAGTCCTTCGCATTTGAGATTCGTGTTCCCAAGTATGTTCCTCAATTCTAGTCCGGCTGCAAGCGACTTTAATCAGTGAAACCTATTTTCTGCATAATCATTTGACGCTGGTGTCGTCAATTCTAACCGAGATTAGTTGAAGTGTCAAATCTTCTCTTACTTGAACGGACTTGATGACAAGTCATCATATACCCATTTTTCAAGCAAATTTCACTTGTTTTGTTAGCATTTATGCACTTTCTTGTATCCTAAGTAAGTGATTTGGAGTGAAAATGCATAACTTCTTTAAATCAAGCAACCACCATGAAATTAATGTTAATCCATGAGGTTTAAGCTAATTTTAATTGAATTTTAATTGATTTATAAGCCTCTTGAATTTAGTGATACTTGGAGTGGTTGTTTTGGTTTATTATAGGTGAAGAAAAGAAAAGAAAAGGAAAAGCGTGGCCTAAGAAGTGTGACCTAAGGAAAGGAAAGCGTGGCCAAAGCCATATGAAGCGTGCCGCATGCTAAAGGGGAGGCAACATTGCCCTCCACAAGGGCAGACTGCCCTCTAGGAGGGCAACATAAGAAAACCAAGAAGAGAAGGCAACTCTGCCCTGCCCACTACAAGGGCAGAGCACAAAATGTGCCTTGAGACCAAGAGGAAGAGAACATTGCCCTGCCCTTGTGGAGGGCAGAATCGGGCTCTCCAAGGAAGAAATTCAAGAGAAAAATGTCACCCATGCATGCTACAAGGATCGAACAAGGAAACCATGAGGAAGCCAAGAACTAAGGTTGATTACCGTGCCAAGAAGCCAAGGAAATTAATTGAATTTGTGCCCAAGCCGTGTTTCGAACACGGGGCGTGGAAGAGGGAACTCTGCCCTGCCCTTGGCGCGGGCAGGGCAGCATTTGGATTGGTGCAAGATTCTGGCGCACCAACTCTCATCCCTGGCAGCATCTGGCGCATCAAAATTCGTCCCTGGCAGCATCTGGCAGCACCAACGCGCGCAACGCTCGTCCCTGGCAGCACCAACTTTTCCTGCCCTGCCCTCCGCGAGGGCAGGGCAGCATCCTGGCGCACCACGCACGAATCTGGCGCACCAATCTTCGACCCTGGCAGCACCAACGCGCACACTCCTCGATCTGGCAGCACCACAATTTTCTGCCCTGCCCTTGGCGCGGGCAGGGCAGCGTTTTGCGTTCCTGGCAGCACCAAGCCGCACCCAAGCCGCACCAAACTTCCGCACCATGCACCAATTTTCTGCCCTGCCCTTGCCTCTTGGGAGTGAATTTTCATGGGCCGAAAATTCAAATTAAAACCCCATTTTAATTCATTTCTTCACCAAATCAAAAGCCCATCCAAATCCCAAAATCCAAGAATAGAAAGTGTATAAATAGAAGCTAGTTTGATGTAATTAGGACCTTTTACCTTTACTTTTACTTTTGAATTTTTACCTTTTGATTTATTTTTGGCTTAGCCTTTGAATTTGCACTTTCTTTGAGTTTTCTTGAGAGACTTGACCGAGCACTAAGAGGATCAAGGGAGAATTGACTGATCTCCTTCCTCATTCTTACTTGGGCAATTCTACTCTTCTGTTTCTGAGTTTTGGGTGTGAGAAATTGAGGAAATTCTGTCTCAATTCCCATTCAAATTCTCTTCAATTCCCTTTCTGCATAATTGAATCCATTTACAGTTTCTTTACTGCTTTCTCTTCAATTTCTTGTCAATTGCTTTGTGAACTTGGATCTAGGAAGGCAAATAGAGATCTAGGCTCTGCTACCTAGTCTCTTGAGACCTGAGACCACAATTTACTTTTGGTTCTTCTGTGAACCTTTGCTGCATTCTACTTTCTTTCTGTTTGAATGCTATTTACTTCTGATTCAATTTCTGCTCCATCAATTGTTGCAATTTACTTTCTCTTTGTTTAGATTCTGCAATCCCAATCCTCAAAACCCTTTTATATTCAAGCAATTTATATTCCTTGCCATTTAAGTTACTGCAATTTACATTTCTTGCACTTTAAGTTTCAGTCATTTAGTTTCTTGTTCTTTAAGATTCTGCAAATTTACTTTCCTGTTCTTTATTTTACTGCACTTTTCCCTTTCCCCTTTACATTTACTGTCATTTACTTCTTGTTAAACACAAATCACTCAACCAAAACTTGATTCGCTTGACTAAATCACCCACTAAACTAAAATTGCTCAATCCTTCAATCCCTGTGGGATCGACCTCACTCATGTGAGTTATTATTACTTGATGCGACCCGGTACACTTGCCGGTGAGTTTGTGTTGGATCGTTTTCCACACATCAGGACTCAGGTTCCAGAACATGACTGGCATCAGGAGTATACTTCCGAAACTGCGATATGTGAAACACGTCGTGCAGGTTCAAAAAATCCGGGGGTAAAGTTATATGGTAGGCTACCGGTCCAATCCTCTTTAGAATCTGAAATAGATCGATATAACGAGGGTTTAGCTTCTTTATTTTTATCGCTCTACTCACTCTGGTTGTCGGAGTAACCTTTAGGAACACATGTTCTCCTTCTTCAAACTCTAAAGGCTTCCACCTTTGATCAGCGTAGCTTTTCTGGCGGCTTTGAGCGGTAAGCATTCGGCTTCAGATTTTCTTAATCTGTTCGGTGGTTTCAGCTGATAACTCAGGCCCTGATAAGCTTGTTTCCCCAATTTTATACCAGCATAACGGAGATTGGCACTTCCTCCTATACAGAGCCTCATACGGAGCCATTCCGATGCTTGCATAGTAACTTTTATTATATGCAAACTCCACTAGTGCCATATACCGATCCCAACTTGTTCGTTGATCCAAAACACAAGCCCTCAATATATCATCTAGGGTTTACATTGTCCTCTCTGATTGGCCATCGGTTTGAGGATGGTACGCTGTACTTAAACTCAACTGATTTCCAAATGCCCATTGGAAAGCTCCCCAGAATCTTGAAGTGAAACGAGAATCTCTGTCGGGGATAATGGTGGTAGGCACAACATGCGACCTTATAATTTTTTTGATGTACAAACGTGCTAGCTCCTCTAAGGTACAATTCATCCGAATGGATAAAAAGTGAGCCGACTTTGTCAACTGATCTAGAATTGTAAGACCCGGTTAATTAATGGCTAATTAACCCATAAATGAGAATTTATTCTAAAAAGTTCAAAATATGATTTTTATGGCTAAATGTGATAGAGGAGATTGAGACGAGAATTTCGGTACCAATTTTATAGAATTCGGACCAAGATTGGACCGAACGGGCCAAATCGGACCAACCGGACCCAAAGTGGGCCCTTGGCCCAACTAAACTAAACAAAAACCCTAGTTTTCAGCACTCTCTCTCCTCATTACACACACACACACACGCTGAAAAAGAGAGGAAAGGGGGGAAGAACACTCTCTCAAGTTTTTTCTCTCACTTGATCTTCAAACCACCATAACTTTTGATCTAGAGCTCCGGTTGCCGCACCATTTGCGGCCACACGTTCACCGCGGAGAGCTCTACAAAACCCATACAATTAATCTTGAGGTAAGCCACGTTTTGCTCTTTGAATTTCCAGCTTTGATTTCGAGTTTCATGAGCAAAAATATTGAGATTTTGGGCTCTTTGATGTTATAGGACCCAACTCTCTTGAAGGAGAAGGTTAATCTTGTCTCCTTGGACCTTGGGTGTGGTAAGATTCTCAACCCTAGTATAATTTGTTGTTTTATGATGTTTGGGTATTGAGATGTTGTGTATGGGTATGATGGTTGTGGATTAGGTTGTGTATATGTGAATATTGGGGCTTGATTGGTGATTTTGGAAAGCTTAAAAAGGGATTTGGTGGTGAAAATCTATTCTTGGAGGTGTTGAGGCCTCGAGAGCTTGAGGAAAAGTGGTTTGCAAGTGCTCCGGTTGAGCTTGGGAAATTGGCTAAGGTATGGTCTCGGTTTCTCGTATCTAATATGTAATGTGGTAGGAAATACTTAGGCTAGAGGCCCTAAGATAGGCATTGAATGGTTGATGTTGTTGAATGATTGAGATATATGATGTGGTCATATATGTGATGATGATTATTGATGCCTTGATGGTATGATGTATGAGAAATATGCATGTTGTGATATATGCTTGATGATTGGTTATGGTTGAATTGTGGATTGAACCATGTTGAGGGTGAGTATGATATTGATTGTGTACAATGATGATTTATTGGAATTGGTGTTGTTGAAAATTGGCATGAGGAAGAGTATGTGATATGTCAATGTGTTTGAGTTTGAGCCACTTGGGTGAAGTGGGTTAAAATGATGGGATAGTGTTTTTGGTGAATTGTGGTAATGTGTCAATGTGTGAGTTGAGGAGGCTTGATGTTGAATTTGATATATTTTGATTGATTTCAAAGAAAGGGGATGAAATTGGCATGTTTTGATTGATTTTGAAAAAAGCCCACCTACGTCGAAGATTTTTTGTTGCTGTGGGAAAAAAGAGTCACCATTGATATCGACACATCTGAGATCGCTAAATGTTCGGGAGTTCCTCTATTCAATCCTTTTCCTTCTTCTTGTTGCTGGATATCTCGTTCGTACACATCTTCTCTTTGTTTCTCGAGCCTACAGAGAGTTACAGACAGAGTTCGAAAAGGTCAAATCTTTGATGATTCCATCATACATGATTGAGTTGCGAAAACTTCTGGATAGGTATCCTACATCTGAACTGAATTCTTTCTGGTTAAAGAATCTCTTTCTAGTTGCTCTGGAACAATTAGGAGATTTTCTAGAAGAAATACGGGGTTTTGCTTCTGGCGGCAACATGCTAGGGGGTGGTGGTCCCGCTTATGGGGTCAAATAAATACGTTCTAAGAAGAAATATTAGTTGAAAATGGCACTTTGTGGTTTTGTATGAAAAATATGGTTTTTGGGCATACTTTGACGGGACATAACTTGGACTACGGATCTCTGTTTTGTGCCAAATCTGTTTAAAAATGAAATTGGATCCGAGATGTCTATGCCATTCGAAGAACGGATGAAAAACAATTTAAAATGAGGAAGTTATATCCGTCAGAAGATTGGGGGTTGAATCTGTGAATTCTGCAGTTTTTAACTTAGAAAATTTTTAGCAGAATGACCCCCCGCGCGTAGGCGCACTTGGCGCGTACGCGCCGTTCCTCTCGAAAATGCCATCCACGCGTGCGCGTGATGTGCGCGGGCGCGCCAAATGTGCTGCACCCAATGCCCAGCCATTTTCCAGAGGGTTGTGCCAGTTTTGTGCCTGGGGCACGAGAGCACCCACGCGTACGCGTGGCTGACGCGTGCGCGTCGATTGGCTAATTTTCAATCCATGCGTTAGCGTGCATAACGCATACGCGTCGATGAGTTTCGTGGCCATCCACGCGTGCGCGTGGAGTGCGCGTACGCATGGCCTTGTTTTCATCCCAAAGTTGATTTTTGAGTTTTAAAAGCCAAATCTCATACTTCTAAGCCTCCGATCTCATCACTTATGTCTTAAATCATTATGATATGCCTAGCAATTAGAAAAGGAGCTAGGGGATGTGGTAACTTGTGAGTGAAGCAAGGAAAAAATGAATGATCAATGAGGATCAAAGATGATTATGTGAGAGGCGGAGGATGGCGGTGGAAGTGCTTGTTATGCCATGGGCCGAAAGGCCGTAATTGTTAATGAAATGGCTGGTTATGGATTTAACCGTGAGCCAGATGGCTGGTTATGGATTTAACCGTGAGCCGGATGGCTGGGTTATTGCCGTGTTACGGCAGAGCCATGATTATGGCTAAGAATAAATGCAAAGATATGCTGTTGAATGAATTGTGAATGTTGCACTTCCATTATCGGAGATGAGAGTTTCCCTGGGAGAAAGCAGTGGCTAGCCATCACGTGCTCCAAGTTGAGACTTGAAGCTCTTTTGACCCTATGTCGTCAGGGTGGTCGGGCACTGTGAAAGCCCCAGATGAGCTCACCCCCATAAATATTCACCAGTGAGGGTGATGGATATGGATCATGATTATGATCAAGTTTATATTGAGTATAACTCGAGTTGGGGAGACACGACAGAGGGACAGTCCAATGGTTAACTACCAGGACTTGTCGGGTTGGCTCTATAACCGACAGATGATATCATCAGCCACTAGGGACAGGCATTCATCATATGCATACTATATGAATTGTTTGAGATTGCCTATTTGACTGCATATTACTTGCTAATTGTCTAAATGCCTTATCTGTTCCTATTTGTATATCTCTTGTTTGATATAACTGTGTTTGCTACATTATACTCCTGATGGTGGTTGGGAGGTCTGAAGGAATTGGAAAGAGATGTATTAGTTAGACTGAAGAATCTTTAGCCAGTCGCCACTTATGGTTTAGCTTGTTTATAAGCTTTGAATTATCTGGAGGAAGTTCTAGGATTGCCTTCGGCTTTCCTCTATTATTATGTATTATATATGTGGAAGCTGTTACCATGCTGGGGACCTCTGGTTCTCACCCATGCTGATTTTGTGATTTTCAGATGCAGGACGTGAGGTTTCCCGCTGAGGCATGCTGGAGACTTCTAGATTTGTGAAGATCCTTTGTTCTTGGGACTATGTTTTGGTTTATATGTTTTGCTTAGATACTTTTATCTCTATTAAATAATACAAACTGTGATGACTCCTCTTATGGGAGATTTTGGAGAATAGGTTTTATGTATTTGTGTCCCTTTGGGTTTCCTTTGGGGTTTTCCTTATTTTATCATATGTATATATTGCTATATGCTCGGACCGGTTATCTTCGCAGCTGGATTTTGAGTCTTAATATTCTTGTTTTTGGCACTCCTTTGTATATATATAATCTCACGTTGGTTATCCTTGTTCATTACATTATCGATCGGGGAGTGTTGCGCTTTCGAGTTGCAATTTTTTGTTTACCCCTTTTTCTATAAAGGCTCCTAGTTATGATCAATTATTCATACTACTATACGTACTAAATTTTTATTTTAGAGGTTGTAATACCTTGCCATCTCTGAATTATGACTTAAGCATAAGACTCTGTATGGTAGGGTGTTACATTATGGTATCAGAGCAGTTCGTTCCTGTAGAGCCTGAGGGATGGACTGACTATGCTTCTGTGCATTCTCTGTATGTGTGTTATGTGCTATTAGTATATCTACTTGATATAATTGGCATAAACGTTCATGAGCATGCATTTGGGACTTGAAGCACTAAACTTCCGATATTGAGACTGATCAACTTAATATCGATTATTTGGTGTGTATAGGAACCAGATGGCGCCTCGTGGACGCGGTAGAGGCCGTGGTAGAGGTCGTACTAA
The DNA here is from genome assembly GCF_003086295.3 of Arachis hypogaea. Lineage (NCBI taxonomy): Eukaryota > Viridiplantae > Streptophyta > Magnoliopsida > Fabales > Fabaceae > Arachis > Arachis hypogaea. Next base: position 17,957,817 of record NC_092045.1, read on the forward strand.
TGTTCATGCGCCGGAGAATAACCCTAATGACCCGGTGAACCTTATGAATACGTTGGAAAACATGGCTGCTGCGATGCAAGCCACTGCTGAAGCTCTTGGGCAACGGATAAACAATCATGGCAACAACAGAAATAGAGCTCAGGGACCAATAGCGGTCAGAACTTTCTCTGTGATGGTAAACAAGTGTAGGATTGCTGAAGAGTGTGTGAAGAAGGCAGCCGCTGAGAGAAGAAATCACAAGGGACCATTCCCATAGAACCGAGGGAAGAACTTTGCACCTAGAGGTCCGCCTTTCAAGTAGGAAAGTTCTTTCAGGAGGCCCAACAACAACAACTCCCAAGGGAAAATGTTTGGGAAGCAACCACAGAATGAGCAAGCTTGTGCTAGGTGTGGAAGTCACCATCCGGGAGCCCTGTGTATGGCCGGATGGGGTTTGTGCTATTACTGTAGTAAGGCGGGACATAAGGTCCCAAACTGTCCAGAGAAGCAGAAACAAGGTGCTGGGAAAGCACAACAGACTGGTCGCATGTTCACCACCTTAGCTATAGGTGTTGTGGGATCCGAGACACTCATCCGAGGTAACTGTGAAATGGCTAGTCAAACTTTAAATGCTTTATTTGATTTGGGAGCATCGCATTCATTCATTGCATTTGAGAAAGCCCATGAGTTATGATTGAAGATCGTAACCTTAGGTTATGATCTAAGAGTATATAATGCTACCCATGAAGCCATGGTGACTAGGCTAGGATGCCCGAAAGTTTCCTTTAGGTTCAAGCAGTGTGATTTTGTTCATAATTTAGTCTGCTTACCGATGATCGGTCTTGATCTTATCTTGGGATTGGACTGGTTATCTGAGAACCATGTCCTGCTTGATTGTTCTACAAAGTCGGTGTACTTTATGCCGGAAGATACAGAAGGGCCGGTCGTGGTGAATAATTATTATTTGAATTCGATGATGGTAAACTGTTCCGGAACAGAATGTCTAGGTATCCTGTTGTTAACCGTGGGCATTTCGGGTGATGATCAAAGGTTGGAACAGATTTCGGTAGTGTGTGAGTTTCCGGAAGTGTTTCCCGATGATATTGATGAGTTTCCACCTAATCGAGAAGTTGAGTTTGCTATTGAATTGGTACCTGGGGCGGGACCAATCTCAAGTGCTCCTTATAGGATATCACCGTTAGAGATGGACGAACTAAAGTCTCAGTTAGAGGATTTGTTGGGTAAGAATTTTATCCGACCAAGTGTCTCTCCGTGGGGTGCTCCAGTGTTACTGGTAAAGAAGAAAGATGGGAGTGTGCGGCTCTGTGTGGATTACAGGCAGCTGAATAAGGTTACAATAAAGAATAAGTACCCATTGCCGAGAATTGATGATCTCATGGATCAGTTACAAGGAGCTGGGGTTTTCTCCAAGATCGATTTGCGATCCGGCTATCACCAGATAAGGGTGAGGGGTGAGGATATCCCTAAGACCGCTTTTAGGACTCGTTATGGTCATTACGAGTACACTGTGATGTCTTTTGGATTGACGAACGCTCCTGCAGTGTTTATGGATTACATGAATAGAGTTTTCCGTCCGTTTCTGGATAAATTCGTTGTTGTCTTCATTGACGACATACTAATTTATTCCAAGACTGAAGAAGAGCATACGAAACACTTGAGGATCGTGTTGCAGATTCTAAAGGAGAAGAAACTCTATGCAAAACTATCTAAGTGTGAGTTTTGGAAGAATGAGGTGAAGTTTTTGGGTCACGTGGTGAGTAAGAAGGGAATAGCCGTAGATCCAACTAAGGTGGAGGCTGTGATGGATTGGTAGCAACCAACTACCGTAACGGAGATAAGGAGTTTTCTAGGCTTAGCTGGCTTTTACCGAAGGTTTATCAAGGGCTTTTCACAGATAGCTTTGCCAATGACAAAGTTAACCCGCAAAGACACTCCGTTTGTTTGTACTCCTGAATGCGAGGAGAGCTTTCAGACATTGAAGAAAAAGTTGACCACTGCACCTGTGTTAGTGTTACCTGAGCCGAACGAGCCTTTTGAGGTGTACTGTGATGCCTCATTAAAGGGTCTGGGGTGCGTGCTGATGCAGCACCATAATGTGGTGGCGTATGCCTCACGACAGTTGAGACCTCACGAAGTTAGTTACCCTACGCACGATTTAGAACTCGCTGCGGTTGTGTTTGCCTTGAAGGTGTGGAGGCATTACCTCTATGGGGTTAAGTCCCAAGTTTTCTCTGATCACAAGAGCTTGAAGTACCTATTTGATCAGAAAGAGCTTAATATGAGGCAGAGGAGGTGGATGGAATTGTTGAAGGACTACGACTTTGAGCTGAATTACCATCCGGGAAAGGCGAATGTAGTGGCGAATGCGTTAAGTCGGAAGTCGTTATATGCGGCTTGGATGATGCTTCAAGAGGAGAAGTTGCTCAAGGGATTCGAGAGTCAAAAAATTGGTACTCGAAAAGTACCCGGAACCTTATGTTTGAGCCGATTAGAAATCTCAAAGTGACTTTAAGTCCGAACTCCTAAAGGCTCATCAAAATGATAAAGCGTTATGGAAGGTGTTACCGGCCATTGAGTAAGGAAAACAGTGGAGAGTGTCGGAAGAAAAAGATGGGTTATGGAGGTTCAAAGGTAGGATCATTGTGTCAGATGTTGGCACTTTGAGGCAAGATATTTTAAAGGAGGCACACAAAAGCGGATTCTCCATTCACCCGGGAAGTACTAAGATGTACCATGATTTAAAGGCGATGCTCTGGTGGCCGGGTATGAAGAATGATGTGGCGGAATATGTTTCGAAGTGCTTAACTTGCCAAAAGGTAAAGATTGAACATCAAAGACCTTCCGGGATGTTGCAACCTTTAGAAATTCCGGCATACTTGACACAAAATCCATTGCGATGCTTTTCCACTTCTATTATGGAATTTCTAAATTTTGAAGGGTTTCGGATGGTTTCTGGTGTTCAATCTTGAGTTTCTGATAAGTTAGGCACTTAGAAACGTGTGATGCTACATCGACCTTCATTCCTGGCCTCCAAAACATCGCCTTCAAATCATGGTACATCTTGGTACTTCCTGGGTGGATAGAGAATTCGCTCCTATGCGCCTCCTTGAAGATACCTTGCCTCAAATTCCCGACATTCGACACGTAGATCCTACCTTTGTACCTCCATATTCCGTCTCCATCCCACGAAACTCCCCATCACTTTCCTTGCTTAATTACCGGTAACACCTTCTGTAACTCTTGATTGTCTTGTTGAGCTTTTAAAATTTTGGCCTTAAAGTCACTAGAGATCTGCAGTTGGTTTAGGCATACCCTCCCATCAAACTCTCCGACACGCAGTCTCAAATCCCCAAGCTTGCTCACCAACTCCTCTTCCTTAATCATCATCTAAGCGATCGTTAACGACTTTTGGCTCAAGGCGTCCGCCACAACATTAGCTTTTTCTGGGTGGTAATTTAATTCAAAATCATAATCCAATAAAAGTTCCATCCACCTCCTCTAACATATATTCAGGTCTTTCAGATCGAAAAGGTACTTTAAACTTTTGTGGTCTAAGAAGACTTGAAACTTGATGCCATATAGATAATGTCTCCAGACTTTCAGAGCAAACACAACCATAGCCAGTTCAAGATTATGAGTCGTATAATTCATTTCGTGCAATCTCAACTACCGTGAAGCGTATGTCATGACATTATGGTATTGCATCAGCACACACCCCAGTCTTTAACTAAACATTTCACCCAAAAACAAAAATTATATGGATATTAAGGTAAATGAAGAAGGTTGTAGTTTCTCTTCGATCCCTCACTTCCCTTCATTCTTTTATTTTAGCTTCTGAATTCAAACTTCTCATTTCCCAGCCTAATAATATAGGTAATAAACAAGAAACTCATCAAATAAAAAAGGTAGAAAATTTTATCTTAACAGAATGATGAGCCAGGGTGAAGGGTAGCAGAGAGAAGGGAAGCAGAAAGAGTCCAAAATCTTTGAACCAAGCAATAAAAAGAAGAACAAATAACAAATTAGATTTGACATCGAGATGAGAAACAAGCAACAAGAACAGGAAATTAAATTACTTTGAACAGTTGAAGTCACCGAAGGAAACTAGCAGCGACAGCAGAGACCGCCAGCAAGATTTCTTCTTCTCAATGCGAGATGGAATTGATAGTGAAGAATTTTTCCCTCACGACAGGGGGAGCAGTCCAATCATTATTCCGGCACAGGGGACGCGGAGAGTCGAGGGGACGAGAAACCAGCTGATTCAGCGAGGATGAGTGGTAAGGGGAAGCACGAGGGGAATGAGACTGAAACTGAAAGGAGGGTTGTTAAGGTTGAAACTTATGTAAATGGTCATGGACATATAAATGAGAATCATTGAGGGGAAGAAGATTGGGTTGTTGTGGTTGCTGCGTGATGGACTCGTGGTGATGGGAGTGACCGGTAAAGCACGAAAAAGAAAGGAGACTAAACCGTGAGGAAGATTGGGCGAGTGAGTGAAGGCAGTGGACCCTGGACAACACCTTCTACACTTGTTGGGGAAGGGACAGTCTCACACGGATGCTGTGACAGTGCATGACCTAATGCATACAACATATTCTTTTAATTTTTCATTCGGCCGGGCAATCCAATACTTGGACCAAATCCGATTGGATAGTTAACTCGGATCCATTTTTAAATATCGGATCTGACTTCAGTCCAATAAAACCAAGCTAAATTTGGCTCAATATCATTGGGCTTGAGTCAGGCGGATCGAACCAAATTATCTACATTCAAGATTGCATGAGACTAAGACAGAGACCGAAAAATTGAGACTTGATTAACTTTTTGGATTATGCTTGGAATAAAGTATACAGAATTTTATTAAAATTTTAATTTTCATTCACAAAAATTTCAATTTCTTATATTTTCACTTTTTAAAAATATTGAATAGATTAAAATTTTAATTTGAGTCTCTAGCTATCAAATACAATATTAAATTCTAATTTTTTAATTCTAATTCTAGTTTTAAAATAAATACCACCTAATTGAATATATGCTTAGAGATACTTTGACAATTTTATAGCAAATAAGTATTTTTTTCGATCCCCAATTATCCTTTTAAAAATAACTAAAAACAATAATGAATGTAAATTATTTGAGTTGGATTAATTTTTACAAATAAAAATTATAAAAAATAAAATATTAAACGAACTATTTATTTACTGTATAGATTAGTCTATTTAACCCTTCTTTTTTAAACTAATTGCACTGAAGCTATTTAATATCTTGTTTTTATGAGCTTTATCTGTTTAAAGAATAAATAAATTGATCTGATGAGTTTTATCCATTTTAACAGTAGTTTGTAGCTTAAATTTTTATAATAATTTTTAAGATTTATGATTTTTACTATTTTAGTCACTCAAATTAAAATTTATTATATTGATCTTCGAGACCTAGTTTCAGGTATCATATTAGTTCTTAAACCTTTTTTGGTTTTGAATCAACAAACAGAATATTCAGTTAGCTCTGATTTATCACGTTAGACATATAATTGAATGATGTTGTTTCATTTTGGCACTTAAACAATGCAAAAACGAAATCATTTTGGAGAATAAAAAAAGATAACACGGTTTACACATCATAAAAATTCTTCTTCATCTTTTCTTTTTTGCTTTGTTTAAGCGCTAAAACGAAACGACGTCGTTTAGACTTGTGTTCAGCGAGACAAATCAGAACTAGTTCAATACTTTAATTTGTTCTCTAACTTAGTACTTTAATTTGATGAACTAAAATAATAAAAACTATAAATCTAAAAGACCACTTTAAGAATTTAGTCTTCGTTTGTAAAAAAATATTTTCTAAGGAAAATAAATATTTTTTTGGTAAATAAATATTAATAACATGAATTTTTTATTGTTTAAAATTATTTTTTTATATTTAAAAAAGTCAAAAACCCCCCTCTCTCTCTCTCTCTTCAAGTTTGTTGATATGTCACTTATGATTTATGAAGGTTACGGAGAAGGGGGAGAAAAAATAAAACCTCTTAGTACCCAAGAAATTTTCTCTTTATTTTATTATACGGAAAACAGTACAATAATATTACACATCATTGAGAGCAAGACTAATAAATTAGTAAACAAAATAGGACATATATAAAAGTTTAATGGGTTAAAACTTAATTAAGATTGTGAAAACAAACCGAACATTAGATTAATAGTAGTAAAACCACCATCAATAGCTAGATTATGACCACTGATGTACTTGGACTCATCACTATAGCCAAATAGAGTGCAGTTTGTGCTACATCTTCTTCTATCAAATGAACACCTTTAAGATTCGAATAAACATTTGAACACCCTTCATAATCAATTTTGAAGAACCCTCTGATTCCAACATTGTTAGCAACGGAGTAAGGTGACAAACAATTCACTATTATGCCAAAATTTCAAAGCTCAGCAGCTGCATTCTTTGTGAGTCCAATTAAGCCATGTTTGAAACTTGTATACGCATGAGTTGCAACCCCTCTAACTCTTGAACTTACACTCCTTATATTTACAATACTACCCTTTTTGGTTGGGATCATCACTATAGCTGCATGCTTGATTTCCAAGAAAAGCCCCGTAATGTTGACACTAAAAATGCGCTGGAAATCTGCCACATCATTGTCAAGAATGCTAGGGTTAGCATCATCTATTGCTGCTGCGTTGTTCACAATTATGTCTTGATTTTGATACTTTAATTATTGCTATGTTAACTGCATTTTCAACGTCATCTTCTTTTGCTACATCACAATGTACATAGGTTGTGAATATAACTCCTATGTCATCTTGGAAAGTGAATCCTTGTTGGTCTCGAATGTTGGCACTCACCGATGCCCCTAGCCCTACCAGTAATCAAAGCCACATTTTCTTCAAGTTTGCATAAATTGTAAACTGAATGGATTGCTGGTCATTTGAACTCGTGACTCTTATTTAAACGGATGACTAAGCTAACAAAGTTAGTTCATTTTACTCTTCTATTTTTTTAAGTAATTTTACATTTTCAGAAACCAATGCAACCAAAGATCTAGCCCAATCCAACTAACACACGTACTTAACCTTGACAAAAAGCAATAAGAATTATACTTTTCTCACACCACTCTTGTAAACTGATTATTATAGTTTTGATGCATCATGTGTGCATATATAGAGATTTGATTCAAGATACGAGGAAAACGAAATTTTAGGTTCTAGTGTTAAAGGTGGTTTAAGTGCACACCATGACACAATACTGGCTCATGAATTCTAACCGTGCTGGATTCCGGCTTCAAAGATTTGTAATTGATATATTTTTTTCTGTTAGATTAGATGTAATTTATATATTGTGTAGTACATTGTTGGACTCATCCATGGATTTTGGGCCGATTTGTTCATTTCCAAAAATGGCTTGACAAAAACGAAAAAGGCCCTTATTGAATAACCCAACCAAAGATCTAGCCCTAAACAATAAACATACCTACCGAGTTACTCTCAGCCCTCTCTGAGTCTCAATCCCTCCTTCGTGCCCCCTGCTCAGCCACCATCAGTCCATCACCAGCCTCAATCGATCTTCTTCTCCGTGCGGGCGCTGCACTGGTCGACTTCTTCTTCTCGCGCTGCTCTCCTCTCCTCTCCGTGCTGCTCGCGACTCAGTCCGAAGCTCAGTCACCCCGCCGCCAGCCCCTCCGCCACCTCAGCTCAGCTGCCCCTTCCCCTGTTCTCAAGCTCATCTCAGGTAAACTGTTATTTTCAGTTTTTTATTTTATTTTAATTTAGGTCTGATTATAATTAAGCTCAGTCACGCCACCATCACAGATAATTTTTTAAATTAAGGTCTGATTATAAAATTTAATTTGTTCTAATTTTTAAGCTAATGCTTGATTCGTTCTGATTCTTAATCTTTTCTAATTTTTAAAATTTGTCCTGATTATACGATAATGCTTCATTGTTCTGATCATATGGTTGATTTGTTCTGATTATATTGATCTAATTTATTAGCAATACCATGATTGATTTCTCTGTTGCTGAATTATATGGTTGATTTGTTCTGGTTATAAGTTGATGTTTTGTGTTTAGGATGTATAAGACTTTAGACCATGTTATAATATTTTGTGTTATTTGTATGTTACTTAAATATTTGTGTTATTAGCATTGCCTGGTGATTATGCTTTAGTTCTAGAATTTGATTGCTGCTTGCTATATGTTTTCTAAGTCAATTTTATCTCTTTTCAACCTTAACAATCCTCCTTTCAGTTTCAGTCTCATTCCCCTCACGCCTCCCCTCAACACTCATCCTCGACGGCCGCTTCCAGCTGCTCACCATCCTCGCCAGCTAGTTTCTCGTCCCCTCGACTCTTACCGTCCTCTGTGCCGGAATTACGATTGGACTGCTCCCTCTGGCATTAGGGGAAAATTTTTCAGTATCAGTTCCATTTCGCATTGAGAAGAAGAAATCTCACCTGCAATCTCTGCAGTTGCTGCTAGTTTCCTTCGGTGACTTCAACTGTTCAAGTAATTTAATTTCCTGTTCTTGTTGCTTTTTTCTCATCTCTATGTCAAATCTGATTTGTTATTTGTTCTTGATGCTGCTGTTAATTTTCTGCCTCCAGAGATATTCTTCTTCTTCTTCAGGGATTTTGGACTATTTCTGCTTCCCTTCTGTCTGTGCCCCTTCAACCTGGCTCAATATTCTGTTAAGGTAAAGTTTTCTACCTTTTTATTTGAAGTTTAAATTGAGAGGAGGCTAGAAGAGAAGAATGAAGGGAAGTGATGGACCAAAAGAAACTAGAACCTTGTTAACCTTAGTATCCATATAATTTTGGTTTTTGTGTCAGTTTGAAATGTTTTGTTAAAGACTGGTTTATATATGTGATTGAACGTGATAGTTCTACTTAGCTCTGCATATAACTATAGCTTCTGCATATATTGAGAGAGAGAGAGAGGATAAAGGAGAAGAATGAAGGAAAGATAGGGAGCAAAAAGTGACAAGAACCTTGCTCTCCTCGAATGAAGCTACAACTTTGCCCGTTTGCCTCCTTTGAATAGCCTGAATTATGCCATCTTCCTATCCTGGAAAAAAAAAAAAAAAACTAGCCGAGCTAAACATATGAAATTAGACAAATTGCAAGAGAATAATGAGAGTTTCAACTCTCAACTCTACTTATATAAAGTAAATTTCTCTGCGAATTTTAACGTTATTCACTAATATTTTAAATATTTCAAACTTCTCTTGACTGTAACTCAGCTAATTTCTTATTAATGTGCAGCTTCACTTTTTCAAATTTGCAGCAGTGGAAAAAGTGTGAAAGTCCGATGTAATCACTGACTGCCTGCATGTGCTGCACCCTTTTTGTCTCAGCTTGACACCTCACCTTCATCTCCTTCTTGCTACATAACTTTATATTTTAGTAGATAGCAACTGCAGGCTGTCCATCAGTAACCAAATTGATCCAAAGCAGCTATGTTAGCATCTTTCCCCAATCAATGTTTTCTTCCCTCTCTAAAACCATTCTCCATAGACATTGTCTTCTTCTGTTTCCACTTCCTCGCCACAGATCCATTCACCACACTTCCCAACTTCAATGGAAGCTTCGAGAAGAATACAATCTCCCCTACCCAGAGCTCCTTGACCGCATTTCCCACCTCCTCCTCCTTGGCCGCCCCCACGCCCTCTCCCGCCTCTCATTCCAATTCTCTGACCACCTCACTGATGCCCTCCTCCGCCGCCTACGCCTCCACCCCTCTGCCTGCCTCGAATTCTTCCAAATCGCCGCCAACCAACAGACGTATGGCCCTCACTTCAAGTCCTACTGTCTCATTGCCCATATTCTTGCCCGAGCCAGAATGTACCCCGAAACGCGGTCATTTCTGCACAAGCTTGTATCTCTATATTGCAAGAACAATTACTGGACGTTCGCAGTTTGGGATGAGATAGTTGCCGTTTACCGGGAATTTAGGTTTTCGCCTGTGGTTTTTGACATGATTCTTAAGGTTTTTACGGAGAAAGGGATGACTAAGGCTGCACTCCATGTGTTTGATGAAATGGGAAGGTTGGGTAGGACCCCAAGTTTGAGGTCCTGCAATTTCTTGCTGGCCAAGTTGGTTAGTTCCAATGAAGGAAGCATTGCTTTGATGGTTTTCGAGCAGATTGAGAGGATGGGGATTGTGCCGGACGTGTACATGTGTAGTATTGTTGTGAATGCGCATTGTTGCGAGGGAAAGCTTGATCGGGCTGTAGAGTTTCTGGAGAAGATGGAAAGGATGGGATTTGAGACTAATGTTGTGACCTACAATGCTTTGGTTAATGGGTATGTTAATGTGGGGGATGTAGAAGGTGCTGAAAGGGTGATTGGTTTGATGTTGGAAAAAGGGATTTTGAGGAATGTGGTTTCTTGTACATTGTTGATGAAAGCTTATTGTAAGAAATTTAGGGTGGAAGAAGCAGAAAGGGTGCTTCGTGATGTGGAGGAGGATGAGATGCTGGTTGTGGACGAACGTGTTTACGGTGTTCTTGTGGATGGGTATTGTCAGGTGGGAAAAATGGATGATGCTGTTAGGATTCGAGATGAGATGTTGAGGGCTGGATTGAAAATGAATATTTTTGTCTGTAATTCTTTGATTAATGGGTATTGTAAGCACAGTCAGGTTTGCAAAGCTGAGGAAGTGTTTAGGAATATGTCATGTTGGAATTTGAGGCCAGATTCTTATAGCTATAATACATTGTTAGATGGATACTGCAGAGAAGGGGAAATAAGTAAAGCATTTATGCTCTGTGAAGAGATGTTGCGTGAAGGTATTAGTGCATCGGTTGTGACCTACAATACTGTTCTGAAGGGATTGGTTCGTGTGGGTTTATATGACGATGCTTTGTGCCTTTGGAATTCAATGATACAAAGAGGTGTGGCTCCCAATGAGGTCAGCTACTGTACACTTCTTGATTGCTTTTTCAAAATGAGAGACTTGGAGAGGTCTATGAGGCTGTGGAAAGAAATTTTAGGCAGGGGATTCACTAAAAGCACAGTTGCGTTCAATACGATGATTAATGGATTATGTAAGATGGGGGAAATGGTTGAAGCAGTGGCTATTTTCATTAGGATGGAGGAACTTGGATGTTTACCAGATGAAATAACATATAGGACCCTGAGTGATGGCTATTGTAAAAGTGGTAATATTCTTGAAGCATTTAGAATTAAAGCTGTAATGGAAAGACAAGCAATTTCTCCATCCATCGAAATGTACAATTCCCTTATTGATGGACTTTTTAAGTCTAAGAAGTCTAACGATGTCGCTAATCTCCTTGTTGAGATGCAAACAATTGGATTATCACCAAATGCTGTTACCTATGGAACCCTAATTTCTGGATGGTGTGACGAGGGGAAGCTAGATAAAGCTTTTAATTTATATTCTGAGATGATTGAAATGGGTTTCACACCTAATTTGGTGATCTGTAGCAAAATTGTTAGCAGCCTTTATAAGTTTGACAGAATCAACGAAGCAACTGTGATTCTGGACAAAATGGTGGATTTTGATCTTCTTACAATTCATAAGTGTTCTGATAAGTTTGTTGAAAATGACATCATAAGTCAAGAAGCTCGGAAAATTGTCGATTCCCTTGATAAAAGTGATATGTGTAATTCTCTTCCAAATAACATTATGTATAACATAGCTATTGCAGGGCTTTGTAAATCTGGGAAGGTTGAGGAAGCAAGAAGTTTTTTGTCAATATGGTCATCTAGAGGCTTTCTTCCTGATAATTTCACATACTGCACCTTAATTCATGCTTATTCCATGGCTGGCAATGTGGATGATGCTTTCAACTTAAGGGATGAGATGCTGGGAAGAGGGATTATTCCAAATATCACTACATACAATGCACTAATAAATGGTTTGTGCAAATTAGGAAATATGGGTCGAGCACATAGACTTTTTGCTAAACTTCATCGCAAGGGCTTAGTTCCTAATGCTGTTACCTATAATATACTAATCGGTGGTTACTGTAGAATTGGTGATCTTAATGAAGCCTCTAAATTGAGAGAGAAGATGGCAGAAGAAGGGATTTCTTGAATCCATACACTGCTGTGATCAGTGATCTTTTGGGGGACACTTCATTGCTTCTGGATCAAGCTCTTCTGGTAGATCTTAAGCAAATTCTTCCCTGATGCTTAAATTTTGATGAGTTATAAGCACCAGTCTTAATACTACACATCTACAACCATGTGCTGATGCATCAGTTTCAAACCAAGTCAAAATTCCTACTTGCAGATGATTTCAGGTTCATAATAGCCCTATGGGGTTGAATGTAGAGTTTCATTCTTTTTGTTAAGGAATGCTAGATGTGTTATATAATTTTGGTTTCTATTACAATGATCAGAGAATCTGTATGATGCTTTTTTCTGGATGTGTCATTGCTCATTGGCCTATAAAGTGCTCATAGCACATGCTAATGACTCTGATATGGATTGATCCGCTACTATATTCAAGGTAGGGGTGGCAATGGGTAGGGTAGGGTAGGGTTTGAACCCAACCCTAACCCTACCCGCGGGTTGAGAAATACCCAACCCTAACTCTACCCGCGCTCAACCCGCGGGTTGACAAAAATAAACATTATAATGACACAAATATCTCATAAATAATACAAGTATCCTTGGTTCAGTGGCTAGGAATCTTTTGCACATGCTTAAGGTCCTTGGTTCAACTCCCATATGTAACATTTTTAAACATATATAACACTTATTATGGGGGGTGGGTAGGGCGGATAGGGTTGAGGCTCAACCCACATCCTACCCACTCCATAGGCTAACCCGCTCCGTGCCCAACCCTACCCGCAGCGGATCGGGTTGGTAACCCTACCTGATCGGGTTGGGTATCCACGGATAGGGTCCATGTTGCCAGGCCTAATTCAAGGTGCCGTTGGAACTCAATTCAGAATCCGATAGGTGCCGTTGGAACTCAATTCAGAATCCGATGTTGAGCTTAGCAATTTCTGCACAAGAGTGAATTTTTCAAAGAGGGTTATTTGCAAGAAGACGTTTGGAACTCAATTCAGAATCCGATGTTGAGCTTAGCAATTTCTGCACAAGAGTGAATTTCTCAAAGAGGGTTATTTGCAAGAAGACGTGATACAAGCAGCAATTAAATACATTACTGTATCTGTAATGTAATTCTGTATGTTAACTTTTGCTCCTTAACAGCCATGATTCTGATTTTTCCTCGAAACTTTATTACATGTATAATTCCTACTGAATTCATATTTGGTGAATTATATATATATATACCCCAACACGATATTATGACAAACATTTATCAAATTTATTACATTAGTACAGACTAATCATTCATAGCTAGTTGGCTGCAATATAATTTCGTAAATAAATAATATTCTGTCTAAATATATATACCTGAAGTAAAATTATCCTTCAACTTTATTCTTAAGTGTTATCTTTATTAAAACTTTTAAGCTAAAAATATAGTTTTCAATCTATAATTTGCAGCTTGTTATGGAGTGGGAACCTTGGACAATTTATATCGATCAACTTGCTTCTAAGCAATGACCCAAACAAAAAATATTTAGATTCATCGTTTTTAGTAAACTAATAAACAACAATTATGAAACGTGACTATTCAAGAAATGGATAATCAGGGTAACCAAGAACAAACGACCATTTGCAACAAGATCTGAAGTTGTTTTCGCCTCTTTTGGTTTATGTTTTGTTCGAGTGAGTTTGTTTGACCAATCCAATACTTGTTAGCTGAAATTCACTGCTATAATATTAGTTCCTAGTTAAGTCGAAAGAAGAATCATGAATCATCTTTAGAAGTCAATATTGTGTCACCAAGGGACGCTTTGGGTAGCTATCATACTGAATCTTGTGGACAATTTTTTCTTTCCAACAACACCTATTACATTATTGCATTCATTTTTACAACAGAAAAAAAAGTGTATATAATTTCACTTATTTTGTAAAACCCGATTGCAAACAAATTTCTATATTGATTAACCATTAAACTCAAATTAACATTTAACAATCAAGAAGCCTTTCACAGTAACAAAGTCCTTAACCAAATTAAATAATTATATACTCCAAGATATAATCTAATAATAATTCACAATTATTTAATTTCAACCGGCTGATAACTTATGTGAATAGATTTTTCGTTGAATTTTGGTTAACTTAATTGGATTTAATTGGCAAAAACGCTTGGATATATAACTAGAATGAATATATATTATGGTCTTGATAATAATAATAATAATAATAATAATAATAATAATAATAATAATAATAATAATAATAATAATAATAAATTTAATAAACAAATTTATTATATTATTTATTTAATTTAATAATACATATAAAATGATAATAAAATATCTGACACATAATAAATTAGATTATAGTGGTATTATTTATTTTTAATTTAACAATGTTATATGCCCATTAAATATTGTCATTTTGGGTCAGTACTTATTCCGTTATTCGTAATAATTTATACTTATCGTTGCAAAAATTTATACACAAAAAATATATAATTTATATCTATATTTATCAAAATTTATACATATTAATCAATACAAATTATATTTATATTTATTAAAATTCACATACATAAATTAATAAAATTTATTTACTAAAAATAATTTAATATTTATACCGATCAAATATTAGCCAAAATTACTAAAATCCGGTGCCCTTAAGAGTTTCTGTTTTTAACCATTGCAAACAAAATATACAGTAGTTACATGTAATGAGCTAAATATTGAACCTTGCAGTCTTGCACAATATATAATTAGTATTATATACCTCTACTTCGTTCTAAGCAATGACCCAAACAAATATAGATTCATAATCGTTCTTAATTAAACTAATAAACAACAATTATGAAACGTGACTTTATTCAAGAAATGGATACTAAGTGTGATATAGTTAAGAAAAGAAAATTAAAAAAAAATACAAAATTTTAGTTCTAGGATTTACACTTATGATTGATAAATAAAACACTATATATATAAAATTCATGGAGAGATATATAAAAGAATTATTATAATTATTAAAAATATATGGTATAAAATATTATGATTATTGATCAATTTTACTATAATTAATTATTAAATACTAAGAAATATAATTGTTTGAAATGGATACCTTTTAGAAATAAAAAATAGAGAAGAGAGGCAAACATACTAGCATGAGAATGGGCTACATCAGGTTATCAGTATGCTTGGTACCAACAATATTACATAAAATGTTAATTATATATGATTGATAAGTATATTATAATAATTGATAAATAGTATAATATTAGAATGATTGATAATTAGTATGATTATTTATTAATTATTAATTTTAATATAATTATAAAAAAATATATTTTTTTAAAATAAGTTAAAAAATATATATATATTAATACCAGAATGTGTTATATCAGTATTTTTAGAGTTAGAATATAACTTATTTTAGAATAATATACTGATGATGATGAATATGTAAAAAGTTAAAAATAAAAATTGGATATTAGATACCGAAAGCGAAATTGCCATGGATGAAGATAAAAAATGCAAAAAATAAATACAAAAATTAGGTAAAAATGAACATATTCTTATTGTATCTAATTATCTGTTAACAATTATAACTTCTTATTGAAATAAATAGTTTAATTGAAAATATCAATAAATTCGTGCACATGAGATTAGAAGTGTTCAAATTCAAACCGATTTAAATTAAATCACTCATCCAATTCAATCCAAACCGAAAATCGATTAAAACCGCTAATTCGGATTTGATTGAATCTTATTTTTTGCCAACCGTTGGATCGGATCGGATTTCGGATCTACTTTTCACAACCAATCCAATCCAATGCAAACCGCACAATGTATTATAATATTATTATTTTATTATTATGTTTACAATTATACTTATAACATATTCAATTTATTATACATTTTTATATTTTTCATATATTATTTTTTTTGGTGTCTAAACATGGAAAGAAACAAAGTAAACACTATCCTATATCCGAGCGAATGATTTGCTGGAGATCAGCACAAGGTTCAGACCAAATAACATGATTAGAGTTACTCTTGGCACCATTTCTAGCCATCCAATCCGCAGCTCTATTTGTTTCTCGGGACACCCACTCAACATGAACAAGCCAAAGACAAGATAAAAGCTCATCAATCTTGTGAACCAAATATGTTACTTTAGATGAATACCCACCTGTAAGCTCATGCATGATGTGCATAATGTCAAGACAATCCTTTTCACATATAATATCCCTCATATCGCAATCCCAAACTAAAACCAGCCCCCTCCAAACAGCAAATAATTCACATCTGATGATAGACCAGGGGGAATGCTTCCAGAGCAACTCGAGATCTAATCTCCCTTAGAATCTCTAATAATACACCCAAATCCCGCTAAATTTGAATCCTGATACAAGCTTACATCACAATTAACTTTAAAATTGTTGCCTACCGATGGTTCCCAACACAGGCAATTTCGGAGAGACCTAAAGGCATTGTTTCGATTCCTGTAAACCTGTAAGTCCTTAGCGGTAATTCTGGCTAAGGCAACAACCTTGTGGTCTGTCTAAGGGATTTCAGTATTGAATATGTCATTGTACCTATATCTCCATACCCACCAAAGTCCTGCACCAAAAGACGCCTCATTGTTAGCCAAGGCCTTCCGAAACCACTCTTCAAGAGCAGTACCAGCTGTCGAGTCCAGGATACTAGGATCTAACATATGTCAAATTGCCTTTGATCGTTCACAGTCTCTAAGGCAATGCTCCATAGTCTTCTGCACCTTGTTACATCTTTTATACATATCTGAAGAAGCTAAATGCCGCTTGAATTGAAAGGTCTCAGTTGGTAGAGCATCATGTAAGCCACGCCACATAGTAAATTTGAACTTCTTCGGAATGTTTATATTCCACAACCAGTTCCAGTTACTATTGGCATTTTAATTTAATATTTTCTCTAATAACCATCTATAACCCTCCCTTACACTATACTTTTTTGTTGCTGCAGGCCACCACTCCCACTGTGGCTCTAACTCAGTCGAACTAGAATATCTCAGACCACAAATAAATTGCTTAATCTCATGCGGAATAGGTGTGGTAAGACTATCAACCTCCCAAGACACCCCTTTCCATAAGTCAGCCACTATGAAATTTGATTCAGAAACATGTACATAAGGAACAAGGTTGCAAAGCTTACCAAAAGGAGTCCACTCATCATACCAAACTGATTTGTGGACATCCCCAATATTCCAATAAAGCCCTTCCTTGAAATGCTCATAGGCACTAACAATGTTCTTCCAGGTAGCCGATGAAGAATTTCTACTATTTTCGTTCATACCAGATTGATTCCTAAGATATTTATGCTTCAGAACCTCCACCCACAACTTCTCACTATTATTTAGACAATCCTATACCAACTTTCTCAGAAGTGCCATGTTAGCACAGGTAGTATCCCTAATACCCAATCTTCCTGCTCTTTTAGGAGTTATGGCGACCTCCCACCTGACCAGAGGCAACCCTTTGCCGGTCGCTTGGCCTTTCCACAAGAACTGTCTCATCAAGGAATCACTTTTATTACATGCATACTTCGGGAGAAGAGAAATTTGCATTTCATAAACCGGGATAGAGGCCATAACCGATTTAACAAGACAAAGCCTCCCTGCCTTATTCAGCAAGCATCCTTTCCAACTGGAGAGCTTTCTCGAAATTTTTTTAATAACCTCTTGAGCTGTCTTCCTGGAAGCTCTGGCATGACCGATGTTAATTCCCAGGTATTTATCCAAATTATTGTAGAACCGGATGTTAAAGACCCCTGAGAAAACCTCTTTTCTCCTCTCTGACACCTTCTTGGAACATTGGGCCTTTGACTTATGAAGATTTATCTTCAAACTTGACGCTCTAGAAAATAAGTCCAGGCAATGCATAACCTCTATTACTTGAGCTTTTGATGCCTTACAGAAAAGCAAAAGATCATATGCAAACATAAAACGAGAGAGTCATGGTCCGTTCCTAGAAACCGCTACCGGGTTCCACAAACCTTAGGAAACTCTATGAGAGATAAAGCAGGCAAGCATTTTCATACAGAGTATAAATAGATAAGGAGACATGGGATCTTCTTGCCTCAACCCTCTCTTTGGATTGAAATTTTGGAGCCTGTTTCTATTCCATAAAACTTCCAACGAAGAGGAAGTCACACAATTCAATACAAGATTAATGGTAGCCTTTGGAAACCCAAACCGGACCAAAGTAGCTTCCAAAAAACGCCAGTCTACCATGTCATAAGCTTTTTCTAAATCAATCTTGAACGCCATGGTCCTTTTTCGAGACTTAGTGTTCCTCATGAAGTACATAATCTCCTGAGCAATGATAATATTCTCTGTGGTTCCTCTTCCTGGAATGAACCCTCCTTGCAAAGGACCAATGATCTCCGACAGAAAAGGTCGGAACCTGTTAACTAGAACCTTTGTGACAATTTTATAAATTACATTACATAAGCTAATAGGCCGAAACTCCTGTAAGGAAGAGGGAACTTCCACTTTAGGAATTAGAACAACGAGAGTATCGAAAATAGCCACATTCATTGGCTCACCCTCAAAGGCTCGCTTGACCAGTCCACACACATCATTGCTAAGAGAGTCCGAAAACTCTTTGTAGAAAATTGCTTGAAATCCATCTGGCCCTGGGGCCTTAAACGAACTCATGGTCATCACAGCTCTTTTAACCTCTTCAGACGTCACTGGTTCCACTAGCTTTTGACAAGCCTTAGTACTAAGAGACGGGCAAGGAAAATGCCCCCTGGCGTCCAGGTCAATATCCTCCCTTGTAGAAAAGAGTTTTTGAAAGAAAGAATTTGCCGCTATTTCTAGAGTTGAAGTCTCCATGTTCTAAGACCCATCCTCCAAAAACAACCCATGAATTTTGTTCCTCTTTCACCTGATAACCGTCTGCAGATGAAAAAATTTTGTATTTCTGTCTCCACATCTCACCCATTGTTCTCTAGATTTTTAATACCACAACAGCTCTTCTTGAAGAAGGACAGCATTCAGTTCCTGATGCAAAACTTGCTTTTTGATCCTAAGCTGTTGATCCTCCTGACTCTCCAGAGTAATCTGAACGTCATTCAAAAGCCTCTCTAACTCCCTTTTCTTAACAAAAATATTGACAAAAACCTTTTTATTGAAGCTAGTTGCATCTTTTTGAACCTCCAACAAATATTTGACCACATCCGGAGCTCCTTTATTCCAAGCTGTATGAATAACATTCCTAAAAAGAGGATGAGTCATCCATGCAGCTTGGAATCTGAACGAACAATGGCCCTTGGTAGCCCTCTCTGCCATCTTTCACCTAGTGAACAACGGGCAATGATCAGAATAAAGGCACACCAGCACCTCAGTATAAGCCTCCGGAAACATCAGTCGCCAGTCCTGGTTGATGACTGCTCTATCAAGCTTCTTAGCCACCTGCACCCCACCTTTCACCTTCCTGTACCAAGTGAATCTTCTCCCAATAGCCCCCATATTAAACAGCCCATAATCCTCCAATGTTTTCACAAATTGTTCTGCTCTGGCAAGTCTAAACTGCCCCCTCTAACTTCACTCTGCAACAGCACATCATTAAAGTCCCCTAACACAATCCAAGGTCCATGGATCATATTAGCAATCCTTGTCAAGTCACCCCACAGTTCTTTACGCTGATGTATATGCGGATTAGCATACACTGCACTACAGTAACTAGAAGTATTGCCCATAGTGATTTCAAAACTGATACATTGATCAACTACATTCAATACTCTCACAGAAATATTTGAATTAGAACATAGAACCCAGATACCCCCACTATGACCATTGGTCTCAATAATACCAACACCCTGGTAACCTAGATTATTCCAAAAAGATTTCATCCTCTCGAAAGGAATATAGGTTTCAAACAGAATGAAAAAAGTATGGTGAAATTTATTCACTAACTCTTTACTATAAACTCGGGCCAATTTATTATAGGCCCCTCTAATATTCCAAAATAGAAAGCTTAAATCTAAATAATCCATAAAATAATTGCACTGTAAAAAGGACCAACCTCAACCGAAGTTCCTAACGAGATGATGAAGATCCACCATCATATCCCCTTGACACTTGCTTGTCCTTATCCGGTTGTTGTCCGGATTGCTTGTGTCCCTCCACTAACAACCCTTTCAATTTGCTGATTTGCTACTTGCTGGTGTCGCCAAGGCAATTCGGAGTCGACGACGAATTCTGCAAAAAAAGAAGGGCTCAACCTCTTCTGTCCATTTTTTAAAATGGCAGTGAAAGTTGGCACCGCAACGGAGACAGCTTTGCCCTTCACCCCTTGCTGTTTGGAAGACGCCATGTGTGCTTGAGATTCGCCAACCGACCCAGTCTTCACCCCTGATTCGGCTCCTCTCATACGTAGCCCAAAGTCACGGTTCTGGTCCAATTTCTGATTTAAGTGCATCGACACTTTGTCTTTAGAGGTTTGTTGGACTTTGTTTGATTGGCTCAATTTTTCTCTCCTTTTACCGCTGACTTTGGTCCAGTCAGCCTTATTTCCTAAATGCTGGACCCCACTTCCTTCCCATGCAACGTATCACCCAATTCCTCTCCAATTTCTACAACTATAACTGAATCTTTGGGATTGCATCCAAATTCAAAATGTAATTTATTTATTTATTTTAACTAACCTATAATTTTATTTCTATTGTTATGTTATCGTTGGTTTTTTAAGATATTGTTAAGACTTGCTATGTTATTGTTGGTTATTTGAAATTTAATGTTGAGACTTGTTATATATATATATATATATATATATATATATATATATATATATATATATATATATATTTAATTTTTTTAATTTACATAACCGCAAATCTAATCCAATCCAAACCGCTCGAAATTGGATTGGATCGGATCGGATTTTTTTTAAAAATCATCCAATCCAAACTGTACCGCAAGTAAACATAGTGTTCGGATCAGATGAGTTTTTGACTCAAAATCGATCCAAACCACACTGCAAACACCCCTACATGAGATCAACTCTAATATAATATAGAAGGTATTTTCTGTTAAATAAGACCCCTACTTAACGGTCCTTAATACAAATTTTTTCCATGCAAATAATTATTATAATTGTTAAATTTAAGAGTTTTTTTTTGCATCTTTAAGTGTTTGTTTGGCTGTCATTATCTTGATAATTTAAAAAATATCTTTTTTTTAATAAAAAATATCTTTTTTATTTTTTAGTGTGTTTGACAAATTTCTAATAATAAAAGTAAAAGCACTAGAAAAAAAAATCATTTTTGAGAAACTGTAATTTACATCTTTTTTTTTTAAAGATTTTTTTTACTTAAAAAAAGATGTTTTTCATATAATAAGTAAACAAAAAGTACTTTTATATTATTATACCCAAAAATAATTTATAGATAAAAAGATCTTTTTGTATGAGATGTCCAAACATAAAATTATTTTTACTTTTTCATAAAATCTTTTAAAAAAAGATAACTAAAAAATATCTTTTTTTAAAAGCTCACTCAAACAAGTCCTAAATCTCGAAATTATATTTTATAGAAATGCTTAAAATAGCATTAGTGATAATCAACAAAGTAAAGTGTCTTAATTCTCTTACTAAATTACTGATCGTTGGAGTTTTCACCTTTACATTGATATGATTGTGTATAGAAAAAATTATTTTAAACGCCTGTTACAGAGATTTAATTATTAAAATAATATTTTTAATATAAAAATTATTAAAAAATATTTGATTTTTATAATATTTAAATCGAAGGATTAAATTTTTTTTATAGAAAAATAAATATCTTTAAATTATTTTTCATTTATTTCTATTTTATAAACATAATATTTTTAATTATTTATTATATTCAAATTCTTATTGAATTCATTTATAACAAAAAAAATTGTTATTTCAAATATAAATATAGTTAATTAATTAGTGACTAAAAATTGATATGTCTATTTAGAAATTAATTTTAAACTGATTAGATAAATTATTGTATATTCAATCTATTATTAAAATTAAAAACAAATACTAAGCTTCATTCTCCCTAGAAACCTGTAAAACCCATTAGCAGGGAGAATCTGCGCAACATATGTATATACATTATATTAAATCTAATAATTCTAATAATTCCAATAAATCTTCTCTCTTCAAAACACTTCTTTATCTACATTAAACCATATTTTCATTGCAAAAGAATAGTGAAGGTAAGGGGAAAAAATGTGTAGATCCTATAATTTTTTAATTGAAAATAAAATGATGAACAAGTAAAAAAAGTTTAAATTATTTCGATCATACATCTTTATAGAATAATGATAAAAGAGTTAAATTTAAAGTCAGAGGATTTATCAATGGCATGGTTCTGAAAATCGGACCGGACCGGACGGTTCAATCGGAATAATCGAGAACCGGTCACCTAGCCGGTCCGGTAACAAAAAAAATCGTCTGACAAAAAATTGGTAAAAAAACCGGTCGAACCGGCGATTAACCGGTGAATCGAAAGAACCGTCCGATTTTTTAACGGTTTTTGGTTTGAAAGCTAAAATGCTAAACGACATCGTTTTGGCTAAAAAAAAAAGAGAAAACGCGTAAAAAAGGAACACAACGTCGAAGCCCTAATCAGTTTTCCTTCCCCTCTCCAGATTCCAGAAATCACCACCATTCACACCCAAGCTCCAAAAATCACCATCGCCACCAATTACCATCGCCACCCACAGCCATCAGTGAAGCCCACCGCCATCGCTATCGCCACCGCATCCCGCAGCCAGCCATCCACAGCAGTGACGACATTGACCACCGCAACCACCACCGCGTCCTGCTTCTCGCCGAGCCCACCTCCTCTGTCGTCATTGCCGAGTGTCGCCGAGCTCGCCTACTCGCCGCCGGTAATACTCTGTTCTTGATTTATTTGCTACCTTCTGTTTATGATTTATGAGCTCGCTTCCTTCTGTGAATTTGGTTGCTGCTTCTGATTTTTGTTTTTGATTGCTTCATGATTTTTGAGCTCGCCTCATCAGTGGTCTGTATGCGAGTTTTGGTGTTTTGGACACAGAGAAAGAGAAGGCCAAAGGGTTGTGTTTGTGTGAGGAGGGAAGAGTGTGGAGAGTGTTGGGAGACTGCTCACGCCATATTCTACGGTGGCAGCGATGCCTACGGAACAATGAGTATCCACTATCACTTCAAAGTTTCTTCCTTTCTAACCCTTCAACTAAAAAACCTTCACTTTTCTTATGTTTTACTATGTTTTCTAAACCATACTTGACACTTCTCGATTTTCTACTCGTTTGTTTCTCTTTTTTACAAATTTTTTTTGTCATTGCTTTATTTTGTTTGGAATGTATTTCTGAATTTTGGATTTCATATGATGCTCCAATAGGATATCTTCCATTTATGATATTGAAACCCTGCTTCCAATGCTTTTTTTTTTTTGTTATTATAGGACCCTTTTTGATTGATGTAGTTCTGTTTATTTGGTTAATTTCTTAGCTAATTGGTGTTTGTGTGTTAGGGTAGATCAATATGAATAACATGAAGGTTCCAAATGTTCCTGGTGGAGGGCTTTCTGCTCTGCTCAAAGTTAGCATCTTTGGTGGTCTTGCTGTGTATGGAGCTGCAATGGGTATTCTGTGCTTGTCTATACTAATATACCTTTGTTTTGCAATTGAAATGTTTGTGATGTGTTTTGCAACTTGCAGCACTTGTTCCATTCTGAAAGGGTATTCTATGGAAGTATTTTGTTATGAATTTTCTGGCCTTATGGTAGACTAACAGTCTTCTTGTGAAGCATGAGTCAAAAACAGTGTTAATGTGCTTCTATATATCTGAATCAGTGTATTTCAAAGTCCTGCATATGGTAAACTGGTTGTTATGTATCAACAAATTATGCTTGTCTGTATTAATATACCTTTGTTTTGGATAGTATCATTCAATCTATTTATACTTTACAGCCACAATTTAAGTGTTGCTAGATAATATGTACACAAGCCATGCCAATTTAAATTCTTTTGAGTTTCTTAGTATCATTATATTTCTCTTCGTTAATGATCTATGAAGTTGTTTAGTTATAAACTTTGATGTTTGAAGTTATTTGTGAACCTCTAATATTAAGTTATGAATAATTTATTATGTGAAATTTTAAATTTTATTAAGTTAGAAATTATTGAATTTATATATTTAAAATTATTTTTAGATTTTTTAATAATTTTATTTAATATTTAATTAAACCGGTTGAACCCCGGTCAAACCAGTAAACCATTGAACCAGTAACCTCACCGGTTTATTGACCGGTCCGATTCTCACAACCTTGATCAATGGTGAAACAGTATATGCAATAACTTTTTTTTTTGTTATAGATAAAGGTGTATAAATAAATATTTGAAGAAGATAGGTAAATATAAAGAAAATATGTTTATAATAAAGAAATAAATAAAAGAATAATATAAGGATTTTTGTTTTTTTATAAAAAATATTTGATTTTTCTATTAAATATTATAGGAATTAATTCTTCTTAATAATTTTGATATTAAAGATTCTTTTTAATAATTAAATCTCTCTAATAGTCTTTTAGTATAATTTTTTTTTGTGTATAACTAATTTTGTCTGATTTTGTCCAATTTAACAATAAGAGGATTTTGAAAATAGTAAGGGTTTAATTTTGATATATTGAGAGTGTAAAATATTTGACACAATCATATAATTATATTTGTCCTTTTGAATGATATTTACGAAATTAATAAAAATACTAGTTATTTTTAATGATATGACATTGCATGATTGAATACACGTACTGAGAGTATCAAAATTAAATTCGAATAGTAATTAGTAAATTCTATATAATTTGAGGTACTAGGTGGATATTAATATGGGATATGATTTTGTCACACTTGATTCTCTCGAATTGAACATTGATAAAGGCTGAGTTAGACAATTGGATGAAAGTAATTATTTATTTATTTTACGAAGAACACTGTTTAGCGTATAATTAAGGATGATCTTTAATATTATTTTTTTATGAAATATAATTTTTTTTAAAGTCAGAAAAAAAGGGGTGCATATATCATATTTTTTTCCTTATTTTTTTTGGTGGTCTTGAAGGTGAACAAGTAAATGTGTAGACTTTGTTTTGGACCTTATAATGCGTAAGCTTTTTCTTTTTATGGACAGGATGTGTAGTGTGTGAGTAAGATAGGGCATTTGTAGCAACCTTGTAGGCCTCTACGTTCAAGGAATGTGAAAGTTATTGAAATTGATATCTCCAAAACCTTTATGAGAAATGTACTGACCCAAGAAAAAGGTTAAACCTTATAGGCCTCTACGTTCAAGGAATATTTAATGTACTGATGTCGTATGTTGATTTACAGCTGCTGGATGTAGTTCCATTGGGAATAATTAAGGTTAAAGTCTGAAAATGAAAAGCCTGAAAATATACACATTCACACTTATTCTCATTAAATAGCATTTGGTAATTTTGTTGTCTGGATTCGGATACTGCCGCTAATTCTTCAATTATGAACGTAGTCCTCGACTGATCAAACTGATAAACGTTCATAGTATTGATGTACTTTGAATTGAATTATATGGCCTTCATTAATGTTTGTGAGAATTCAGTACTAACTTGATGAAGTTGGCCAAGGGCCTCTGAACCTTTCTTAGCAAAAGGTTCACCCAACGTAAATAACTTGACTTAACAAGAGCAGTGATGAGCAAATTACGAGAACCCTTCATGACAGCATTGATACACTCCGAGATGTTTGTCGTCATATGACCAAACTGACGACCTTCATCCGCATATTGCACCCAATGTGAGCAAGGAATTTCTTCAAGCCAGTTTGTGATTACAACATTCTCGCCTCTTAGACGGCCAAAATAATGAGCGAACTCCCGTTGTGACTTCGAATACGCTGCGTTAAACAAAACTTCTTCAAGTCTTTGTTTTTGAAGTGAGTCATGAAATTGGCAGCAATGTGTCTTATACAAAATGCCTGAAAAGCATGAGGTAGTTTCCATAAACTTCCTTCGGCGTTCAAGCATCATCAATTGATTTGTGCCTATCTGGAATCATTAAGATGCCAGGTTGTGGTATCACATGCTACCACAGATACAAAAGAAAAAATGACCAAACCTCTTTCGTCTCACCCTCAACAATGGCAAATGCAGTAGGCAAAATGTTTGCATTGCCATCTTGAGCAATAGCCATGAGTAACGTGTCTCCGTATTTACCATATAAGTGGGTGCCATCGATAGAAATAAGTGGCTTGCAATGCTTGAAAGTCTCAACACACGATAAAAACGTCCGAAATACCCGATGAAACATGACAGTGTCGACTAAATTAGGCCAAGGCTGTGTCACAAGTTGCACCCAAGTACCTAAAAATCCATTAACAATTAGCACATGTAGATGGTGACTTTATACAAAACTAAGATACAATGTAATGAATCTTACCGGGTAAGTACATATGCATAGCGAATAACCAATGAGGAAGCTCGTTTATGACTCCTCCCAATTGCCATATATTCTAGCAATTACTCTCTGTTTTGCAAGCCAAATCTTTCTGTATGACGCCTTGTAACCGAAGTGATTTTTCATACCTCCTTGCAGAAACTTGATGTTGATTGTTGGATCTGCTTTGACCATTATAAATATGTGCTGAGCAATAATCTTTGAATCCAACCTACGATGGTCTTAGGCCATGGATGTTTACATACAAGTATGATGACCATTGTATCTCCTAATCTCCCATTTTTCTTTTTTTCGGCGATATGCTATGCGTATGTTCTAAGACCAACTGGACCCGAACCGGATACACTGTACATCATACTTCAACTGGTCACTCTCTAGTATTTTATATTCAACAACCCTCCTAATGTTGTACCTCTTAACTGTCAACATGACTTCCTCCTTATTTTCAAATTGTTGTCCAACCTCGAACTCATTGGTTGGATCCTCTTTGAGGCCTCCATGAGTAAACGACCAATCTGAAGTCATTGCATCGAGATTCAACCTGGAGAAGTGATCCAGCCGGTCATTTGGTTGAGAAATGGCAGGCTATGTCAGAGCGATTCGTGTGTCCCTATAGTAGTTCATCTATTCTTTCTCATCACCATCATCAAGAATTTATGTTGGTTCATCATCAGCATCGTCTCCGTCATCAGGGTTAACTTCATAGGGTTCCATAATCGGATCCCTTATAATAGAACCCTCATGACTTTCAATAATATCATGCATCATTTTAGCAATAACAAGTTCAACGTTTGACCCCTCTTGACTACTTTAATTTCAAGTGGCATATTTAGATCAACCATCGTCCTTCTAATATTTCTTCTAACAACTCCACTTAACAGACTGTTATCAACAGTATTCGGAAATAATTCTTGTCCACCCAACTTAACTAGAAAAATGAATAATTCTAACATATAAACATTTGTCCATCGGTTGTGCCACGACCTTATAAGACATACGTCCTCGTCGTCACGTAATACCTAATTCAAACAACAGAAACATTTCTCAAAATCGTGGTCTAATAAACATAATAATAACTTAAGACAACTGTAATATACCTTTTATAAAACAAATTGCCATCTACTTCGGTCAGATATCTGTAGTAAAATTTTTCACTCTTTTCGTGTGTGTGTGTTGTTGAGCTATCCAATAGAATGTAATATCAAATTCTTCAATGCTATTTGTAGCAACCCTCAGTTTTAAAAAATATAAATATAAATAAGTTATAATTTATTTTATAAAATTAGAGTTCCTTATTTTTAAAAAATTATTTTTATTATCAGTAATTGAACTAATTTTATAATAATTTAAATTTAATCAAATTCATATTATTATTATTATTATTATTATTATTATTATTATTATTATTATTGTATATAATTGCCGTAAGTATTAAATTGCATTATAAGTTTATATATATTATATTCATTGCATTACTATTATTATTACTATGATTACGTTTATTATTATGATTACATGACCATCATTACTATTGTTAGTATTATTATTACTATTATTAACTATAAAGCATAGAAAATAAAAGGGGATTTACATTTTGCATTAGGTTACATATATATTATTATTATCATTATGCATTAGGTTACGTGTATAAATATATATATATATATATATATATATATATAATATTAAGTTTTGTAATATAATATTATGCTATTATAATTCATTTTTAGCTTTCTTCTAGTATAAGTATAATCTATTACTATAATTTTCTTATAATTTTCTTTCATAAAGTGTATATATAATATAAAGAAAGCTAAGGCAGCGTTTTAATCATATAATATTAACGTATGCGAGAGGAAAGAAAAGAAAGAAAATGGAGAGAGAAGACAGAAAGAGAACGTAAATTCTTCTGAACCTCCGGCTTCGATTTCTTGAAATTCGTAACTCCAATAAAAAATCTAATCTGATAAGAGTATTCGTAATCTCTTCCTCTACACGTTGGTACCATTTTTTATTAGTGGAAGTTAATAGTGATGCACCTCCTCTTTCCTTTGGGTTTGGCCAACGAAAGTTTTAGGAGGCACAGACGATTCTGGACGTTTTCTTCTTCGATAGCTCGGTCAGAAAGCTTCTCCAGAGTTTTGAATATTTTGATTCCGTACGAAGGTATGGTTTTGGTTTCTCATAGTTAATGTTTAATGTCACGTGAAAATTTAGGCTAGAAGACCTTAAGATAGGAATGAAATGAATGAATAATTGATGGATTGTGTATATAGTATAAAATGTGAGGCTTAGCTGTTGTCAATAATTTGCTATTGAAGTTGGTTGGTTTTGAAAAAAGATTTAATATTGGTATTTGTTTGATTTTGAAATAATTTGTTACTGAAAATTATTTGAATGACTGAGAGGTGTTTGGTTTGATAGTTGGGACCCTTGAAGGGTGGCAGAAATTTAAGTCTTAGAGGAGATATTGCCAAAATTTCTATAAGAATTGGAGTTTTGATTTGAGGTATTATTTTAAAAGGGAAAGAGATTATTATGTGGCTTGTGTATCTGAGACTATTTGTTGACCATCTGTCACAAGATGTGACTGGGCACTTTAACTCCCCGGATTCCCCCATGGGCATGCATATATATATAAATATTGAATATTATATTTGAGCTTGGAGTTCGTCTCCATGGAATACTATATTATTGAGATTGGAGTATGACTCCATGAAATATTATATTTGAGCTTGGAGTTTAACTCCATGGAACATTATCGAGCTTGGGGATGCGCGCACAGAGGGACTGTCCAATGGTTAACTACCAGGACTTGTCGGGTTGGCTGTATAACCGACAGATGAGACTCATCAGCCATATGACAGGCATACATCATATGCATTTGTTTGTTTGCTTGCTTGAGTGTGCATTGTTTTGGATTGCTTAACTGTTTAATTCTGTTTATCCGCTACTTGTTCTACTTGCTGTAAATGCTTCTCTATCTGTGTTTTTCTTGCTTGAACTGTATGTGTATGTTTTCTGAGAAATCCCTCTTGACAAAGGTGTGAGGGGAGAGGGTTGTTCTACCAGTGATTCGGAGGATTGGAGGCGACAGAAAGTGAAGTATTAAGTTAAAGTTAGATTCAGAACTAGAATACGTTAGATAACTTACCTAACTTTTGGTTTAGTTTATTTTATTTAAGAATGATTTTGAGTGTCGGAGTTCTAGGAATGCCTCTGGCTTTCCCGAGACCTTTTATATTAACTATGTGGGCACTTTTACCATACTGAGAACTTCCGGTTCTCATCCCATACTATGTTATTATTTTTCAGATGCAGGTCGAGAGACACCTCGTTGAGCGTCTGTGTATCCTCCTTACGAGCGAAGAACTATCTTTTGGACTGTCATATTTTGTTTTAGGCTATGTATATATGTTAATAGAATCTCCGCATGTATATTTTGTGTTTTGTCCCTCCTAGAGGTCGACTTGGAGATACAGGGGTTATTTTGTGGTTTGAGTTTCATTTTGGGTTGTATATATACATAATTATATACTCTGGCCGGCCTTAGCTTCGCAGGTCGAGTATGGAGCTTGCTATTAGAGTTTTGGAACTCTGATATGTATATATGTTTTCAGTTATCTTTCGATTTTACCTGTCGGCTTTACAAATATCCATGCGAGGGTGTCACGATTTTCTGTTTATCATTTTGTTTAGCTTGTTCTTCAAGGCTCCTAAATATGATTTCATCCAACTATATCTATGTACATATCCTTTTCTTTTAGAGGTCGTAATACCTTGTCACCTCTGCTTTACGACTTAAGCGTAAGGCTCTATGTGGTAGGGTGTTACATTATGATATCAGAGCAGTTCGTTCCTATAGAGCCTGAGGGATGGACTGATTAAGCTTCTGGGCATACTCTGGGTATGTGTATGTGCTATTAGGATATCTGATTGATATATGTGGCATAAATGTTCTTGAGCATACATTTGGAACTTGAAGCATTAAACTTGCGATATTGAGACTGATCAACTTAATATCACTTGTTTGGTGTGAACAGGGACCAAATGTCATCTCGTGGATCTGAACGAGGCATACGGAGAGGAAATCCCGAGGTTGAACCAGTACAAGGACGTCGAGGTGGAAACCCTAGTGCTAGTACGAGTAACATAAGTCGATACTATAGGTCAATGACCTTTACTGATTTCCTCAAGAATGATCCACCTCGGTTTAACGGAAACGCTAATGCCCTGGAAGCTGATCAATGGTTTCGAGAAGTGGAGAGGTTTTTGTACACCCAGCATGTTCCTGAAGTACAGTCAGTGGAGATAGTGACTTATATGTTGGAGGGAGATGCTCAGAATTGGTGGCAAAAATTGTGTCATACCTTACAGGTGGAGTTAACGGATGTCCCTTAACATAGATTCAAGACAGAGTTTTACGGGAGATATTTCTTGCATGTGTTTCGCATTGCAAAGGAATTGAAATTAATGCAGCTGAAGCAAAAGGATATGTCCGTTGCCGACTATACCCGTGAATTCGTCAATCTATGCCGTTTCTCAAAAACTTGTCAAGGAAATCCAGCCGATTATGAGGAATGAAAGTGTGCTCAGTATGAGAAAGGACTAAGGAGAGATATCTTTAATTACGTGTATCCACAAAAGCTAACAAATTTCACTAAGTTGGTTAAGAAGAGCCAGCTTGCAGAGGATTGCTCCATGAAGTGGACACTGCTACAGGAAGGCTTTGGTGAGACCACTCCAGAGGAGCCGCACAGGTACGAACTGGGAATGTGTTTTCGATGTGGAGCACCGGGACACATGTCTAAGGATTGTTCGCATGGGAGAGCCGCAGATGCGGGTTGGCCACGACAGGATCGAGGTAAGTATGATACCGAATGCGTAGAATGGATTTGTTCTATGTAGAGCTAGGACCCTGCTTTCATTTAGGTTACATAATCGAATTGGGAAGTTTAGGACTGGAAAGACTGGACATAGTTTTGAACTTGGATATGGACTAGGAGTTTAGGCCGATAGAAATATCTGTTTGATAACCGGTTAGGTGTCGAGAGAAAGAGTAAGTTGTGATAAATTCAGTGTCAGAGGCTGAACCAGTTTCGATTGTATTACGTAAGGTGACACCAATAGAATTGGCAGAACTTAAGAGCTAGATGAAGTGAGTATTAGAAGTGATAAACCCATTATTCTAATACCAACCTGCCTTATAACTTTTTTGCATCGTGTTTATCTTGTAACTTCTGTTTTTGCGTAGACTTTTAAGAATATTCTGGATTTACAAACAAAGCATGTCAAATCTTTCTGTTTTTCTTTGACATGTTCAAGAAGGGAAGTTATGTTAGTATGAATCTTTTATATTTTATATCAATTTTTGAGGGCGAAAATTTTTATAAAATAGGTAGAATATAGCAACCCTCAATTTTAAAAATATAAATATAAATAAGTTATAATTTATTTTATAAAATTAGAGTTTTTTATTTTAAAAAAATTATTTTTATTATCAGTAATTGAACTAATTTTATAATAATTTAAATTTAATCAAATCTATATTATTATTATTATTATTATTATTATTATTATAAATATTGTATATAATTGTCGTAAGTATTAAATTGTATTATAAGTTTATATATATTATATTCATTGCATTACTATTATTATTACTATTATTACGTTTATTATTATTATTACATGACCATTATTACTATTGCTAGTATTATTATTACTATTATTAACTATAAAATATAGAAAATAAAAGGTGGTTTATACTTTGCATTAGGTTATATATATTATTATTATCATTATGCATTAGGTTATATATATATAATTAAAACGCCGCCTTAGCTTTTTTTTATATTATATATACATTTCATGAAAGGAAATTATAGTAATAAATTATACTTATATTAGAAGAAAGCTAATAATTCATTAAGCTAATAAATTATACTTATAGTAATGAATTATATATATAATTAATTCTTAGCTTTCTTCTAATATAAGTATAATTTATTACTATAATTTCCTTTCATAAAATGTATATATAATATAAAAAAAGCTAAGGCGGCGTTTTAATTATATATATATATATATATATATATCATTAATGTATGCGAGAGGAAAGAAAAGAAAGAAAACAGAGAAAGAAGACCGAGAGAGAACGTAAATCTTTCTGAACCTCCGGTTTTGATTTCTTGAAATTCGTAACTCCAATCAAAAATCTAATCCGGTAAGAGTATTCGTAATCTTCTCCTCTACACGTTGGTACCATTTTTTATTAGTGGAAGTTAATAGTGACGTACCTCCTCTTTCCTTTGGGTTTGGCCAATGAAAGTTTTAGGAGGCACAGACGATTCTGGACGTTTTCTTCTTCGACAGCTCGGTCAGAAAGCTTCTCCAGAGCTTTGAATATTTTGATTCCGTACGAAGATATGGTTTTGGTTTCTCGTAATTAATGTTTAATGTCACGTGAAAACTTAGGCTAGAAGACCTTAAGATAGGAATGAAACGAATGAATAATTGATGGATTGTGTATATGGTATAAAATGTGAGGCTTAGCTGTTGTCAATAATTTGCTATTGAAGTTGGTTGGTTTTGGAAAAAGATTTAATATTGGTATTTGTTTGATTTTGAAATAATTTTTTACTGGAAATTATTTGAATGACTGAGAGGTGTTTGGTTTGATAGTTGGGACCCTTGAAAGGTGGCAGAAATTTGAGTCTTAGAGGAGATATTGCCAAAATTTCTATAAGAATTGGAGTTTTGATTTGAGGTATTATTTTAAAAGGGAAAGAGATTATTATGTGGCTTGTGTATTTGAGACTATTTGTTGACCATCTGTCGCAAGATGTGACTGGGCACTTTAACTCCCCGGATTCTCCATGGGCATGCATATATATATAAATATTGAATATTATATTTGAGCTTGGAGTTCGTCTCCATGGAATACTATATTATTGAGCTTGGAGTATGACTCCATGAAATATTATATTTGAGCTTGGAGTTTAACTCCATGGAACATTATCGAGCTTGGGGATGCGCGCACAGAGGTACTGTCCAATGGTTAACTACCAGGACTTGTCGGGTTGGCTGTATAACCGACAGATGAGACTCATCAGCCATATGACAGGCATACATCATATGCATTTGTTTGTTTGCTTGAGTGTGCATTGTTTTGGATTGCTTAACTGTTTAATTCTGCTTATCCGCTACTTGTTCTACTTGTTGTAAATGCTTCTCTATCTGTGTTTTCCTTGCTTGAACTGTATGTGTATATTTTCTGAGAAATTCCTCTTGACGAAGGTGTGAGGGGAGAGGGTTGTTCTACCAGTGATTCGGAGGATTGGAGGCGACAGAAAGTGAAGTATTAAGTTAAAGTTAGATTCAGAACTAGAATACGTTAGATAACTTACCTAACTTTTGGTTTAGTTTATTTTATTTAAGAATGATTTTAAGTGTCGGAGTTCTAGGAATGCCTCTGGCTTTCCCGAGACCTTTTATATTAACTATGTGGGCACTTTTACCATACTGAGAACCTCCAGTTCTCATCCCATACTATGTTGTTGTTTTTCAGATGCAGGTCGAGAGACACCTCGTTGAGCGTCTGGGTATCCTTCTTACGAGCGAAGAACTATCTTTTGGACTGTCATATTTTGTTTTAGGCTATGTATATATGTTAATAGAATCTCCGCATGTATATTTTGTGTTTTGTCCCTCCTAGAGGTCGACTTAGAGATACAGGGGTTATTTTGTAGTTTGAGTTTTATTTTGGGTTGTATATATACATAATTATATACTCTGGCCGGCCTTAGCTTCACAGGTTGAGTATGGAGCTTGCTATCAGAGTTTTGGAACTCTGATATGTATATATGTTTTCAGTTATCTTTCGATTTTACCTGTCAGTTTTACGAATATCCATGCGAGTGTGTCACGATTTTCTGTTTATTGTTTTGTTTAGCT
This sequence comes from Arachis hypogaea, assembly GCF_003086295.3. Lineage (NCBI taxonomy): Eukaryota > Viridiplantae > Streptophyta > Magnoliopsida > Fabales > Fabaceae > Arachis > Arachis hypogaea. The sequence goes on from NC_092045.1 coordinate 17,992,275, forward strand.
TGTTCTTCAAGACTCCTAAATATGATTTCATCCAACTATATCTATGTACATATCCTTTTCTTTTAGAGGTCGTAATACCTTGCCACCTCTGCTTTACGACTTAAGCGTAAGGCTCTGTGTGGTAGGGTGTTACACTATTAGAATGTTGACTTCCGATGTCATGTACGTAATTATTGGTTGTTCAGACTTAAAAACGATAAAAACCTTCTTCATCATACACTATTTCACTATCATAATGAATGGATAACAATAGATTTATTGACATTATAGAGAAAAAATGTCAAGATGAGAACCGAAAAAATGAATGAAGTAATTGTATTGAACTCCATTCTCCAACAGCGATGCTTTTATTTGGCAGAATCAACGGTGAAGTCCGGCGAACTATATGAAAATCATAAAGTTTGCTAGAAGTGCGACGAACTTGTCATAAACTAAAAAAAAACGTCTCCTGATATTTGAAGTTGGAATAATTTATTTTTAGAAATGATTTTTTTATTTATTTTAAAAAAAATCCTATTTTTTGTTTCAATAAGATTTTAAAAATCCCTATTTTATTTCCTATCCAGTTCCCTGGTTTGATTGAAGTAACAAGTTAAATATTAATGTGGGAGTGAAGTACCAATTCGGCCCCTGTCTATTTTCAAGAATGACAACACGACCCCTCAAAATAAAATCGATCCATTTCGATCCCTGTCTTCTGATTTCGTCACACAACGCGGTCCCTGTGGGTATTTTTCCGTCAACTCTGAATGAAAAATGCTGACGTGTCAGGTTTAGAAATGGACAGATGTCTAATTGTCTCTAAATTTAAATTGATTAGGGGTTTATTTGTCTTTATAATTTTTAAACAATATTTTTTTAGATTATTTTTTTATTTATTATATTAATATTCTTTTTCCAATAAATTATTAAATATATGATATAATAAGTACAAACTAATTAATAAATTATTCAAATTTAAAAATATCATTTATTATGAAACTAAATAAATTATTCTCAAATATAATTTTTAAATACATAAATAATAAACATTAAAATTCAGTTAATACATTAATAATAATAACCCTATGATATACTATTAGTATTATAATCTAGATAATTTTTCACAATAAAATGAAAACTAATGAACACATTATTTGATATATAGTAAAATATTTTTGAGTAATAACAAATTTAATTTTTTATCTCTTTAAACTAAATTAATAATTCTATTTGATATCTTTGTACTAAAATACATTATGAGCAAGCTACTAATACTAAATGAAATAATTAAAATATATAACCTTTAATGAAATAATTAAATGCTAATTGAAATAATTCTATTTTTTATCTCTTTAGTTGAATTTTAATATACTTAAAATTTTAATTAATCTATATTATTCTTATATTGATAAATCTTTATCAATCTATAACCTTATGATCATATGTATTATTAATAGATTAATAATATTATTGATACTTTAAATTTATTGAGTTTATAAATGGTCTCCATCATATATTAATTATATTTGAATTATTTCGTTTAGTATTAGTAGTTTACTCATAGTGTATTTTAGTACAAAGATATCAAATAGAATTATTAATTTAGTTTAAAGAGATAAAAAATTAAATTTGTTCTTACTCAAAAATATTTTACTATATATCAAGTAATGTGTTCATTAGTTTTCACTTTATTGTGAAAAATTATCTAGATCATAATACTAATAGTATATCATAAGGTTATTATTATTAATGTATTAACTGAATTTTAATGTTTATTATTTATGTATAAAAATTATATTTGAAAATGATTTATTTAGTTTCATAATAAATGATATTCTTAAATTTAAATAATTTATTAATTAGTTTGTACTAATTATATCATATATTTAATAATTTATTGGCAAAAGAATATTAATATAATAAATAAAAAATAATCTAAAAAAATATTGTTTAAAAAATTATAAGGACAAATAAATCCCTAACTAATTTAAATTTAGAGGCAATTAGACCCCTGTCCATTTCTGAACCGTCAGCATTTTTCGTTCAGAGTTGATGGAAAAATACCTACAGAAACCGCGTTGTGTGACGGAATCAGGGAACAAGGACCAAAGTGGATCAATTTTATTTTAAGGGGTCGCGTTGTCATTCTTAAAAATGGACAGGAGTCGGATTAGTACTTTACTCATTAATGTGGTATGTCTTGTTAGATTAGCATTTAATTTAACTACTTATTGTATTATTATTTAGAAAAATTTTTAAGTATACTAATACACAGGTGTTTCATTAAATTTTAACTATTAATTTTAGTTATATATCTTATATATATTTTATAATTAAAATCAATAATTAAAAATTACTAAAATACTAATATATCGATACACTTAAAAATTTTTCTATTATTTATAATAAAACAAATTATATGAGAATAAAAATTTTTGATATTTTTTAATCAAAATAAAAATTAAAATAATTATTTTGAAGAGATCAAAATCTTATTTAAAATTTAAAAAATATGTTATTCCTAAAACTAAGATCTACCAGCATTAATTTAAGATATTATTTGTTTTTTTCTTCCAAAGTTAGAGGTAAAACTCAAATCCGAGACTTCTAAATGAAAATAAAAAGATATATTATTTGAACTATAACTCGTTAATTTTAGGATACTGTTTTATTATCTTAACTAATTTTATATTTTTTTATTATTACATACATTGAATTTATTATCTCGTTAGGCGTATGGAGTTTTGCAGCGAAGTGGATATTTTAGGACTTTACTTTTAATCTTTTGTTATATATGTATAGATTTTCCTTATGTGTATATTTGTTTTACTTTTGTAGTTCTCAGAGGTGTATGGAGAACTTGGACTTTATGTATGTATTTTCGGATTGTGAGTTATATATATATATATATATGTAAATATTTTTCGGCCAGTCTTAGCTTTGCAGGTTAGGTTAGGTGCTTGTTATTTTGTACTCTTGATCTTCTGTTCTTACTCTCTATTTATATATGTTTATGAACTATAACTTTTTTCGTACACAAGTAATCCTTAATCTTGAGTGTTGCGCTTTAATTTTACGATTTTGTCTTACCTATTTTTCAAGACTCCTATTATACTGTCTTCTTTCTACTATTATACGTCTATATGTTTTATTTTAGAGATCGTAATACTATACCATCTCGATTTTACGACTTAAATGTAAAGCTCTGTGTAGTAGAGTATTACGTTACCACCACTGTTCCAGTTTTAAGTATTCCACCACCAACAAGTGTTTCTATTGATCTAGTGATTGGTGCATCCTAACCACAGCTTTTGTTCATACCCTGGGTCGAGCTGACCGACCCGGGATGTTTAGTGACAAAGCGACCGACCTCTTCAGGTCAGACTGTTCGACCTCTTCTCAAAGAGCTCGGCCAAATCGACAAGAAAGCCCAATAAAGGGCCCAAATAGAGGAACACGACCCAAATCCAGAGGCAATCCCAGCCTACAGAGATAAAGGCGGTTCCGTTGAAGATAAGCTGACTTCACCCAAAGATAAGATAAGATAAGGTAAGATAACTAACTTATCTTATCTAGAAAGGTCACTTCTCACCATTATAAATACACTGGAGCACCCAGGTATAACTCATACTCTGATTCTACTCAATACCTACTTAATACCCTTGCTAACTTAAGCATCGGAGTCCCTTGCAGGTACCCCCCACCCTCCGGGGACGAAGGATCAGCACCATCACCAAGTCCAACAAGTCGGACACGGCGGCTCCAGCCACCATCATCAAATTGGACACAACAGCTCCGACCAGCACAGAAGATCTCGTCCGAGATCGACCTACAGTTTCAGGTAACCCCCGGAATATTGGCGCCGTTGCCGGGGACCTGGACGTCATCCCATCACCATGGCGGACGACCATGACAACGACCACGATTCAGGTCTGGAGGATCGGACACCACACAAAAACGCGGGTGTCACGCTACAAAACACTCCGAAAATCGACAAAGACAAAGACTCACCAAATTCAGGGGCAATAGAAGCGATCCTGGATCGCCTAAAACAACTGGAAAAAGAAACCCAACAACAACGGGAAATTGGAAGAGATCTCCAAAGAGAGGTGCGGCAACGTCGGGAGTTGGAAGAAAAATTACAGTAATTGGAAGCCGATCTCAAGTCAAAAGCCCCCCGGGCTAATCCCGAGGAAAATTCACACAAAGAGCAAGACCCGTTCACTAGGAAAATCATAAAAACCAAAATTCCAAAAGACTTCAAACTCCCGGATATGACCCTGTATGATGACACCACGGACCCCAACCACCACCTCAGCAACTTCAGAAGTAGAATGTACCTCACTAACGCCCCAGATGCTGTTCGCTGCAAGGCTTTTCCAACAACTCTCACAAAGATAGCGATCCGATGGTTCGACAATCTACCCCCGAAGTCCATCTCAAGCTTTGATGACTTAGCTAAAAAATTTCTAGCCAGATTCTCCATTCAGAAAGATAAAGCCAAGCACGCCCCTAGTTTACTAGGGATCAAACAAGGAGATCGGGAGAGCCTCCGCAGCTACATGGAGAGATTCAACAAAACATGCATGGACATACAAAGTTTACCAACGGAGGCTGCCATCATGGGACTCATCAATGGCCTACGAGAGGGACCTTTCAGCCAATCTATATCAAAAAAGTACCCGACCTCCTTAGACGAAGTGCAGGAGCAGGCAGAAAAGTATACCAACATGGAGGAAAACGCTTGGTTAGGAGAAACCTCAAAATCGGGGGCCTCCTACCGAGACAAAGACAAGGAATCCAAAAGAAAAAAAGATCGACAAGGGGAGAAAATCAAAAAATACCATAACTGCACCCCTCTCAGGGCATCTCTGGTCAAGATATACAAAGAAGTCTGCCATACGGAAAAATCCCCCCTAGCACGGCCACTCAAAGGCAAAAGGGGAGGAGGAAACCGAAAGGAATATTGTGAATACCATCGAGTCCGAGGACACTCCACAAACGAATGCTTCGACCTAAAAAACATCATAGAAAAATTGGTGAGAGAAGGAAAATTAGATCGATTCCTGGCCACCCGAGATGATGATCAAAGAAAGAGACGAAGGGATGAAGATACCGAACAAACAGAACGATCACCTCGGACACCAGAAAGACATGTCCACATGATACACGGCGGATTCACAGCAGGTGGGATCTCCAAATTCTCTCGCAAAAGATATCTCAAAGAAGTATACCATGTCGAGGTAGAGGAGAAAGCACTCAACATTCCAGCAATTACATTCACTAAAGAGGACGCATCCGGCGTCATCACAAGACACGATGATCCCATGGTTATCACCATCATATTGGCAAACGCCAACCTACACCGCACCTTAATAGACCAAGGGAGTTCTGCCGACATCTTATTCAAAACAACCTTTGATAAGCTCGGCTTGGAAGAAAAAGAACTTAAAGCATATCCAAACAGCCTGTTTGGGCTAAGAGATACCCCGGTTCGACCACTCGGATACATACCGCTACATACAACCTTCGGAAAAGGGGACTAATCCAGGACCCTCAAAATAGAATACATTGTAGTCGATATAAGTTCAGCTTACAACGCTCTCATAGGACGGACAACACTCAACCAACTCGGTGCAATAGTCTCGACCCCACACCTATGTATGAAGTTCCCAACCCCAAAAGGGATAGCCACGATAAAAGCAGACCAAAAGACGGCACGTCACTATTATAACGAAAGCCTAAACCTCAGAAGCAAAGGAAAAGAGTTCCACACAATCGAGCTGGGCGGAGTTCATCGACGAGAAGAACTTCGTCCCCAGCCAGAAGGTGAGATAGAAAAGATTTAGATCGGAGACACCCCGAAAAAAACAACCAATATCGGCACAATCCTAAAAGGAGATTTAAAAGAATTACCAATACAATTCTTGCGAGATAATGTCGATCTCTTCGCGTGGAAAGTCGCAGACATGCCAGGTATCGACCCGAAGCTAATGTGTCACAAGTTGGCAGTCTATCTAGGATCTCGACCGGTGCAGCAGAGACGAAGAAAACTTGGGCCAGAGCGATCCCAAGCTGTGGACGAGCAAGTACAGGCACTACTGGAAGCCGGATTCATAAGAGAAGTCAAATACCCGCTATGGCTAGCCAACGTTGTCTTGGTGAAAAAATCAAATGGAAAGTGGCGAATGTGCACCGACTACACCGATCTCAACAAGACTTGTCCAAAAGATCCATACCCACTCCCAAGTATCGACACTCTAGTAGATGCTTCCTCCGGATACAAATATCTCTCGTTTATGGACGCATACTCGGGGTACAATCAAATCCCCATGTATCCACCAGATCAAGAAAAGACCTCGTTCCTAACAGCGAAAGCAAACTACTGCTACATTGTGATGCCTTTCGGTCTCAAGAACGCAGGAGCTACTTATCAAAGGCTAAAGAATAAAGTCTTCTCAGATCACATCAGAAAAATCATGGAAGTTTATGTGGACGACATGTTGATGAAGACACAAAGCGAAGATACGTTATTATCCGACCTGACTCAAGTGTTTTACACTATAAGAAGCACAACATGCGGCTCAATCCCGCAAAATGCACCTTCGCAGTAGAAGCAGGCAAATTCTTAGGCTTCATGCTCACACAAAGGGGAATTGAAGCAAACCCAGACAAATGTCAAGCCATACTCAACATGAAGAGCCCAACTTGTGCCAAAGAAGTACAACAACTCAACGGGAGGTTGGCCGCCCTATCCCGATTCTTAGCAGGAGCTGCGATAAGATCTCTCCCCTTTTATGCTACTTTAAGAAAGGGAAAACAGTTCGAATGGACGACGAAATGTGAGCAAGCCTTCCAAGACTTCAAGGAGTTCTTAGGACGGCCACCTATCCTATCTCGACCACGAGAAGGAGAACCGCTCATATTATACCTCGCAGTAGGGAGCCGGGCAATAGCCTCAGCACTAGTCAGAGAAGACAAACATGGGCAACAACCCATATACTTCATTAGCAAAGCGCTGCAGGGATCCGAGCTGAACTACCAGAAAATAGAAAAATTTGCCTATACCCTGATTCTAACATCTCGACGACTCCTCCCGTACTTCTAGGCTCACACCATTAAGGTTCGAACTTACCAGCCCATAAAAGGAATATTGCAGAAAACAGATCTGGCAGGCAGAATTCTACAATGGGCAGTCGAGTTGTCTGAATTTGACCTCCAATATGAAGCTCAGACGGCCATCAAATCACAGTATCTGGCCGACTTTATCGCAGAATTCACAGATGCCCTAGAAACCCCCACAGAATGGAATCTTTACGTGGACGGTTCTTCAAATAAAACTGGAAGCGACGCAGGCGTGATAATAGAAAGCAACCAAGGAACCCAAGTCGAGCTCTCCCTCAAGTTTGGGTTCCCGGCCTCAAACAACCAGGCAGAATATGAAACATTATTAGCTGGCTTGAAGCTGGCTACAGAGATCGGAGCTCAAAAACTCAACATTTACAGTGATTCACAAGTGGTCACATCACAAATAACAGGGAGCTACCAAGCCAAAGATCCAATCATGAAAAAATATTTGGACAAAACCAAGGAGCAGCTCGGATAAATCAGGGAGTATAAAATCTGCCACATACCCCGCGAACAAAATGCCCGAGCTGATGCACTCTCAAAACTAGCTAGCACCAAACCAGGGGGCAACAATAAGAGCCTCATCCAGGAAATGTTGCAAAACCTGTCAATCTCGAAAGAAGAAAAAGCCCTGACTATAACAAGTCAGGACCAAGGATGGATGACCCCCAAAATCAACTACCTCAAAACAGGAACGCTCCCCGCAAAAGAAAAGGAGGCAAGGAGGTTAAAAAGGGAGGCACAGTACTACACCATCATAAACAACATCCTGTACAAAAGAAGAATCTCAACACCTTTACTAAAATGCGTGCCGACCTCCAACACAAGGGAAGTGCTAGAAGAAATACACGGCGGCATTTGTGGCAATCATCTCGGGGCACGAGCTCTCGCCAAAAAAGTACTCCGGGCGGGATTTTATTGGCCAACTCTACAGAAAGAAGCTACAGAATTTTTAAAGACATGTCCACCATGCCAGAAACATGCCAACTTTCACATCGCCCCGCCAGAAGAGCTCATTAGCGTGACCTCGCCTTAGCCGTTTGCAAAATGGGGACTCGATCTTCTCGGCCCCTTCCCACAGGGATCAGGACAAGTTAAATTCCTCATAGTAGGGGTAGATTACTTTATAAAGTGGATCGAGGCAGAGCCCCTAGCCAATGCCACCGCTCAGAGAAGCTGGAAATTCTTATATAGAAACATTGTCACAAGGTTCGGGGTTCCATATTCAATGACCACAGACAATGGCACTCAATTCACAGATGCAGGCTTCAGAAAACTAGTAGCTGACTTGAATATAAAGCACCAGTACACCTCCGTTGAACATCCACAAGCCAATGGACAGGCTGAAGCTGCTAACAAAGTCATATTGGCCGGATTAAAACGGAGATTATAAGACGCAAAGGGAGCCTGGGCGGAGGAGCTTCCGCAAGTCCTATGGGCATATCGAACAACGCCACATTCCACCACGAAGGAATCCCCCTTCCGATTAGCATACGGAATAGAGGCAATGATTCCAGTAGAGATTGAGGAAGGGTCGCTTAGAGTAGTTCACTACAATGAGGAAGCAAATTCCCAACTTCAGAGAGAAGAGCTCGACTTGTTACCCGAAATCCAAGAAAGAGCTCGGATCAGGGAAGAAGCTCTAAAGCGCCGAATGGCTTCCAGATATAATCAAAGGGTAGTGCTGAGAAGTTTTACAGAGAATGATCTCATCCTAATTCGAAATGATATTGGAACAACTCGACCAGGAGAAGGAAAGCTGGCAGCAAACTGGAAAGGACCCTACCGAGTTGTAAAAGTACTTGGAAAGGGCTACTACAGACTGTCTGAACTCGAGGGACGAGAGCTTCCTAGGTCATGGCACGCCTGCAACCTAAGAAGGTACTACAGTTAGAAAAGACAAAGATCTCATCATTGGATGCACTCTTTTTCCTGAAAAGGTTTTTTAATGAGGCACCAAGTTGAGATTCAAGCAATCCCGTATGTATATATTTGCATTTTTTCTTTTTATAAAATATATTTTAGATGTTCTACAAATATTTCAAGACGCATTAATCTGAAGCATTCATCGTCCGATTATAAAGCAACAGATCGGCAGAAAGTGAAAAACAAATTTCACTGCACGATCACGATAAAGACAACCGTCCGATAAAGGTGAAAACGCGATTCACCTAAAGGACGATCTAGAGATGACAACCACTTTCTACAAATCGGCAAAGATGAATACAGAATAATGTAAGAAGTTATCGAAAGTGATCTAAAAAAGAACCTGACGAGGTCTTACGGATCTCTAAAATAATAACTTAAGGACTGGTCGAACGTTAAGAAGTCGAACCAAGTCAACCCAAGTTATAAGTAAACCCTGGAAAGAGGTCTGGCCAACCATATTAAAGAGGATTACTTTAACTTAGAAGGGCCTGACATAATCAAGTCAGCCCAAAACAAAAAGTTATACAAAGTAGTCCCTGAAAGAGATCTGACAAAGATCCAAGAAAGAGGACTACAAAAAATAACTTAAAGGAGACCGACATAACCAAGTCGAACTCCTATCACTAAAAAGTTATACAAGTAGTCCCTGAAAGAGATCTGACAAAGATCCAAGAAAGAGGACTACAAAAAATAACTTAAAGGAGACCGATATAACCAAGTCAGACTCTTATCACTAAAAAGTTATACAAGTAGTCCCTGAAAGAGATCTGACAAAGATCCAAAAAAGAGGACTACAAAAAATAACTTAAAGGAGACCGGCATAACCAAGTTGGACTCCTACCACTTAAAAGTCATGCGAAGTAGTCCCTAAAAGAGATCTGACAAAGATCCAAGAAAGAGGACTACAAAAAATAACTTAAAGGAGACCGACATAACCAAGTCAGACTCCTATCACCTCAAAGTTATCAAAGTAATCCCTGAAGAGAGACCTAAACAAAGGTCCAAAAAAAAGAGGATTACAGAAATAACTAAAAGAGGGACCAGCGCAAAAAACCCATCAAGAAACAAGTTGGACTCCTGAGTCACAACCTCAAAGGATCAAAACTACAAACAAATAAAATAAAACAATCCGAGGAGGTCAAGCTGCAAGATTTCAAACATCAGCAAACAGAAGTAGATGCCAAGTCAAAAAACTACTTTTTTAAGAAAAGGCCGTAAAAGGCCACCAAAACTTACCACCGAAAGACAGCAAGCTATTGTTCAAAATATAAATGTTGCTAGATAAAGCAACTAAGAAGAGTCAGCAATTAAATAAAAAAGTTTCAAAAGCCCAAAAGCCAGGCCAGCTACAGATCAACAAGCTTCAGGAACTTTCTTGGCATCATTAGGACAAGGAGAAGGCGGACGAGTCTAAATAGGCACGGCATCTACAGTTCCATCTTCCCGGTTTAGAACCTGGCAATCCGAATCAGGCGCAACTGGAAGAACAGAAGAAGTCGATACTTTGGCAGAGGACACAGGAGGAGGATCAGCATCATCATCACCATCGTCATCAGGAACAATCTTGCCATCCCTGACAACATTGTCCAGGCTGAAAGGGGTGAGATCGGCCTCGGGGGCAATGACCTAAACTTGCTCCTTCAAGTTCTCATAAGCAGCAGTCACACTACCCACGAGATGACCTTGGAGCTCAGAATAATCCTCCCGGGCATTGTTCAACTCCTCCCTTAGGCGCATCACCTCCCGATAAGTCGTGATGCAACTCTCCTTATGCATCAGGGCTGTGTCCTCGGCCAACCTCAAAGAAGCCGCCAGCGAAAGAGAACTCGCCTTCTCATTTTCTAGATCCTTCTCCAACTTGGTCACCTTTGATTCAAGTTCCTCCTTCAGCCCCTTCATCCGGTCGAACTCTTGCTTTGCCTCCTCCATAAAGGATTTGGTGGCATGAAGAGGAAGATTCTGAGCAGTCCGATGTATAGCAGCCGATATAAACGCCATTTGTACATGATTTCGAGCCATAAATTCCAAATGGTGGAGGATAGACACATCGTCCATCAAAAGGGAACCATAGGGAGCAATTTGCTGATCCACAAATTCAATGGCATTAAAATCAGGAGCATTGAGGTCAAAAGGCTCAGCGATCTTTCGTTTTTTATTGAGAGGAGCACCAGAAGGAACAGCAGAGGTAGGATGAGGATCCACCAAGCGGACCCGAGGTGTTGAGATTACCTTCTTCACCCCGGGGGAACTCGGCACTGATGGCTTCTCACGCAGTTGAGAGGGGGCAATATTACAAGACCATAACAGGTCGGTTTCAAATTGAGTAAAAGGAAGGGTAATACCCAGCGGACCAAAGAAGCAGACTCTCTCTTCGGAGGAGGGAGGGACAAGTTCATAGTTCTTCTCATCACCTGGATTACTACAGACCCTATGAAACTGCCTAAGCTGCGCGCAAAACTCGGAATCAACCAAGGAGACACACATAAGGACCATTGAGTCCACCCAATCAGCCATGCCCTCAGGAACCCGGGAAGGCATCTCTACAACGTTATGGCGAGAAGACATGAGGCCAACTAAATCCTACAATAATAAAAAAAAGAGTGGATTACTAAAAAAGCATCTCGGACAAAGGGCAAAAACAACTCGACCAATATGATACAGGCAAACAAACAGAAAAGGAAAACCCCAAGACTCAAACCAAAGTCCTGGGGCATCCTTTGGAGGCAGTAACAAAGCAAGGTTTCAGGAAATTTCTACAGCTTACGTCTCGGCACTCATCAAACAAGAAAATAAGGTTTCAAATGAAACAAAAGAAGTAAAAACACAAAGTCATCTAAGTCACCACCTTTCTACAGTCTATCAGCAAAAAGCATTGTCAAACATAAAAAATGCCAAGCAGAAAATCATCAAAGACGCAACCCTTTTCAGAATCAAGCAAAAACCATCATGGAAGGTGCAAACAGAAACGGCGACAACATGCAAAAGCCCTAAAAAAGATTCAAGCAACAAGAAAAGCAAGAAGATTCGCACCAAAAATGAAGAAATTCCAGAACACGCAACGATCAGGCATAGTAAAAGCAGAAAGGTCCGAACTTTCCTAAACAAAAGTTCAAACTTTCCAAAACCATACAAAGTAACAGAGGAAGAAAAGCAAACCTGGAGAATAGAAGAAAATCTCGAAGAAAAGCCGAAGAGCAGAAGCAACAAAGCTACCCCCCCCCGAAGTGGAAGAATGCAAAGACAGAAGGTGAAAATCTGGAATCAGCCCTCCTCCGAAAACGCAGTAGCAGAACAGGCATCGCAAAGAAGAAACTACAAACTCTGGGCAAGAAACAGAAAGTGAGAGAGTAAAGGGAGAAGTTACGAAAAAGAGCAAAGAAGAGAAACCGTTTTTTGATTGAGAAATTCAAAATAAAAGCCAAGAGAAAAAACGGGGCAATTAATACCAATTAATGAAGGTATTAAACCCTCCACGTTCCCAAGAACAAAGCGCTGGTATAAAAGCGCGCGCTTTTAGAGGAAAACGTTCTACATTCAAAAATCTACAAAAGAAGAAATCGACAAAATGCTTGAACTCGGTTTCACTAAAAGAAGGACCGACGTCAAAAGACTCGACCTCAAACAAGAAAACCGAGCTCAAGCAGGGGCACTGTTCATACCCTGGGTCGAGCTGACCGACCCGGGATATTTAGTGACAAAGCGACCGACCTCTTCAGGTCAGACTGTTCGACCTCTTCTCAAAGAGCTCGGCCAAATCGACAGGAAAGCCCAATAAAGGGGCCCAAATAGAGGAACACGACCTAAATCCAGAGGCAATCCCAGCCTACAGAGATAAAGGCGGTTCCGTTGAAGATAAGCTGACCTCACCCAAAGATAAGATAAGATAAGATAAGATAACTAACTTATCTTATCTAGAAAGGTCACTTCTCACCATTATAAATACACTGGAGCACCCAGGTATAACTCATACTCTGATTCTACTCAATACTTGCTTAATACCCTTGCTAACTTAAGTATCGGAGTCCCTTGCAGGTACCCCCTACCCTCCGGGGACGAAGGATCAGCACCATCACCAAGTCCAATAAGTCGGACACGGCAGCTCCAGCCACCATCATCAAATCGAACACAACAGCTCCGACCAGCACAGAAGATCTCTTCCGAGATCGACCTACAGTTTCAGGTAACCCCCGGAACAGCTTTAAGGCTAAGCAACTTTTTGTAATTTGTTCCAATCCCAGAATTCAAACCACAAAAAAAAATCAAGAAGTAAACTTATGTAAAAGGAGTTTTTTTATTGTGAAATTGTGTTATACGGAACATAAAAGATAAACAAGAAAATAAGGATTCAAACTGAATAAAAAGATACATTGAAATTAAAATAAAAATAAAAAGGATAGATTGAAATTGAATACAAAGAGAATCACTCTACTTTCTACCCAATTTCTTGACACAATAAGAAAGGGACTCCTCAACCTAACTTGCCAACGCCATAGTTTGGAAATTGAATCGAAGGGACTCATCAACCTTCTACTCAATTTCCCGATGTAACAAGAGAGGGACTCCTCAACCTCAATTGTCCACACCATGGTTTTATCACGAAACCAAAAAGGGGTTTTGAACCTCTAAATTATTCTATGCTACGACTACAATAGCTAAGGAGGTATTTATAACCTCTTATTAGGTTAAAAGAAAGAAAAACCCTAAAGTCCATAAACATAAGGCCCAATCTAGTAATTAAATAAACAAAATCAAAATACATTAACTTAAAATATTCTAAAAAGGTAAACTAATATCTTCTAAATAATACTTGAACTCTTCATATCTCGAACATTTGAAGCACGTATCAGTCTCCTCCTCTTCAAAAAAGATTCGTCCTCGAATCTTGTAGATAGAAAAATAGTATATGAAAAGCACAATAATTACAAGGAAGATAATTTCTTCTTTTTTTCTTTTTTTCTATATATTTCTTTTCTTTTCTTTTTGCACTGTATGCTTTTTTTATTTTTTTAAACAATAATGAAACACAAACGGAAAACAAGAACACAAGAACTTAAGGAAAGACGCGACAGACGTTGGACTCTTTTTTTGTGATAAAAGAAGAACAAATATAGATTAATAAGAATTAATCTAATACCTGAGCTCTAATACCAAATGATAAAGAAATAAAAGGATAAATAAGAAGATAAGAATACAAACTGAATAAAAAAGATACATTGAAATTGAAATAAAAACAAAAAGGATATATTGAAATTGAGTACAAAGAGAATCACTCTACTTTCTTCCCAATTTCTTAACGCAACAAGAAAGGAACTCCTCAACCTAACTTGCCAACGCCATAGTTTGGAAATTGAATCGAAGGGACTCATCAACCTTCTACTCAATTCCCCGATGTAACAAGAGAGGGACTCCTCAAGCTCAATTGTCCATACCATGGTTTCATCACGAAACCAAAAAGGGGTTTTGAACCTCTAAATTATTCTATGCTACGACTACAATAGCTAAGGAGGTATTTATAACCTCTTATTAGGTTAAAAGAAAGAAAAACCCTTAAGCTCATAAACATAAGGCCCAATCTAGTAATTAAATAAACAAAATCAAAATACATTAAATTAAAATATTCTAAAAAGGTAAACTAATATCTTCTAAATAATACTTGAACTCTTCATATCTCGAACATTTGAAGCACGTATCATTCTCCTCCTCTTCAAAAAAGATTCGTCATCGAATCTTGTAGATAGAAAAATAGTATATGAAAAGCACAATAATTACAAGGAAGATAATTTCTTTTTTTTCTTTTTTTTTATATATTTTTTTCTTTTCTTTTTGTACTGTATGCTTTTTTTATTTTTTTAAACAATAATGAAACACAAACGGAAAACAAGAACACAAGAACTTAAGGAAAGACGCGACAGGCATTAGACTCTTTTTTTGTAATAAAAGAAGAACAAATATAGATTAATAAGAATTAATCTAATACCTGAGCTCTAATACCAAATGATAAATAAATAAAAGGATAAATAAAAAGATAAGAATACAAACTGAATAAAAAAGATACATTAAAATTGAAATAAAAACAAAAAGGATATATTGAAATTGAGTATAAAGAGAATCACTCTACTTTCTACCCAATTTCTTGACGCAACAAGAAAGGGACTCCTCAACCTAACTTGCCAACGCCATAGTTTGGAAATTGAATCGAAGGGACTCATCAACCTTCTACTCAATTCCCCGATGTAACAAGAGAGGGACTCCTCAACCTCAATTGTCTACACCATGATTTCATCACGAAACCAAAAAGGGGTTTTGAACCTCTAAATTATTCTATGCTACGACTACAATAGCTAAGGAAGTATTTATAACCTCTTATTAGGTTAAAAGAAAGAAAAACCCTAAAGCCTATAAACATAAAGCTCAATATAGTAATTAAATAAACAAAATCAAAATATATTAAATTAAAATATTTTAAAAAGGTAAACTAATATCTTCTAAATAATACTTAAATTCTTTATATTTTGAACATTTGAAGTACGTATCATTGTGACATTTTGGTTTTATTAGTTTCTTTTTTAGTTACTGACTTATGTAAAAGAATATATCTTCGTTGTTATTTTAAATATTCTATATGTGTGGTATAGTTTTTGATGGTACCTACTTTTTCACATACAAATTTGGATATACTTTACATGGTATGAATGTTATTAATGAATATTTGATTTTATTACTATAACTTAACTTCATTTTTGTTCATATTTAAATTACAAGATACTAACAAAAATTATAAAATAGACCAACAATCACTTCTATTCATCTTTTCATAGGTACAATCTTCACAACCATCACATTTAGACTTATTTTTATTATACAATCTCCATATGTTACTTCACCACTTTTATACTACACACACAACTAATAAGACTACAATCACAAACATAATAACTAACAATAAATAAAAGATTTAATGACTCTATTGATTCCTATAGTTTCAAAATTTTCAATTAGGTCTCTATACTTTTTTTTTTAATTGAGTCCTTGCACCAATTTTTTTTTAATTGAGTTCTTACATTTTTTTTCTTTTATTTAGGTCCCTATACCAATTCTTTTTTTTTTTTTAGTTGGGTCCCTGTAAAATTAAGCTAATTACTACTAAGAAGGACTTAATTAGAAAAAAAATTTAGTGCAGAAATCCAATTAAAAAGAAAAAAAGTATAGAGACCTAATTGAAAATTTTACGAAACTATAAAGACCAACAAAATAATTAAATCTAAATAAAATGCCAACTTTAAAGTCCTAACTTTAGATTTTAAACTTTCAATCTTTTGGACAAATTTTATTTTTTATTTTTTTTTTACATGAATTTGCTCTATCACTGACTTCTTCTTCCCCCTAAATTTGTCAGCCAAATAAAAAGACCACACCAATTCTTCTTAACATTCTGCAAACACATTGACAGCCATGAAAAAAAATGTTACATATTGAAAATAGCAACAACACCAACTTCATAAATTAACAAAAGATATTTACATTGTAGTTTGAACACCCATAAAATAAACTCTTTAGATTTACATATGTTTCTGATCATTTGAAGACGGATTGGTTACCACATCTATATCTATGTGAAAGTCGTTCATGACTATTTTTGGGATTTCTCTTTCTACAGTTTTCCGTAGATCGTTAGTTGTTAGAGCTACCAATAATATTGCTGTTGCCATCTATCATCACCCTTTTTAAATGCACCTAACAACGCTAAAAGAGACGAAGAGAATGGCTTGTAGTGGTGGGCGATATTTTTTGAAATTCAGATTGAAATTAGGATACTAAATTAAATTAGAAACTTATAATTGTTGCGTAATATAATTGTTGGATGTCCAACTTAGCTTCTCTCCATATATATCATCACTCCAATTACGAATATTCATCAGAATATACTTTAGAACCATTATGAATCACTTTTGTTAAATTCAAAAATAAAATTAGGATAATTATAACTTAACGAACGATATTAAAACTTGATTGCATGTTCAGGACCACTTGAGATTTAACTTTAAAATAAAAACAAAAATAAAAAATTTGTTGTTCGCCGAAACCCTTGTACTCCAAGGATGAGCTTGTTCAGTCTTCTAAGGCTGCTGCTTCTAATCACTTCTAACCTTTTTCCATAGAACAACAAATATCAATAATATTAATTAGGAAAATCAAAAGTCAATCGCTACCGTCACTCTCTTTTTCTCCTCTGCGATGGGGAAATCATTTCAATCTTTTTCTCCTCTTCGGATTGTGTCATCTGCAAAATCGCAACGCCCAAAGCTGACGCAACCGCCCAAACCATCCCCGTCTCAATCTCCCACTAAGGAGCACCAACGGACGCCCCTCGCCGCGGTGGTTGCCGACTGTGCAAGGCGGTGGTTCCACGAGACACTCCAGGAGGCCAAGGCTGGCGACGCCGCCATGCAGGTTCTCGTTGGACAGATGTATTACAGTGGCTATGGCGTTCCTAGAAATCCGAAGAAGGTTCACTTCTAATTTTATTTCTTTAATTGATTCTACTATAACGGCACAATTAGACTCACCTTCTAAACGGTTATTGTGTATTGCTGTTAGCGAAGCCTAGCTTTTAGAAATTGGAAATGAAGCTGTGATTGAGTGTAGGTTCCATAACTTGGAAGATGTTCTTCCATGCAAACAAATTGCATGAATTTTTTTACTAGAATGTTCATATTTTTGTTTCTGTTATTTTTTTTTCTTTGGAAAAAATTGCATGAGTTTTGAATTTGAAGTCGAGATTACATCATATGGCTTCCGAGTGTTGCACAATTGGCAATCAAGTTGCATGCCTGCAGTTAATTGAATTTGAATATGTATATTTGTTTGTTATTCCCTGTTTCTGACTTATGGTTTATGATTTATACTGTTCCACACTTGGAACTTTGTCCATAGGGGTATGATTGGATTAGTAGAGTGTCCAGAATTCGGAGCTCAGTTTGGAAAGTAAACAAAAAACGTCCAGGTAATTTAGCATCTCTTGTGAATTGAGATATTGCACGGTTATATTTCCTCATTGTTCTCTGCTTTGTTAATGTATAGGTTACAGAGCAAGTGATTCAGATTCATGTGAACCGGAGGTCAAAACGAAATCTTGTCGTTAATTTGTAATACAAGGTAATGATTTAACTTCATTAATTACGAGTTATGGGATGAGTTTCTCTTTACAATGATAAAGCATATGCTGTGATAGCTTATTGTCACCATATCTAGTGCATAATCACTATAGCATCCCAAAATTTAATCAAACCATGTTAACTGACAATCAGTAATCGACTTTATTGTTGTTTCTTCTTAGTTATGTTGTTGTGTGGTCCATTTTCAAGGTGTTATAATAACTTAACTAAAATGTCAAGAGTGTAAGCCTTATTGTATAGCTTATTCATGACCAGAGCAGTCTTGTATTCTTCCTGAAAACTGCATATTGAGTTCTAATTCACAGTGCTCCATGTATTAATCACACATCTTCTATCACAATGAAAGTATCTCTTGCAGCGAGTCTCTTTGCAAATTTCTCTTGCTTATGACAAACTTATTTGGCAATGCTGAATACTAAATTCTAACCAGCATGGTTGTGTTGAATGTAGCAAGAAAGATTGATGCAGTTGCATGTTGAGACTTCAAATGTTATATCCTTTTAGAAATCAATTTTATTTTATTCTTTTAGGTGATCCTTTTGTTGTTTTGCATATGGGTAAAAATTAATTCACTTACACGAGACATCCAAAATAGATGCTAGTTCCCAGCTCTAGACTTCCTTTGAATTTTGCTCATCCTTGTTCCGAATGATACTGCCTGAATGTGTTGGACAGACGAGGTTAAGAAGGCAGTTGCACTTTCTTTCTAGGCATTGATTGGATTCATTGTTCTTCCTCTTTCGATGTTCATGAGTTTAATAACACTAATCTGATTTTATTTTGGTCCCATCTGCTTCATATATTGCATTGTCTTTGTTACTGCCAAGGCACCAATAATTGCTACAAGATGGTCACAATGACATCACCAGAAGTCCAAAACAAAGGAATAAATAAGAAGGTAGACACAATGTATAATGTTTCTAGTTGCAGCATTTATGAGCCCTAACTGGAACCATTTTAGAGTATGTCTACCTACTTCATGGAATGTTATGAATGATCTTGTGTGAGGCATCCACCACCATTAGTCCATGACATATAAATATATAATTGCTAATGAGAGCTGTTGGTTTTAATTTAACCCAATTTCACTTTTAATGTTTGATGAGCATAACATCCCATCCAGGGTTAATATGTTGACATATAGCGCCTGTAATGGGTGTAGCCTTATGCTAGAATTCTAGATGCTGTTCTGAGAAACTATTAGAGAAATAAAATTGCACCATTACTAACAAGTATAAGTTTTGGCCTAGTATAAGCACTTGATCTGACAATAACAAATCCATAATCATTGTTAGGCTTTGATTGGTTACAAAATTAACTGGTTCACATGCTTTATGGTTGTTCTTAAGTCAAGGTCTGCCAATTAGAAACTAGGGAACTTTAGATCATGATTGGATTTATTTCTATTGCCGTTTCTTGGGCTACTTCGAAACTACCAGCAGCATTTGCCTATTAGGATCATTTTTAACCTTCTGTTTTCCCTTCTAACATGGGATTCTTCTTATTTTTGCAGTGATATGATGTCAACAACATGAGACATTTTGGTATTCTGATATACAGTGTATACACAGCTTATTTTTATATATTTTATTGCATGTCCCATTTCTTAAATAACTCTTGCCTCAATTTCTTTCAAATTGTAAGTATCTATGTTAATTCTCACAATTGTAATTGTAGTCCTAAACCCTAAACCTTATTTTTATATCTTTTTCCTAGACACAATTGTATCCTTAACACCCCCTCCCCCCTTTTTTTTTTCTTTTTTTTTTCCCCTTTTTGTATCTGGTGGTACTGAACTGCACTCAATAAACATTTTTGCTTTCATTTGTCAGCCCAGTGAAGAGGAAATGTTCAACTACTTGTTTCAAATACATCCAAATTTAGCAGTGCAACCCAATTACCCTACGTTTTTAAGTACTTCATAATATCTTAGAGTACTTGTCTCAAAATGCTTGATAAAGGAAATACTACTTGATCTTTAAGAAATGGTTTATAAACGTGTTTTTCTTGATCAAGTTTATAAATATTACATAATTTTGTTAAAATATAGTTGCTCCAAATACATGTAATTCGTTAACATAACATGGAAAGAAAGAGTCCTTCTATGAGTTTATCAAGTGGATTTGATAAATTTGATGCTTTTAGCTTCTGCTTCTCTTCTGTCCTTTCTCCAATCCCATGGCTTCTCAGGATTTGACAAAGCCCATAATCCAACTCGCCTTTCTCTAGCTTCTCTTTCCCACTACGACAAGGAAAACCAAATCAAATAATTGGTTCTGATGAATAATGAAATTTTGGAAAGAAATTTGAACAGTAGCTGAGCACTAACTGTTTTCAGCTCTTCTCGTTTGTCATAGGCTTTATAGTGCCAAGCTAAACCCTTCTTTAGCATCAATTCCTTATTATAATAAATCACGAACATAAATAATTGTTACTAAGTTGCATAGAATATTACAATCACAGAGCTAGAACTAGAATGATTCACATAGAAGTTTATAAATTTATTACCTGCACAAAAATTCCATTATAGTAAACATCACTCACACAACGACCGTAGCGATCTTCTCCATAAACAAGGATCCTCAAAGATTTTCCTTGAACAGCATTTCTTAGTTCCTTTTTAGCTACCTTTCCATATCGCATTGAACTTTCCGGTGCATCAATTCCCCTGTTTTGTTCACACACAGTGCTAATTCAATGGATTTAAAATTTTAAATTAGCCATAGCGTCCAAATTATACTACAGCATTTGATGTTACCTTAGTCGAATTCGATACTTTCTAGCCAGGATTTCCTCATTTTGAATATTAAGAACCCTAAATCATAAAGCAACAAACTGCATTAGAAATATACTAATTTTATCTAAGGTTAGAAACACATTCAGTAGGAGTGAGTTAGTGGTGTGATAACCTATATCCGGAATCGATAATCTCTTTATGGAATGCATCAGCCTCTGCATGGTTCCTCAGAGCACAGGCTTCCGATCTTCGCAATGATGCCGTGAGCACGTTGGGAGGGACACATGGTGATTCCCTGGGATCTTCTGTGCTAACATAAACTGTTATACCATCACCATCTTCCACTTCTTTTGCGTCAACCTAGATCCATTGATATATAACTACCACGTTTTCTTCATGATTTTACACATGATTTAGATTTATGGATAAAGCAGACCAATTTCCCTTGAAGTAAGGCAATATTAGGTATGGCATCTCTATTATAGAAGTTACAAGAAGTCGATTTTCTCAATTTTATTTTTCAGTTGATCTAGTCAAGTGTGATATTTTACCATTCAACTATTTCTCTCACATGTCAATTGAAAAGATCTATTCCTTAAGTTATATGATACTTGGTATATTTAAATTTTATAAAATTTGACATTAACTTCTAAATAGTACTAGGACCTAGCATGAGCTATAAATAAAAGAGCTAACAAAGTTTAAGGGATTCAACTATTTGTATTAATGACATCCTCTTGAAAAGTCGGAGTCTCTTGCAGGTTCCTCCACTCAGAGTGGATCAAACTAGTGAGGACATCATCAAGTCCGGATAAACAAGTTAGAATAACTTCTTTTATAAGGAGGTACTATATGTAATGTCACCTAACCACATAATTTGCCTTTAATTTAATGGACTGAATTGAAATGTAATTCTTACCGGCAAGGTGTGCATTTCAAATTTTACTCCATTGGTAATAGAAGGGGATTTGACTTCATCTTGTGGTTGGGGAAGACCATAGAATGCTAATAATCCCTATAAATGTAAACAGACATATCAAACAAAATTTTCTTTTATTAAAAAATAAAAATAGTGTCAAACCTCAGAAAAAGTTTGTAATTATAAGTGATGCAAACCTCAACATCTGCCTTTTGATACTTCCTCAAGGTGTGAGTGACAAGTGTGGATGCTTCTTCAGATGTGGTGGGAAGAGGTTTTGCTTCTTTGCAAGCATCTAACAATTTTCTATACCTTCACAGTTTTGTCCAAAAATATTGTAAAATAATACAGAAACTGCATGAATTGTTTATAAGTCAACGGTTAACCTTTTATAGTCAATACCATTTAGCCTGATCTGTTTTTGGGGACACAACATGATTGCTTAACCTTTCTGGGACCTAAGGACATTAAAGGAATAAAAGCAAACAAATAAACAAACTGAGAATCTGAGATATCTCAAAAACTGGTGCTAGAAAATAGAACATAGTTGCATCAAGTAATGCCAGCCTAGTGCATATTACTTCTCTGTTCTGTAAGCATCATCAATGCATCATCGAAATAGGGAAGCATAAGCATATATACCTGAGAGGTAACACCAAAGTGAAGGAGATCATGAGCAAGTGCTGATACATCTAAGGTGGTGGCAGACTCAAGTGAGTCATAGTCGCCAGCATTTTCCATGCTTGAACTATGGGAAGCTCACAATTTTTTAAAAGCAGGTGAAAACCTGAAGGCACAGGAATCAGATAATGAAGGAAGAGATGATCTTGGGTTGCTTCCTTTGCTTTCTTTTGCTTTTTACTGGGACTAGGCCACTAGTACTAGGGTTGTACATGGACCGGATTTAATTATTACATTAGGATTCATGTTTGTTAGGACGTGATTAAATCGATAAAAAAAAATTTTAATAATAAAAATAAAAATTATTTTTTTGAGAAACTGTAATTTATATTTCTTTTAAAAAATTTTTTTAAAAAAATATTTTTCACATAAAAAATAAATTAAAAGTATTTTTATTTTATTTTATCCAAATATAATTGATAGATAAAAATATTTTTTTATATAAAATATTCAAACATAAAATTACTTTTACTTTTGTAAAAAATCTTTTAAAAAAATTAAAAATAAGATTTTTTTAAAAATGATGTCCAAACAAGCCCTCAATATTAGTATTTTACTAGATTTATTTCAAAGTTTTGAATTTAATTTTAAATTAATTTGAAATAAATTAGGTTAAAACTAGGATTTTTATTTTAAACAAATAAAATAAATATAAAAATTATATAGACACGCGTTGAAAAATTTATATTTTTATATTTTATTACTTATCAGTTATCGCGTTTTTAGATAAGACGATTTTTTTACAAATATATCTCGTTCTTGGTGAGGACTATACATAAGAAAATATAATTACATGTATAATCGCAAACGAGATAAGGCACAATTATTTTTAAGCGTATCTCGTTAATGAGAACGAGATACATATATAGTTATATGGTAAGGACGAGATGAAGGATCACCATGTGTTTATAATATGCAACGGAAGGAAAAAAAGTAGTCATAAAGATATATTTTGTTCTTAAATTTTATTCGAATAATATATAGATTAGATCTAAATACCTTTGGATGCTTTAGTAAAAACATTATTCTTCGATTGTACGAAAATTCTATGCGTATCCACACCGAGACCAATCTTTGCTGTCAACTCCTTTACCAATGGATATCTGATCTAAATTGAGAAACCTTTTTGCAACTCTTTGCACACCATAAAATTCTCCTCCAAGAATTAGACTCACATACATTTGTGTGTAGAGGTAAAAAAATAAAATTCTTGTGTTGGTTTCATCTATTTCCATTGGATTTGGATCTTCTAAAATTTGAATTTCACTTTAGAGAGTAAAGTGTGATCTCTCACCATTGATTTTATAGGTGGGACTAATAATAAATATGAAAGAGAAACTATTCAAGGGTAGAAGATCATACTTTACTCTCTAAAGTGAAATTCAAATTTTAGAGGATCCAAATCCATTTCCATTACTCTTAGCATACATATATATAGTATTAGATTTGTTACGAATTTTAAATTTGAATCCTTCAAATTTTATGAATCATATCATAACAATTTAAAATAGAATCAGTTAGGATCTCATCCAAACTTAGAATTCAAATTTAGAAATATAATAACTAATTATTCTCAAATCTCATTTAATATTCTCAATTATCATACTAGTATTATATTCTTGGTGTTAGCAAAAAATATAATAATATTTCATTTGAATTGATATAATTATTTATTTGATCAAATTAAAATAATAATTAAATAATTCTACAGTAAAGATTGGAACACTCGTTAGTGTGTGACCTCATAGATTCAATACTAAGCGAGTAGTAATTTAGTCATACTAAATTTACTAATCAAGATTGGCATAGCAACACTTCTCAACGACCTGATAGAATGAAATAATATATTTTTACTAAGAAGCTGAGAATAACAAAGTATAATTCCTTTCATCTTTTCAACTCTTGGTTAACCCTTAAAATATGTTTTATTTGTTAAACTTTAATTTATTACCATTATTATAATGAACTGTGAATGACCTAAGAAACTCATTTCTTCCTTCATTCAATTCCTTTGGCCAAGGTTTTATTTATTTTAGTCATTATAATCATAGAAATCAAACTCTTTACCGAGAGTTGACGGATTTTTTATTGACTACTCATTAATTCTACAAGTATTTAAATCATACCCAATGTCCATTCAACTAGCACATTAAGGTATTAGGTGTCCGAAATCAAAGTATAATAAATACATTGTTAATATATATTTATGGTGCATATAGAGATATTGTTGACAACAAAGATTGGTCTCGGTGTGGATACGCATAGGGTTAAGTACTAAAATCGTTCCTAAGGTAAGGGGCGAAAATCAAATTTGTCCCCGACCTTTTTTTGCTATTAAAATCATCCTGAACGCTCAGAAATACTTTAAAATCATCCTCAAGTGCATTAAAAAAATTTTAATTGTAATTTTGCCCCTGAACCCTTTGACGCTTCGTGTTTTATTCCCGCGAAAGGGCTTCATTCTCTGAGTAACATTACACAAGGAAAAACTGATCCTTCACCTTCAATGATGCCCTAACAGAGTGAGGGTTGGCCTGAGAAGTAGCGTCACTGCGTTTGCATTGCGTGGGAAAGAGTGGGAGAGGAGATAGTTCTCATGGCAGTCATCTCGAATCAGGTACGTGTGCAGCATTTGTTTCGATTTTTTGGAGCTTGAACTTAATAATGTGTCATGGGTATTTATTGGTTTACAAATGGGAGTTGGGTGTGATTTTTGTTTGTACGTTTTAGGTGATGGAAACCTTTAATCTGACTGTCTACTATGATGGTAGATTTGGATATGACAATGGTACATTGAAGTATATAGGGGGACAAAGGACAGTAATCGAAGATGTTGATATGGATTGCTGGTCTATTTTTGAGGCATATGCTGAGGTGGGACAGTTTGGATACACAAAGAAAAAGATTTCAGCTTCCTGGTATAAGGACCCAAATTCTGAATGGTTAGAGAATGATCTGAAGTTATTTGAGGAAGACAGAGATGCCATTGAAATGTGTAAAATAGCGGAAAAGAAAGGTCATGTTGAGCTCTATGTGGTCCATAAGGTTGAGCATGTTGAAAAATTTCCCGAAATAGGGCTTCTTGATGTTGGAGGACAGGGTGAACAGGATTAGGAGGTGGAGAGGGGCAATGCTGAAGAGGTACATAATCAGAATTAGTTGGTAATTTTTCAGGGTGAACAGGGTCAGAATGTGAAAAGGGACAATGCGAAGAAGGTTAACGAGGGAGATAAATTGAACCCAGAGGAGCAGGTTAAATCAAATAGTGACGACGATAGCAATGATGAGAATTTTATTCCATCTGATGGTGAGGTTGACAGTGCAGATGATGTGATGTTTACAGATAGTGAAGAGGAGTACAATGATGAGAGCGGGTTTGATGAAGTAAGAGGTGGGACGGATGGTGATCGGGTTGATAAAAGAAAAGGGGTTGTAGGAGGTGATTTTAGTGATGAGGAAGGGTTCAATAGTGATAAAGTGGATGTGGATTATGAAGTGGGTGGTGGTTCAGAGAAAGAGGACAGCGAGGATGATGATAACAATGAAGCTAGTCGATACCTGATACATAAAGATGTGAAAGACATGACAAGTTACAAATGAGAAGTTGGAACTGTATATGCTTCAAGGGAGGAATTCAAGGACACTGTAACAGCTTATGCAGTGCAAACAAGAAGGGGACTGAGGTATGCCAAGCTTGACTTGGTTAGAGTGAGGGTTGTTTGTCAAGAGGGTTGTCCGTTTTGGTTATACGCAGCAAAAATGAGTGAGGAAGAGACTTGGCAACTTAGGTCAACGAACCTTAAGCATACTTGTGGCCAGTCACATAGGGTTAGGATACTGCATACTGGTTGAGTAGAGCATTTAAGAAGAAAGTGAAAGGTAACCCAAAGGTGAAGATAAAGGACCTGGTGAACAAGGCACAAAGGAAATGGAATTTGACAGTGATAACATCAATGGTAGCTAGGTCTAGACAAGCTGCATTGGATGAGATTCAAGAAACTTACCGGAAGCAGTACAAGAGGATTGCTGACTACTGCTCGGAGCTGATACGGGCTAATCCAGGGTCATCAGTGACGCTCAAGGTACAAAGGTCCCCTGATTTTGAGGTTAAGGACCAGCATCAGGGGTTAAACAATTATTGCATATTTCAAAGGGTATATGTGTGTCTAGCTGCTTACAAGAAGAGCTTCCTGCAGTGTAGAAAGTTTGCTGGGTTGGATGGGTGTTTTCTAAAGACACCTCAAGGAGGGCAGTTGTTGACAACAATAGGGTGGGATCCTAATGATCAAATGTTTCCAATCACGTATGCCGTTATAGAGGCAGAGACTAAAGACACCTGGAAGTGGTTTCTCCGGCTGCTAATTGATGATTTTGGAGCTGAGATAATTGGGAAATCAACCTTCATGTCTGATCAGCAGAAGGTAAATGGTTATCCAATTGATTAAAATCTGTTTATTGATAAATTTAATTTCTGGATGTTGAAGCTTTTATCCTTTATTGAAACGATTATTGTTATGTCACACAATTTTACCTGCTCTATTAGGGTCTACTGCCTGCTTTCGATAAAGTCATCCCAGGAGTAGACCATAGGTTCTGTGTCTGCCATTTTTACAGCAACTTCAGGAAGAAATTTTCTGGACTACACTTGAAGCAGCTGATGTGAAGGTGTGCAAAAGCTACACACTGGAAGGAATAGGAGAAAGAGATGTAAATCATCAAACAGATCAATGTGGAGGTGCACAGACATCTAAATGCTATTTCTCCAAGATTTTGGAGCAGGTCCAGGTTTAATTTTCATTCTAAATGTGACACTCTTATAAACAACATGTGTGAAAGATTTAATGGTGCAATTGTAGAGTCTAGGAAGAAGTCTATAGTTACAATATTGGAGGATATCAGGGTTTATTTGATGAGTAGATGGGCTGTTAATAGAGAAAGAATTAAAAAATTTAATGGTACAGTTTTACCTCGCATTAGGATGAAACTAGAGAGGAGAGGCAGATCAGCTGGTGAGTGGAGGCCTTACTGGTCTGCTGCACAAACATATAAGGTTGTTAATGGATTGAATAAATTTGCTATTAATCTTTCTGCTCATGAGTGTTCTTGTAGGAAGTGGCAGCTTAGTGGTATTCCCTGCACACATACCATAAGCTGCATTAATTTTAAGGGCCTTGACATAGATGCATTTGTTGATGACTGCTACAAGAAGCCTGCATATGTCAAGTGCTATGATTCAGTGATCAATTCTCTAAATGGCCCAGATTTGTGGGAGAAGACTAACTTTGATGATGTCATGCCCCTTCCTTATCGAAAACCTAGACACAGATCAGTCAAAAAGAGGAAGAGATGACCAGATGAAGCTCTGAACAGCAGCTAGTCCCACTTGTCTAGGAGGGGACAAATCCAGAGGTGCTCAAACTGTGGTAAATCCGGACACAAGAGGGGAGGATGCAAGAAGCCATCCCTGGATGTAAGTGTATGTACATCATGCATGTTAGGGTTACAATTTTATTTTTTCATCAACTGCATTCTTTAATGTGTTTCAGACCCAACAACCTAGGCAAGCTGCTATCAAGAGAACCAAAGGAGGGAGGAAGCCTTCATCTAGCAGACCCATAACCAGTTCTAAGGCTTCATCACAGCCTGCTATGCAATCTGCAAGTGAAGGTAGGAGGAGGTTCACCAGGTCTAAAGCATCATCTCAGCCCCAACTAGCCACCACCTCATCTAAACCCAACTCAACCCATTTCAAGTCCAAGCCCACATCACCCTCAACTAAGCCCAACACTCCACCAGCAGGTACTCTCCACCTAAGGCCCAAGAGAAAGCTCATCAGAATCACCACATAGCAACCACCAGCACCTCAACAGAAGGGTGCATCTAGCTCGAGCCAACCAGCCAGGACTGTCTCCTTTAGTCACAAAATTCCACTTCATGTATCTCCAAGAAAGCTGAGGCTCATGAAAAAACTTTCATCAAGACTTTGGAGAAAATTTTAGACTATTGTGAAAATTTGAGTTTTGTGCTGTTATTAATGTACTGTTGATTGAGTAGACACAATGTTTGAGACACTTCTTTTGGTTTGTTTGAAACTTACACAACATGTTTTATGATTTATCTTTCTTAATGAGCAACAGAGTTGCTCTAAATTTCTGGATGTCCTAGGTATCCAGCTTTTGTTGTTGTTTCCCTAAGCCTAAAGAATATATTTTGTTCTGTATCCATATAATAGAATTGATGGTGACTGAAGTTTTCACCTTTTGGTGTTATTTTTCTATGCTTATTAATGAATTACACATAGTTGTGTTCTACCTAATATTATTCTGGTTCTGTTTAATAAATTTTCACCTTTTAGTTGATATGTTGTGGAGTTGATTAACACGACTCTTCATTCACAATTTTCAAGCTAACAGATAAATTTTCCTTTCCAATTAATTGTCAATTTACAAGAACAGCATTTCACTCACATAATTAATCACCAAAACCCTAAACCAAACCCACATGTTCATTCAAGACCCAGTACAACTCAATTTACAAAACTCAGACACACTCAAACAAATCCAAACTGAACCCTAAATTCTCCCCTAATTTCATCAACTATACTTCAATGGCATCACACATGCTACCCCCTGCCTCTAATTGAACCAAATCTGCGACCAAAAGCAAAATAAAACAACCCATCCAACCGTTCCCAACACTGCAGCAACCTTGAACTTCCACTCAATGTCCCTCATTTTTGCTTTTAGGGCCGTAACTTTTCTCTTCATCCTTGCAACATGAGGATCCTCACTCTTTGCTTCTGCGTCTGTCCATCAGAAGAAATCACACTCCTCTTGGATCTGTAGCAACCCACCAGAGTTAGTGTCTAGAACAAACAATACATTGCCATCACCCACCTACAAAAACTTAAAACCCTAACTTCATAGTAGACACACCCCCAAAATCGTCACCCAGGATTGTTCCTTGTTCCCGAAATTCTAAGCACGGTCTCTCCCCATGTCCACACACAAGCTCCCTCTTTTGTGCAGACGATCGACTCCGACACGACCGTGAGCTCTCGGCAGCCATGGCTCCACTCACCTTCGCAAGCCCTAACTCCTGCTCTGCTTCGTTGGTTAGGGATGAGTGCTCTAATTTAATCCCAACCCTTCCCAAACCAATAATTTATAAAAATAAATAAATAAACAAATAAATTAACTTTATTCATTAAAAGCTCCAACAGACAGTAACGTCTAAAAGAGCAAAAGTGTCCAAAAATTTTGTTTTAAGGAGGTGAGGATGCTTTTAAAGTGTTTCTGAGCGTTCGAGATGATTTTAATAAAAAAAAAAGGTCAGGGACGAAATTGATTTTCGCCCCAAACCTTAGGGACGATTTTCGTACTTAACCCTAATTATAACCATTAGGAATTCTCAAATTGAGTCAGTTCAATGGTCATATATATATATATATATATATATATATATATATATTGATCTTTTCGAATTATTAATGTCCTTTTTAATAATCTTATGACCAAGAATAATTTAGATTAAATTATAAAAGATTCATCTCTTAATATTTTAATCACTGTTACAATGATAAATCTCTAAATTTAATCAATGACTTTCTTATATTAACATTTTAATATAATAACAATAATAAATTATTTGATACATGATTGATTGGATTGTGGTCATACTACTTAGTTCCAACATGAGATCCGTGTAAAATCATTCTTTTAACAATACGACTAGAGATCTTTTAAATTTATACTTTAAACAACATCTTATTATATTAATTTAAAAAATTTAAAACAAACACATTCAAGTAGAATTAATATTTTTTTAATTTAAAATACAAATTAAAAAAAGTTAACTAAAAATAAAATTCAACCATTCAATTTTAAACTTTAAAAGATTATAAACATTGCGCGCTCTCTGTCCGTACTCCTGTAACGTGTTTTTTGTGTTTTTCTGGTAAAAAAATTTATCTTTTTAATATATATTTTTGTTTATATTTGAACGAGAGATCTTTATTTTTGTAAGAATAACTTTAAAGCTATAGTAGCTAAATAAACATAGTAACTGCTATCTTCACATCTATCTTTTTATGAAACTTTATAATTTTAGATGTGTTTACAAAATATTTAGTTTATTATTTGTTATTTTAGATGTATTTACTTAATCTTACCAAAAAAATTTATATTATATATAATTTTGGATGTGATTTAAAAATATTTTATTTATTATTTTGGATGTGTCTTGAATATAATTAAAAATTATACCACAAATTAAATTACTTTGTTCGAAAGACATCATTAAAAAATTATAAATAACACTTTTGTTTGTATCTAAGGGAAAAAATTTCATTCTTGTAAGAATAATTTTGAAACTATTATAACTAAATAAATAAAGTGATTATTATCTTTATGCTGAATAGTATATTTTTTATGATTTTTTATAATTTTAGATGTGTTTATAAAATATTTAGTTTGTTATTTATTATTTTAGATGTATTTATTTAATTTTACCAAAAAAATTATGTTATATGTATTTTTATATGTATTTTAAAACTACTTTATTTATTATTTTCGATGTGTACCTAACAATATTTAACAAAAAATAAATAAATAAAAAGCGAATTCTATAAAACCAATTGCATTTAAGAAGACAGTGGTATATATTTAATTAGTTTGGAGTATTTTTTTTTTAAATGTGTTTTTAACATTTTAGGATAAAATAACTAAGAGGAACTTAATGACCTAGAAAGTTCAAAAATGAGAGAAAATTAAGAAATATAAAAGTTAAACTAAATCTTAAAAAATCGAAAAATTAGTGATTAAAAAATTATTATAATTAAATAATTAGATTTAAAAGTTGTTTAAAGGATGATTAGTATTTTTTTTTCTAAAATTAAGAGTGAGATTCAAATCCAAAACCTCTAGGTAAAAATGAAGAAACTATACTATTTAAATTATAGTTTCTTGAGCGCATTTTTCTTCTTTTAAATATTCATGATATGTCAAAATTATATACATATTTTTTAGACAATAATATAGTATATTTCTTCCAAGATCACATTATTAGTATGTTTGAAAGACATCAAATTATTATGTATTTTTGTTCATATAAACTTTATTGATAACAACTCAATCATCAAACTTTCACACACATATTTAAAATAGTCATTAAAATTAATTATTAGTATAAAATATATGTTACAATATAAATTATATATTAAAAATAAATTAAATAATATATATATTTTTAAATAAATATACAATAACTAATTTTAGTTATTAATATAAAATATATATTATAATATAAATTATATATTAAAAATAAATTAAATAATACATATATTTTTAAATAAATATACAATAACTAATTTTAATATATAAATAATATTTTTGATCAATTAAAATGCTCGCTACTCATACCTGTATGTGGAGCAAAAATGGAAAAAAAAAAACAAGCATATCTGTATTAAAAACATTTTTTGATTATAAAGATATTGGGAACGAATACATAAAGTATCATAATAGTATAATTTGTTAGGTGAGGCAAACTACAAAAATTTTTTGATATAAATATTAAAATGGATAATTTTATTATGCATTTTATCCTCATCACTAAAAATGAAATAGTTATGCATTAATCTCATTTTCATCATAGACAAAATATATTTAAAAATGATTTGTAGTGACTTAAAAAAAATTTTAAAAAATAAAACAATGCAAGTAAATAAAAGAGCGGAAAGGAAAAAACAATGAGACAAAATGTTGAAGGTTGCAGAAATGTGACATTATTTAGATATGGTACTAAATAATTTCCTTTTTTTTTTAACCATGAAGGTTAATACGGGTAGTTAAACTTTTTATTTTTATTTTAAATCCTCCACATGATTGTAGTTGATACCAAGATAAATATTATCGTTTTGACGTGAATGTGGATTTGGACCTCAAAACTCAAAAGTCTCGTTGTGTTGGACTCCAAAAATTCCATAAAAAATATTCTTCATTCAAGACAAGAAACGCACATAAAATTTAATTAGTACAAATTTTTATTTTACTGATTATCTTTTATTATTAAAAGTAAACTTTTCCATTTTTTTTAAGTATATATATATACTTTTTTTATTTTATAAGAGATCACACTTTATATACTGATAAGATATAATTTAAATAGTATAATTTTTTTATACTCATCTAAAAATTATGGGTTCGAATTTCACTTTTAACTTTGAAAAAAATTACACTTTATACATTAATTAAAAAAATTGAGAGAATTTTAAGTTTGTGTATTGGTCAGTTGAAATTGATACCTGTGAATCGTTAAATGATTTAATTAATTTGTGAATCGTTAAATGATTTAATTGATTTGACTGATCGAATATCAACTTCACATTAAGTCAACTTTAGCTTATGCATTTGTTATGAGTTTTCAAGAATTTCATTTTCATATTATTTTTATAGTTTATTCTTTTGTTATTCTTCTACTCTTTTTCCCAATAAATTGCCACATGAATTTTGAGAGAGTATGTTAAAAAATATATTTAAAATGTTATAAATTAATATAATATTTAAATATATCTTATATTAATTTGATATTAAATTAATTTCATCCTTACCATTTGATTTTAGTTTACAAATAAATAATCTTTATTGTATATCTAATAACACATTCGATGATTCGAAGATCCAATTTTATCATGAATTCTAATATAACAATTATTGGTATCCATCTCACTGCCTCGAACTTTTCAACCAACAATATCAAATTGAAAAAAGAAATAAATACTGTTTGGAGGTCAAATCCGTGTCAGATATATCATGCTTGCCAACCAGTCTTTAAATTAAGATCTCTAATTTTTTAGTTTAAATATATAAAAATTTAAAAATATATTTAAATTTTTAATTTTTTTAAAATTTAGATACATTAATTATTAAATTTAATTTATTTTATTTTAAAAAAAATTTTACGTATATATTTATTAATTAAATTAATACAATAAAAATATATTTAATTTTTTAATTAGATCTAACAAACTCAAATAAACAAAAAAAATCAATATATCTAAATTTTTAAAATATTATAAATTTAAATATATTTTTAAATTTTAAAAAATTAAAATGTCCGCACTTTTTCTAAATTTAAGAGTAAAGTTTCACCTTTTTCTCTTGCACAAAGTAAAAGCTTCCTTAATTCACGAAAGACGAAAAGAATCCAATTCCATCTTCCTCGACTTATTATGCATATATATAAATACTTGATCCATTTCACGCGGTTCCAAAACCGACCCTACTTTTCTTTTTCCCTTCCTCTTTCTCAGTTACGTACCTTTCCTCTCTGTTGAAGCTTTAAGACACCAATTCAGCTTTCTAACACTCTTCCTCAATCAAAATGGCAAATGTAAGAGCCAAAAACCACAGCTATTCGATAATTTATTATTGTTTCGTTTTTCTTCATCAATTGAACGGCTAATCAAAATGTTTGTTGTCATAATCAGGTGGTGGAGTTGAAAGTTGGTTTGCACTGTGACGAGTGCATCAAGAAGATTCTCAAGGCCATCAAGAAAATTGAAGGTTTGTTAATTTTTCCATACTATAAATAGACCAAACTATATATTAATCATTTAATTGATATACTTTATTACTTTAATAGAGCAGAAGTTACTTTGACCAAGTATTTGGATAGTTGAAACTAATTAAGAATTTTCGATAAATGATCAGAGATCGAAAAGGACAATTGTTCTAAAACTATACTTTGGCGTTAATTATCCTTAGCAGATATTGAAACGTATAATGTGGACACGGAGATGAACAAGGTAACTGTTACGGGGAACGTTACAAGAGAAGAAG
This sequence comes from Arachis hypogaea, assembly GCF_003086295.3. Lineage (NCBI taxonomy): Eukaryota > Viridiplantae > Streptophyta > Magnoliopsida > Fabales > Fabaceae > Arachis > Arachis hypogaea. The sequence continues at coordinate 18,026,667 of NC_092045.1, forward strand.
TGATCAGAGTTCTTCACAAGATTGGGAAGAATGCTGCTGTTTGGGAAGATGATACTCAAACCAACAAGTGAAGTTGAGTCTACCAAACTAGTTTAGTTTTTTCCTTTTCTGCACAAAATATATTAATAGTAATAGTACTTCTGCTATAACTTATTGCGCTATATGTAGCTATATTATATATGTCGGATGTGAGATTATATAATGTATATACGAATATAATGTTATATCTACTTCAGTTTTGTATTTTGTTGAACTTTCTTTGCTTATATTACCATAGTGTACTTTTACGATTTTTTTTTTCACTGAGAGATTTTTTTTCACCGATTTATATGTAGGACTTGTGTTTATTCTCTATCAATTGTGCCAGCTATTAAAGAGGACTTTTAGAGTTGGGCTAGGTTTGAAATGAGAAAGGAAGTACGTAAGAGATGGATAATTAGTTTTCAAGCAGTAATTTGAAATGTTTACTTGAGCAGTTGAGTAGGGATCAGAGTATTTTTTTAGTTTTTATTAACAAGAATAGAGAAAGTGGTACTTAGATCTTTTGTGAGTTGTGAAGAGTGATAAATATCTGATTGCTTTAGTTGTTGATAGTGATATTAAAAATAGGAAAAGTTTAGGGGGCAGTAATTTTATTGTATTTTGGCCAGCATGTAACCAGCAGAGAAAGGTGAGCCATTGGATGAAATCTCACACCAATTTTACACCATCAAATCATCATTGATGACTAATTGATGGCTACCAATCACAAATATTGCTGACCCCTAGCATTGCTCTTAAAAATAAAATAATAATTCAAGTGATGAAATTAATGTGAGTTTGTATTAGGAGTACTTAAAACACATTAAGATTGACTATTAAAAATGATATTCGGCAAAACAACATGTCAACAACAACAATAGTTTAAATATTAAAAAAATACTAAAAAGCTCATTAAAATTTATTATTTTTTATTATTAATTAATTATTAATATTTAAAAATATAGAATAAAATATATTATTAAATTATTAGATTAAAAAAATTAAATTAAAAAAATGAGTTAATAATTAAACAATAACTAAAATCAATAAAATTTTGATAACTCTTAATATTTCTACAAATATTAAAAGAAGAAGAAAAAAAGAAAACAAAGAAAAAAATATCAGCACCATGAACATAGAAACAGATCCTAGCAAAGCTAAATTCACATCCTTATCTTGAAACTGCCTCGGATTATGGATCCTCATCCATACTGCAACTGAGGTTATAGTTACACGTCATTATGCATCACTTTCGTCGTCAACACTAGTCAAGTAAGTAAGCATATCATGTTTTATTGTTTTTGCTCTGTATAACCAATAATAAGTATTAGATTTGATTTTAATAAAACGTTGACATTATTGACTACGATGGATTTCCATGCTCATATATTTTCTCCAGTTCGCATAATTTTGTGGATTTGCTAAAAGGTCTCGTGTCAAATATATTATGCAAATATAAATAGGTTGAGTGAGTGGATGCTATAACCACCTCACTTGAAGGCAAACCGTTAAAATTTGTTAACCCCAAAATACAAGGCTAGCCTCTAAGTCCCACCTCTACATTTCAAACACTTCACAAGAAAAAAAAAAATTGTACTTTCAACAAGAAAAAACTTTGTTTTTCTAATCTTTTCTTTTAGGTTCTTCCCACATTCACCAATTGCTCTTTGGATTATTACATATATGCATGGAGGTGAATAGGACAATAATGGTGTGTCAAAATCCACACAGCTATGGTCACAAGGATGTTTGGCACTTAGGCAACCCTCTAGATTCTCCAACTTCTCTTCTATTTGTTCAGGTTTCTTTAATCACCATGCTATCACAAGTGATTGAGGTTTGTCTCAAGCCTTTAGGACAATCCTCCCTTGTTTCACAGATTCTTGTAAGCTTTCATTCATTAACTTTGTTCCATCATCATTTATTAAATATTATGTATGAAACACCATGTTGACTCTTTACTTATTCATCATTGATTTGGATAGAGACTATAATTATGGTTATTAACAGGGTGGAGTGATATTTGGGCCATCAGTATTGGGACAAAAGAAGTCACTAGCAAATGCTTTGTTCCCAATGAAAGGTGCCATGGTGCTTGAAACACTTGCATCTTTTGGCCTAATGTTCTTCTTCTTCATAGTAACGGTGAAGATGGACATTGCAACAATGTTAAGGACAGAGAAACAAGCCATAGCCATTGGTCTCTCCACATTCTTCATCACATTGGCAATCCCAGGTGGATTATCATTTCTATTAAAGAACTATGTTTCTATGGACAAAAGCCTCTCAGAAGCTCTACCAGTCATAGCCATGTCACAAGCCATGACCGTCTTCATAGTGGTCTCCGTCCTCTTGACAGAGCTCAAGATCCTTAACACGGACATAGGCCGGCTAGCTATGTCCTCGGCTATGTCGGCCGACATTGTTGGCTTCTCATTGACAGTTCTAATGTTTGCAATAATGCAGAACAAGGGTGGCACCATTGTGTCCTTTCTTTGGATAATTCTGTCCATAGCTGCATTGGTAGTTCTCATCATTTATGTCATGAGGCCGGCTGTCATCTGGATGCTGAGGCGATCAGAAGGGAAGCCGGTCGACGAATTGTACGTTGTTTGTATCTTTATCTTTGTTCTGATCGCCGGATTCCTCAGCGAACTTATCGGCCAGCATTTCGTCATGGGGCCTATACTCTTCGGCTTGGCAATCCCCGAAGGGCCGCCCATGGGAACCACTTTGATAACTAAAATGGAGACTATATGTCTTGGATTCTTTTATCCAATCTACCTTGCTGTTAGTGGTTTGAAAACTAATGTGTTCAAGATCAGCTTCCGGTCCTTTTGGATTGTTGGTGTTGTAGTTTTTGTGGCTTCCATTGCAAAGATCGTTGCTGTTATGTTGCCAGGGTATTATAGTAGTAATATGAGCATGAAAGAGTGTTGCATGATTGGGCTCATTCTGAATGCAAGAGGCATAGCAGAACTTACCCTTTACAATATGTGGAAGGGTAGCAAGGTATGTGCTTTCTTTCTGAATTATATGTGTACAAACTTTGATAAATATAAATACAAATTATATGTTTCTTGTGTATAAAAATTCTGTAAATATGGATATAAATTATTACTGGCTAAGTACGGATAAAAAATAATAATATTTACTAATCATGTAGTACTGTTTTAATTTAAACTTTATATAAAATAATAAATTTAATTGATTCTCTACTAAAATAAAATTGCATCTTTATACTAAAATCGGTCTTATTTTATTAATGATCTCCAATATAAAGTGAAATTTAAAAAAGGCCTACTTTCTATAGATGACATATTTTTTGGTTTCCCACGGTATCCTCCATCTTAGCAGGTCAAGGACTAATCCGCCACCATACTGAGCTCCATTTAAGGGTTTGTCGCTGGCCAATGGGTTGCTGCATGCACAAAACTCCAAAAATATTCTATTGGAGTTGGTTTAAAACTTAATTTACAAATAACATTTTCCTTTGTTTCATTTAGTCTCAAAATAGGTGAATGCTCATAATTCCACAGAACAAATTCTCATATCACTTAAAGAATGTTTCTCAGAGAAAATAGTACTTGAATGTACAGCGATTGTTTAATTTTAATTCACTAACATAATATAACTCTTCTCTATATGACAGTTATTAACGGAGCAAGAGTTCTCTTTGATGGTGGTATTCATTTTGATTGTAAATGCTATCATATCACCGCTTCTAAAGATGTTATATAATCCTTCAGAACAATACCATGCCTTAGGAAGATGCACAATTCAGCACACAAGGCGAGATTCGGAGCTTCGAGTCATGATCTGCATTCACAACAACGAAAACATCCCTACACTGATGAACATTCTAGAAGCATCCTATGCAAGCGGAGAGAGCATGGTTGGAGTCATAGCATTAATCCTAATAGAACTTCTTGGAAGATCAAGGCCTCTTCTTGTTGCTCACCAAGAACATGAAACATTGAGGTTAGTACTGCACTTATGAGTTATGACACCTAAATACTTTGTTTCTATTCACCAATAAACTTGTTTCTATACAAAATTTTCTTGAAAATGTTATCGGAATTTGGGATACAATTTTGTATTTCCTCTTTTTGTATTGGTCAAAATACTAGTAAAAAAAATAAATTTTATTGGTCAGTTAACATTTTAAGTTATTGTATTAGACTTGTTAAATTTTTTTACCACAATTGTGATAAAAACTCAAGTGTAGTTGATTTCACCTGAAGTTGATATATGAGAGTCGTTAGATGATTTGACTGATTTGACTAAATTTTCATCTAACGGCCGTCATCTATCAACTTCACGTGAAATCAACTGCAGCTGAGCTTTAACCGATTATTGTAGGTACATGTGATGCATAACCGAAGCAGCATATTTAATATTTATATTTGGATTTACACAACGTAGGTCAGAACCATGCAGCTCAACTCAAATAGACAATGCATTGAAGCAATATACACAACAGAACGAAGGTTATGCAACAGTTGAGTCCTTCTCATCGATCTCAAACTTGGACACAATGCACGATGATGTCTGCAGAATAGCACTTGACAAAAGAGCTCACATTCTAATCGTGCCATTTCACAAGCGTTATGAGATAGATGGAACAGTTGAAGTGATTAACAGAGCAATGCAGATTATGAACAACCGAGTCCTCGAAAAAGCGCCATGCTCAGTTGGAATCCTCATTGACAGGGGAATCTTGTGCGGATCCTCATCACTCTTAGTCTCTCGGACAACATACCACGTCGCCGTGTTCTTCATCGGCGGCGCGGACGACGCGGAGGCGCTTGCTTACAGCTCAAGAATGGCCCGGCACGAGATAGTCCACGTGACGTTAGTCCGATTCCTGCTCTTCGGAGAGGAGAATTCGAAGGAGAGGAAGCGTGACAGCGACCTTGTGGATGAGTACAGATACTATAATGCAGGGAACCGCCACTTTGAAGTGATGGATGAAGTGGTTAAAGATGGGATAGAGATGAGTTCTTGTATAAGAAGGATAATTGACTATTTTGACCTTGTGATGGTTGGAAGAGAACACCCTGAATCTGTTCTGCTTCAAGGGCATGATCAATGGAGTGAGTGTCCTGAGTTAGGGACAATTGGGGACATGTTAGCTTCACAGGATTTTGTGACAAAGGCTTCGTTGCTTGTGGTGCAACAACAGAGGGTAAGAGGGAGGGTTATTAAGAACACTAATGTGAATCCTATGCCACCTCAAAAGGATCAAATGATGATGGTACCTGATGTTGTTCTTCCTCATGATGAGCTCAATAGAGCTTCTTGTTCTATTTCAGTAGTGGACAGATGAGAAAACAAACAAATTTTGTAAATTATATTGCTTTGTATATTATAGTGTAAAGAAATTTGAGTCTTCCCACCTTTTTCTTTTCTCTCGTTTTCTCCGTCTTCCTTTGTTGAGGTTTCCACTTATATATTAAGCATTGTTGTGAGAACCGGATTCGAACTTACTAGTTCCACCGAGTTAATCGGAAATCGCCAATGAACCAGTCTAATTCATGTCGCGAAACATTGAGGTTCAGATAAGAATTTATCACACAATGGAAATACAAAGTAATTTTTTTATAATTTATACTATTAAATAGATAATACTAAAAATACTCTAAACAGTAAATTTAATGACAACAATTAAAAATATCAGACATTAAAATTTTTTTATTGTAAAAAAATCTCTAAAAGAAAAATAAAAAATCTACGGTATTTAATCCAGTAAAAATTTTCATGGTCAACATAACGAGGACACAATCAGTCTTTCTAATAGCATTAAGAAATTTTAACAATCAACAAAATATACTATCAAAATTGATAGAATCAACATAAATACTTCACGAAGTGGTTATCTCAAATAAGATAAAAGATAAGGCAAACCAACTAGCAAGTTATATCCTAATGTTCATCTCTACACCAAGAATAACATACTAAAAGTTCATAAGAAATGGAATAAGTTTACCAGTTTAATGAAATCAAATGGTTATGCCCTTTCCCTTTCTATCTTCTTCGCTTTCCGTCGCCAATCCTCTTCTCTCTCTTTTTTTTTCTTTCTTTCTTTTAAAAGTGAAAAACTCGCTATCTCTCCCTCTATCTCTCTCTCTTTTTTTTCTTTTACGAGGCTACAAGCCACTTCTCTTCCTTTCTATTTTTTTCTTTTATTTTAAACTACTGTGGACCTCACTTGAGTTGGGGACTCACCAAGAAATCTCTCCCTCACAGACTTAAGCGGGGTTAGGCCGCTCTACTAAGACCGCTTTCTCTTTGCAAAATCAAACTTCACTGTAGATAAACTCTTAGTCATCATATCTGAACCATTATCATCAATATGAATCTTCTCAAGTGCACATAATTTCTGTAACACCCTAATTACCCTAAACCTTATCTCGCGTCGTAAAGCAAAGGTTATAACAAGTCTAAAGCTTACACATATTGTATAGAGGGAAATAATATATATTCTAAAAGCCCGATGAATAATTTAAGCGCAAAAACAGAATTCAAAAAACGCAAAACCTTCTCATGAAGCTATACTAAACGAGGCACAAGATATACATACAGACATCAAGGCATATATAGATATATAAGGGTATAATAGTGATAAGATTCTAGCCGTGGCTCGCGGAGTTTAAGCCGGCTAGTTATATACAAACATACAGAATTTTGAAAATAAAATAGCTTATACAAACTTCCTCTTAAAGTAAGTCTCTAGGCAAAATAAATACAAAAGTGAGAGTAGCTAAACAAAATAATAAAAAAGGCTTCAAAACATAGCCAGGATCCTCCGCTCTATCACCATCAAAGCAACTCACAGAGGTAGGTTGCGATCTGCATTCGAAAAACAACAATAGAGTATAGAATGAGAGCTGGAGGTTCTCAGTATGGTAACAGTGCCCAGTGATATAAGATATAAGACTCCTGGATGCCAGAGGCCATCTTAGAGCTTCATATCCATCATGAGATTCAACTTAAAGCATAACTAAAACTTTAAAACATAACTTAAAATCATAATAATAAAAGGGTAATCTAACTAAGTGGAGTTTCTAATCTATTCGTTTCAGCGCTGTCCCACAGCCTTCACCAACCTATCCTCCATGCGATTCCATCGCCATCGCCTTCCGAACCTCCTCAATCCCAGTAGAATACACAGATAAATAACAATGCAAGTAAAGCACAAGTATAGCATGTATATCAAGAAATTCAAGTAGCAATTAATCATGTTATACAATTAGACAAGCAATCTCAAGTCGGCAAAGCAAACAAACAGATAGAAGATGCACATGATGAATGATTGTACTATTGGCTGTGATATCCCATTGTCGGTTCAACTGCCAACCCGACACATCTCCATGGAGATGTCGCCCTGCGGTCTCATATTGGGAATCCCCGAGATATCGTGCCCGGATCACGGTCCAGGATGTCAGTGCCTGCACACTATAGTGATTCCGAAGGGATGCGAGCAGGATACTCTTGCCACCGACCTCACATCTCAACATAAGCGGGATAAAGCTACCATCCTTACGCCGCCGCTACGACCTCGACAGGCGAGATTAACCTACTGTCCCTGCCAGGCGCATAGCGTCTGAACAATCTCAGTATAAATCAATAATTCAGTGGTTTTCAGAAATCATTCCTCAGTATATCAATAATCCATCATTGCATTCCGAGTCCCAGACTCATCTCAACCACCATCAATTCATAATTTCTACAATTCATAGTCAGTGATCATCAACACAATACTCTGCCTTCTCACTCAACCAAATCAGTCCTCAGTACTCCAAAAACTTAAGTCACCATTTTCTAAACTTTTTACAAGAAAATATCTAATTAAACTTACCCAAGGCATCCCCCATGTTTTGACACCTAAAAACAAACTAAAGGATCTTAGATAGGTGTTACGGAAGTTTACAAGCTTGTTGGAAAGGTAAAACAGACAAAAACAAGATTTTTATTGAAAAATAGGGCAGTGTGCGTACGCATAGAGTTGTGCGTGCGCACACCCAGACGGATTTCCAAGAAGTGTGTGTATGCATAGAAGTGTGCATACGCACATAAGGTAAAAGTTTTCATTTTAAACGGGCACACAGATGCGTGCGATCGCCCTGAACAGACCGCCATTCTCAGCGTGTGCGTGCGCACAACTTGCAAAATTTCGTAGATTGTGTGTGCGCACAGAGTGTGCTAGCGCTCCCAACAATAGGCATTTTCCTATGTGTGCGTGTGCACAAGAGTGTGCGTACACACATTTTCAAAAATACACAGGGTGTGCATGTGCACAAGGCTGTGCTTACACACAAGTCAAAAATTGCCACTGCTTAGAGCACGCGCACAATAGTGTGCGTGTGCACACAAACCGAAAATCACAAATTCTGCAACTTCACACAATTCAGATTTTTGACCCAAACTTCCAACGATCATATCTTTCTCTACAAAATTTAGATTTCTACAAAATCTATATGGTTTTAAAGCTCTTTGAATTGTCTTTAATTTGATATAAAATTTATTCAATTTAAAAAATTGTAGCTCAAGATATAATCCGTCAAAATTCACTAAAAATTTATTTCTACCAAAGACCACAAGGATCTCAACTTACCAAAATTTTCAACCAAAACCAAACCAAAACCACACCAACTTCAGCTCACATCAGTTCTTACCGTATGTATCGCATTTCACCACTCATATCATCAAATTCTCATACCCAATTATCAATTATATCGCCTTAAACCATTTCTCACATAACAAACTCATCAATCATTGTTCCATCACGACTAATCATGAGAAATCAATTTAAATTTCAACATCCAACATCATTTATCAACATCAATACCAACACCCATCAAAATAACCAAAATCATCAAATCATCATACATCATCATTCAACAAATTCAACAACCAATTTAATCAAATCCTATCCTATGGGTCACTAGCCTAAATGTCCAGAAATATTATATATTACATAGAGAAAATCAAAACCATACCTTAGCTGATTCCCAATATGCACCAATTCACCAAATTGTCCTCAACCAAGCTTCCACAAGTTCTCAAGCCACCAAATCCACTTCCAAATTATTCAAGTCACCAACATTCTCCATACAACACCAATCCAAGCTATATATACATAATTCATAACTAAATCAACCTAGGGTTTCATCAAAATTATAATTTCACAAGGGTTGAGAATAAACTCACCTTATCCAAGATTGATTTGGGTCAAATCCAATAGGAACTAAAGGCTAGAGTGTACTTAAACACCCAAAATCACAAAATTTCACTTAATACAAAATCCCAAAACTCGAAATTCTTAGGGCTGAAAACTGGGCAGGAAATTTCAAAAAGCTTACCACAAGGCTTAGCTAAAAATGACGGGCTCAGCGAGAGCTTTGTGTAGCCACTGACGGGATGCGAATCAGAGTACCGTAACTCGAGATATGTCCACCGGAAGTTAGGAGTGAATAGTATTTTTGAAACTCCTTCCTCTCTTCTCACTTCAGCTGCAACTCTCACTCTCTAATGGTTATGGTGGCTGAATAGGGTCATTAATGTGTTTTTATATGTTGGGCTTGGGTCCAAGTTGGGCCCAGTCCAACCCGTTAGCATTTTTGGCCCGTTTGACCCAATTTCGGGCCAAATCTTTAAAATTAATGCCTAATTTTTAATTCTAAATATTTTTCTAAAGTTTTCTACTGTTTTTAATTATTCTCGCACAGTACCGGACCAATTTAAGCCGGTATTGCCGGCTCATTTACCGGTTCACATTTTATGCGGTTTTTCGCAGAAAATTCTATTTTTCCAACTCAGAAAAATCTACTGAGTTTGAAAATCATATTTAAATTTTCTAATTCACATTCTAAATTTTTAAATCATATTTTGGGCAATTTAATTATTTAATTAAATAATTAATTAATCACGGTTCTTACAATTTCATCTTAAGCACTTGGAGTATCCAATGATACCTCACCTTTATGTGCTTCGATCTGGAATGAAACATCAGATTTGTACTGAGATGGATAACACTTTGCCTGCCACAAAAATAACACAAATTTCTCTTGATTGATGCCTAACTCTTGTAGAAATTTCTTCATCCACAAAAGTCCCTTAGAAGCTTCAACAACAATAATATATTATGCTACTATAATAGATAAAGCAACATATTTCTGAAGTCGAGATTGCCACGATACAGCTCCTGTAAGAACCGGCTTAACTGCTTTAATAAAATAATAATTTTTTATTACCCAAAATAGGTTCAAAAATATAAAAATATTCTTTTTAAAATATAAAGATGAAATTTGATTTCAATAAAATTTTCGAAGTTGGAAAATGTATCTTTTGCGAAAAATTTTTGTAAAAATACGTACCGGAGCTTAAGTCGACAATACCGGCTCTAGTTTGCCTGATACTGCGTATTTTGGAAAATAAAATTTTGAAAAATTATATTTATTATTTTGAAAGGACAAAAATAATTTAGAATAAAAAATCAGACTCTAATCTTAACAGTTTTGGCCTAAAGTAAGTCAAACGGGCTAAAACCGCTAACGGGTTGGATCGGACCCAAGGTCCAACATATATATATATATATATATATATATATATATATATATATATATATATATATATATATATATATATATATATATATATATATATATATATATATATATATATCTGTGTGTGTGTGTGTGTGTGTTTAATGAGCTTTAAGCTTATTTTGATGGGAAGAGAGAGAGAGCTCGGATAGGTAATGATGGAGAGTAAAATCCCATTGTCACTATTCATCATCACCTTCCGTGATCCATAACTTGAGTTATAGAGCTCCAATTGACGAGCCGTTTGCGGCTACGTTAAGCTCTCATCGAGCTCTTGATTTATATCTAAGTTTTTCTGGAAAGAACTCTATACTCACGCTCTAGTTTCCTTTCCTAACTTTTTTGCATTTTTGGGTTTGGTTTTTGAGTAGATTTTGTGATTTTGTTTGTTTAGGGTTGATCTAGCATTGGAATCTTGTTAGACTTTTCCCCTAATCTCGTTGGATAAGGTAAGATTTCACTAAATCCTTATTTTTAGTTGTTTTGTGAATTTTAGGTTTTGATTTTGATATATGTACGATGTTAGATTGAATTTTAGAGTTTGTTGGAATGATGCTTGGTGGTTTCGAGCTTGGTGGCTTTGCTTGGTGTTTTGAGTTGTGTGAAAATTGGCTAAGGTATAGTTTTGGTTTTCTTTATGTAATATGTAATGTTTCTAGAAGCTTAGACTAGTTGACCTTAAGATAGGTTTGATGATGTGATTGTATAATTAATTGTATATAAATGCTATGCTTGATGATGGTTTAGATGGAGGTTGAATGAGTTTGAATGTGATGACATATATATTTTTAGATGATGATTATTGATGAGTTATGTTGGTTGGTGTTGAGATTTGAAAATGGATATTGATCATGATTTTTTATTGTTGATCATTGTGGTTTATGTTGAAAGTAAATGAGTAAGGAGATTTGATGAATTGAATGGATTGGTGAGAATTGTGAATAATGATTATGAGTGTTGATTAATGAGTGAATTGGAAATTATGAATTTGTAGTGATTTATGGTGTAATGGTTGGGTGAATTATGTGTGGAATTGATGGAAATAATATAAAATGGTAAGTTGTTGTGTGTGGTGGTGCTTTATGATGGTTGAGTGGGCTTTGATTTGGTTTTAAATTGAGAGTTGTGGTAAAAATTGAGTTTTTAGTGGTTTTGGTAAAAATGAATTTTAGACCAACTTTGGCGGATCATATCTTGAGCTACACTTTTTGAAATTGATTGATTTTTATATCAAATCAAAGATAATTCAAAGAGCTTTGAAATGGTATATATTTTACAGAAATTGGAATTTTGTAGAAAAAAATATGATCGATGGAAGTTGGTGACAAAAATCTGAATTCTACGATGTTGTAGAATTTGTGTTTTTTGGTTTGTGTGCACACGCACACTGCTGTGCGCCTGCTCAGAACAGTGGCTATGTTTTGACTTGTGCGTACGCATACCCTTGTGCGCACGCACACCCTGTGATTTTTAGAACACGCACGTACGCACACTCTGGTGCGCACGCACACACAGAGAAATGCCTACTGTTGAGGGTGTTTGCACACTCTGGTGCGCACACACACCCTACGAATTTTGCAAGTTGTGTGTATGTATAACATCATGCGTACACACAAGCTGGAAAAACTCTTCTGGGCGTGTGTACGCACAACCCTATGCGTACGCACACTTTCTTATTTTTCGATAAAAACCTTGTTTTTAGCAGTTATACCTTCCCAGCAAGCTTGCAAACTTTCTTAATACTTATTTAAAACCTTTTTCCAGTTTTAGGATCTTGAATCAAGGGAGAAAATAATAAAGGAATGAAAAGGGGTATTTTAGTAATGAGTTTAGAGCCAGTGACACAGGTTTGGACGGTTTGTGAAATTTCTAGCTTAAATTGGTGAATGTTGAGTTGTGTAGTTTATGGTTGAAGAGATTACTGAGAAATGAGAATGCTTATGAAGAATCCGATAAAGTTGGAAACCGGTGATGGGATGGTTATGACGAGTTGAGAACTTAGAAAGGAATAATGAAATTATTAGATTATATGAGAGTATGCGGGGCCTATATCCCTGGAGTGGCAGATTTCTCTGCTGCATGAGTGTGCGGGGCCTATATCCCTGGCGTAGCAGATTCCTCTATTGCATGAGTAGTTGTTGTTGTTTCCTTCTCTGCTGCATGAAGTGTGCGGGGCCTATATCCCTGGAATGGTAGACTCCCTTCTACATGAGTGTGCAGGGCACTATATCTCTGGCATAGCAGATTTTTCTGTTGTATGAGTGTGCAGGACACTATATATCTGGCGTGGCAGAAAAGGCTACATCCGGGAGGATGTGTCGGGTTGGCAATTATGGACCGACAAGTGATATCACGAGCCAATAGGATAGGCATTCATCATATGCATCTCTTATGTGCTTGTTTGATTTGATTACTTGAGTTTGCCTAATTGTATAATATTCCTACTTGCTTCTTGAATTACTTGCTATATATGAATATTACCTATGTATTACTTGCTTGCATTATCTGTGATTGTCTGGTGCTGAAGAGGTTAGGTAGGCGGTGGCGATGGGATCGCATGGAGGTTAGGTTGGTGAAGGCTGTGAGATACAGCGATGTGACTAGTTCTAGTTAGAAATCCCCTAAGTTTAGATAACCCTGCTTATGATTTATGGTTTAATTTATTTATTTATGTTAAGGTTGAATATCTCTATCAGTGTAAAGTTCTAGGATTGCCTTTGGTGTCCCGGAACCTTATATCTTATATATTGGGCACTGTTACCATACTGAGAATCTCTTGTTCTCATATCATATATTGTTGTTGATTTTCAGATGCAGGTCGTAATTCACCTCAATGAAATTGAAGATATGGTGATAAAGCAGAGTCTGGTTTCTCCCTTGTTCATTTCTATTTTATTTTATTGTAGTATTTTCTCTCTCATCCTTTGTATTTATATAACCTTGTTGCCTTAGAGGCTTTAGTTCTAAACACTTTGAGAGATATGTTGTTGCTGTTTTAAACTTCAAAACTCTGTTGTATTCAGTTTGACTAGCCGGCCTAAACTCCGCAAGCTGCGATTAGTCCTCTTTTGTATATCATACTACGTGCATTAGTATCGTGTGTGAACGTTTCACGTATTGTAATTCCGCTTTATGCGGCTTTAAGCTGTATTCCTTCATCGGAGTTTTAGTATTACTACCCCTTCATACATATATTATAAGCTTTAGAACTGTCGTTGCACTTTGTTATTCTTTGCTTTATGGCTAGAGGTAAGGCTTAGAATAATGGGGTGTTACAGCTCCTTCTACAAAAGTCATCATATAACCAGAATTAGACTTTCTCGAATCAAGATCCCCAGCCATATCCGCATATGTGAAACTATCCAACACAGGTTGACCATTCTCAGAGCATAAACAAACTTCAAAAGTACCATTAAAATATCTGAGAATTCATTTCATTGCTTGCCAATTTTCTTTGCCAAGATTAGAGGAAAATCGAATAACAACTCTAACAATATGAGCAATATCTGGCCTGATGTAAACCATAGCATACATCAAACTATCAACCGCAGATGCATATAGAATCTTCTTTATTTCTTCTTTTTCTTTTTTACTTGTAGGACATTGCTGCAAATTCAGCTTGAAATGACTAGCAGATGGAGTATTAGCAGGTTTGGAACTACTCATGCTAAACCTCTCTAAAACCTTCTCAGTATACTTCTGTTGCGACAACTACAATTTTTCATTATTCATGTTACGAGTGATACTCATGCAAATGATTTTCTTTGCAGGACCCAAATCTTTTATAGCAAAGGATTTGTTCAAGTCTTTCTTAAGATTTTCAATCTTCTTAGTGTCATGACCAATAATCAACATATCATCATCATAAAGCAAGAGAATTATAAAGTCATCATCAAAGAATTTCTTGACATACACACAATGATCAGAAGAATTCTTACTATACCCATGACCTTCCATGAAGGAATGAAGCTTCATGTACCATTGTCTTGGCTCTTTCTTCAACCCATATAAGCTCTTCTTCAATTCATACACAAGATGTTCCTTTCCTTTAACTTCGATCATTTGGTTGCTCCATATAAATTTCTTTGTCTATGTCATCATGAAGGTACGCAGTCTTCACATCAAGTTGCTCAACTTTTAAATTCAAGCTAGCCACTAATCTAAGCACAACTCAAATAGAGAACATCTTCACAACTGAAGAGAACATCTCTTCAAAATCAATACCTTTCTTCTGCTCAAAGCTTTTTACAACCAACCAAACTTTGTACCTTGGCTGTGAAGTATTTTCATCTACTTTGAATTTTAACACCCATTTATTCTTGAATGCTCTCATACCATTTGATAACTTTACCAATTCAAACATATGATTCTCATGCAAGTATTTAATTTCTTCTTGCATGGCCTTCAAACAATCTTCTTTATGCTTATCAGACATAGTTTCCTCATAGTTCTCTGGCTTTCCAGTCTCAGTGTTCATCACATACTCATGAGGAGAGTATCTCTGAGAAGGATGTCGCTCTCTAGTAGATCTTCTCAATTCAGGCTCAACTGGTGGTTCAGGTAGAACTTCAGTATCTGGTGGAGCTTCTACATTTGGCACCTCAGGTTGAGGTGTAAGTTCATCGTGTAAATTATCACCATTATTATAACTTGTAAATCTTCCTCATCAACAAGAGGTTTAGTAGAAGGAGCAGATTTATCATTAGCAGAACATTCTAACAGTTGTTGTTGGCTTATCTATTTTCTCAAGTAGGGGTGTTCGCGGTGCGGTTTGGTTCGGTTTTTGAGGGAAAAACCATCCGATCCAATCGTTTAATTAAACTGCGGTTCGGTTTGGTTCAGTTTTTTTGTCAAGGTCATCCGAACCAAACCAAACCAAATAATATCGGTTTGGTTTGGTTTGGTTCGGTTTGTTCGATTTTTTCAATCAAATAAAAAAAATTCTACCATACTATTATGCAAAGTCATAACATTGAAATTGACAAACCGAAATACACAATAGCTAACAACGTCTTGATCTAATGAAATTTAATGACAACAGAATTCAAATACGATAATTAAAGAAGTTTAATAGTTCAACAGTCAACACAGGTGAAAATAAAAAAAAATGTCATTAAACTGATAGCAAAGTTATGGTGTCTTCTCAAAAAAAGTAGCTAAACTTCTTAATGCAAACCAACCTGAAATAAAAAAACAGTTACATAACAACAACAACAACAACAACAACAACAACAACAACAACAACAACAACAATAATAATAATATAAAGAGAACAATTCCTACCATAACAAGATGTACTCAATCAGACTCAACACCAGAATCTTCTTCATTGGGATCACGTGTGGGTGCAACTTCTACACAATATATAAAAGAAGAAACATTCATAACAAATGATATATATTAATAAAAACTAGATTAAAATAAAGAAAATTATAAGTAGAAACTTAACCATACCTAATTTCAACTTCTCCAATTCTTCGATGAGTTCCTCAAGGACAAGTTTTGGAGAGTTTCGGAGCCAATTTTATGTACAAATTAACGCTTCAGCTGTCATCGGAGTTAGAGAACTCCTATAATTATTCAACACCCTTCCTCCAGTACTAAATGCCGATTCTGAAGCAACTGTGGAAACTGGCATGGTTAAGACGTCTCTTGCAATCTGCCCAAGAATTGGATATTTAGTGGAATTCACTTTCCACCAATTTAGAATGTCGAATTGTACGCCACTCTTCTCTAATGCCTCCATGAGATATAACTCCACCTTATTCTTGTTAACACTCTCATTGAATTGCATTTCCTTCTCAAATTCCATAGCAAAAGAAGTTTCATGTGCCTTAAGCTCTTGTGTGCTAATTTCAGGATGATCTTGTCGAGTAGATCTTTGATAGTTACCACCAAAGCCTATAGCTATCAAACACCTTGAAAAGCGTCTCCTTCACCTTTGCAGTTAAGAATTCAGCATCTTCTTTTTCATACAACTTTTCAAAACTCCACTTAATCAATTGAAGCTTATACCTAGGATCAAGAACAACTGCAATGAAAATCATCATGTTTGTGTTCTTTATATTTCCCCAATACTTATCATACTTGGACTTCATTTTCTCAGCCATGCCTGAAAGTACCGTCTCCAAACTTCCCATCCAATGCTTAAGTGTAGACAATATCTTACAAAAGTCATTAAAGTGTTGAGAAGATGTCACAAACGTTGAACCAGAAACTTTGTTAGTAACCTCATAAAATATTTTTAAAAACTTGAAAAGATGCCTTGCATTCTCCCAATCCTCAGACGTAGGAATCCCACCCGCCATCATTGCATATTCAGAATCTCTCTCCCCCAATTGTTTAAATGCCTTTTGAAACTTCAAAGCACTTTCAAGCATTAAAAAGGTAGAGTTCCACCTAGTAGGAACATCTAAATGGACAGTGCCTTTTTTCAGAATTCTAGCTTCCTTAATCATAGTTTTAAACCTCTCAGTACGACCCAGTGATACACGCACATGCCGAACTGCATTTCTAATCTTTAAAATTGACTCATGCATTTCTCTCAACCCATCATTCACAACAAGATTTAAAATATGAGCACAACATCTAACATGTAAAAACTCTCCCCTTAATGGATGTGAGTTCCAATCCTCCATTCTATTTTTCAAGTAAAAAGTGCAACATCATTTGAACTAGTATTATCAACAGTGATAGAAAAAACCCAGGATATCCCCCAGCTCAACAAACATCTCTCAATCTTCCTACCAATTGTTTCCCCCTTGTGATTCTTGATAACATAAAAATTCAAGATTTTTTTGCAGTTTCTAATTAGCATCAATATAATGAGCAGTAAGGCAAAGATAGTTCAAGTTTTGCACAGATGACCAACAATTAGTTGTCAAACAAACATTTTGATTTGGTTGAGAGAAAACACACTTCAACTTAATTTTTTCATTCAAATAAAACTTCTAACAATCCCTAGCAACTGTGAGCCTTCTAGGAATTGAAAACTTGGGTTGCAAACAACTCGTATAATAACAAAAACCCTCCCCCTCAACATGCGAAAAAGGCAATTCATCCACAATAATCATTCTAGCAAGTGCTTGTCTACAACGATCAACATCAAATGACACGGCAGAAAGTGAACTACCTATCCCTTTTCTATTATCTTTTATCACATCTTGAAAACAAAGAAGCTTTTGGGTAGGATCTAATGCTTCCTTCGAAAATTTTTTGCATTGCGACAACAAGTGATTTTTCATGTTACTAGTGCCATTTTTATGTGTATCACAAGCATAACTAGTCCCACACCAATTACATTTTGCTCTAGGATACTGTGGATTACTAGTTTCATCTTTAGTAAAGTGATCCCATGTCCAAGACCTAGGTATACAAGGTTTTCTCTTACCTTCATCGGCCTCAGTTTCAGCAGAGTCATCAACTTCAACGGGAGCTTCTTCAACAGCCCGCCTTTTCCCTCGGCCTCTACTAGCAAGCTTCCTTGTGTTTCGATGTGGAGCTGGGACAGGAGGCAATGCAGTCGGAGATCTTATGCTTGTTGATTTATTTGGAAGAGAAACTGGCGGCAATCCAGAATCGCCCATATTCTCACTTGAACTGACCTCAAACTACATAAATAAATATAATAAATCAAGGCAAGAAACACAACAACAAATAAATTAATAACCAGTATTAAACTGCACAACAAATCAATAACCAACAATCCAGCAATACCAATTACCAATTACCAAGTTATCAACATTCAACAAGGCATTAAGCAAGGCAGCAAGCAGCAAAACTTAATTGAACCATTAATCAATAACCAGCATCCAGCAAGGCAGCAAGCAAGGCAGCAAGCAGGACATTTCCAAAACTTAATTGAACCATTAATCAATAACTAGCATATAGCAAGGCAGCAAGCAGGACATTTCCAAAACTCAATTGAACCATTAATCAAAACTTAATTGAACCATTAATCAATAACCAGCAAAAAATGAACCACTAAACAACAACCAGCAAGGCAGCAAGCAGGACATTTTCAAGATAATGAACCATTAAACAACAATGAAATGAACTATTAAATAGCAACGTAGCAAGCAGGACATTTCTAATATATTGAACCATTAAATAACAATAAAATGAACCACTAAACAGCAACCAGCAAGGTAGCAAGCAGGACATTTCCAAATTAACAAATCAACAAAACTTAGCAATAAATCAACAAAACATTATCTGAATCGGTGGCTCATTACCAGAAAAAGGCTATAAATAAACAAAACTTAGCAACAAATCAACAAATCAATAGCAAGTAGCAACAAATCAACACTAATGAATAGAATTACCAGTAAACAGCAAATGATAAACAACTAAACATTACCTGAATCGGTAGCTCGGGCTCCATATTGACTTGGGAGGAAGGCTGAGTGGGAGACTGGGAGGTGCTGCCGTGCTGGGTTGAATTGATGGGTTAGGGTGGTGGCGTCTCAACAGCGACGGCGTGGTGCTGTGCTGCCGTGTCGAGTCAGTCGATGGTGGCTTCGTGTTGGCCTGATGTGCGACGGGCGTGGCTTCATCTTGGCCTGATGTGTGACGGCGTGGCTTTGGGTTGGCCTTATGTGCGACGGTGGTGGCCTGGTGGGTGGCTGGGTAGTGGGTGCCGTAGGTACTAAGTAGGTATGGTTGGGTCTTGGGTGTGTGAAGATTTGGAGAAGAGAGAGCGATGAGCGCAATGGGGATTTGCGGGTTAGGGTACTCGCGCAGAGCGCAGTTTCGTTTGGGGGTGGGGGGTCTGGGGGGTTGGGTGCGGTTAGTAATGACATTTAGGGTTTTTTCCCTAATCGGTTCGGTTAGTGTCTTCAAAGTCAAAACCGAAAACCGAGCCGAACCGCACAAAAAATAGCAAAATAAGTTTTTTTCGGTTATTTCGGTTTTCGGTTATTTCGGTTTTCAATTTTTTCGGTTCGGTTCCTCGATTTAGTTCGGTTCGAATTGGTTTTGAACACCCCTATTCTCAAGGTCTTCAATAGTTTGGTATTAAAAAAAAGTCACATTTCAACTTCTAATCATTTTCTTACTCATCGGATCCCATAATTTGTAACCAAAGTCTTCATGATCATAACCCATGAAGATACACTGATTTGACTTTTTGTCAAGTTTGGACCTTTCATCTCTTGGAATGTGAATAAAAGCTCTGCAGTCGAACACTCATAAGTGACTATAGGAGACATCTTTCCCTCTCCAAACTTCTCTGGAACATCACCATTTAGTAGAACTGAAGGAGAAAGGTTGATCAAATCTACTGCAATCTTCACTACTTCAGCCCAAAAGAATTTTGGCAACTTTGCATGAGAGAGCGTACACTTGACTCTATCATTGATAGTGTGATTCGTTCTCTTTGTAGCTCCATTATGTTGAGAAATCTTAGGAACTGTCTTCTCCACTATTATCTACTCGAACACATTTCAACTTCCTTCTTGTTTCTCTTTCAATACTTGCATGAAAGTGCTTGAAGATACCGAGCACCTAGTCTTTAGATTTCAAAACAAAAGCTCACACTTTTTGAGAATAATCACCAATAAAAGTAACAAAATATGATGCACCTCCTAGTGTTTTAGCATCCATAGTGCAAACAACAGTGTGAACTAAATCTAGAACATGTGATCTCCTATGAGGTCCAGAACTATGAAATGATACTCCAGCATGCTTTCCAACAAAACAATGAGTACAAATATTTTAAGTTGTACCTTTCACTAGAAGTGAGTGCTTCTTGACTAAAATGCTAAGTCCTTTTTCGCTCAATTGACCAAGACGCATATGCCACAAATTAGAGGAGGAATCATCGGCTATATTTATCTCTTCTTTGCATAACTTTGCTTGCAATTGGTAGAGAGTAGTGAGACTATTGTTTTCTTTAACAACAATGAGAGCCCCTTTGGTAATTTTGTATCTTCTACTACTAAAAAGAAGTGCAATATCCTATTAATCCAATGCCACTACAACAAATATGGCCTTTAGCAATGCCAAATTTTGCAACACCTTAAAACCGTTCTCTTAGATAGGTTTAGACAACGGTTTTTTAAAGTGTTACTGTTGAATTCAATTTTTCATCAATTTACAGTAACAAATTAAAACCGTTCTCTTTGATTATTTTAAAGAACGGTTTTATAACCGTTACCATGATTTGTGTTTAAGCAACATTTTTTTATTGTTGTTTAAAGAATTGTACAAAAGAAACGCATTAAAATCGTTGCCGAAATGCTACACTTTAAAACCGTTCTATTAGATGGTCTTAAACAACGGTTTTTACAGTGTTGCTGTTGAAGTTTATTTTTTTATTACGCTATAGTAACAAAATAAAACCGTTCTCTTTGACTATTTTAAAGAACGGTTTTACAACCATTATAACAATTGTTTATAAAACAACCATTTTTAATATTATTTAAATAATTATAAAAATTAAACAATACCAATAAAAATAATTTCAGATAATCATATAAATATAAACTATTTTTTCTATAAATACTAAATTTATAAAATACTCAAAAACTATTGTTATAAATAAATAATAAATATTATTTTAAAAAAATAAATTAAAATAAATTTATAATAAATATAATATATTATTATTATTATAAATATATAAAAAATATTATATTTTAAAAACATAAAGTTAAAATAAATTTATAATAAATATTATATATTTTTATTATAAATATATAACAAGTATTAATATAAAAGAATAAAATTAAAATAATTTTAAAATAAATATTATATATCCATTGAATAAATATTTTACTTTATAATTTTATTAAAATCTTCATATGATCTTTATTTTTTTTCTTAACCCTAACTCTATAACCTAATTTCCAAATTAACCATACATAAACTTAAAGAAAAGAAAAGAAACAAGTGAAAAGGGAGCTCGAAGGGGGAAACTAGAAGGGCGAAGAAACAGAGAAGAAGAGAGGGAAGAGATGGAAGGGACGGCGCCAGCAAGGGTTCCACCGTCGTCGCCGTCGCCGTCGCCGTCGCCGTAGAGTGGAGGTGGAGGAGTGACCGAGAGAGAGAGAGAGAGAGAGAGAGAGAGAGAGAGAGAGAGAGAGAGAGAGAGAGAGAGAGAGAGAGAGAGAGAGAGAGAGTCTGACGTGAGGGAGAAGAGAACGCGAGAACTAGGGAAGGAGGGAGGCTCTATTCCGCGCCGCCATGCCTTCATGCCGCCGAAGGAGGTCACGTCACCGTCAGATCTGAAGCCGCCGAGGAGCCGAACGCCGTCGAAACCGCACCGTCGCGTCACCGTGGCTATGCCTCTGTCGAACCCGTCACACTGCCGCTGCCGTGATGTCATTGCTGTCGCAAGGGAGAAGAGATGCGTGAGGAAGGAAGCTCGTAGGGGAGAAAAAAGACGCCGCCTGTGCTGCCAGCTCTGTCGCGTCTGATCTCCACTGTCGCCGTCGAAGGTCCGTCGCCGAGGCCGTGGAGAGGAGCCGCCATTCATGCTTGTCGCCACCAAAAGAGGAGCCGCTGCCGCCGTCGATTGTCACTGGAGAACACATCGTACCGCTGTGCCTCTGGTCGCCGGAATCACAGACCAGAGAGAAGGGGGCTGCCTCTCTTGTTGCTGCTGCTTCATTCTTTTATTGTAAGCCATCTTTGTTTTGAATTCCATTGAATTCATTTCTGTTTTTGATTCTATTGAGTTTGAATTCTCCATTTTGCTGCAACCATGGTCACTGTTGTTGGAGTTTAATTGGTTTGGTTTCTGTTTTGATTTGAATTTTGATTTGGTATAATGCTGCCTGTTTTGGTCACTGCTTCTCTGAGTTTAAATGATGGGTTCTCTCAGTGATAATATTCTAGGTGATTGAGTGATGCAACTTTTATGTAAATTAAGATTTATGACACTCCCTGTAAACATAGAGATGGACTATCACACTTCACCACCCTAAAGATACTGTAAATATGGAGATGGATTATAACTGGTGACTATTTCCTTATGAGGAGTAGCATTCTAGAGTTATGCATGAGTTATAGAGTTCATGAGTACATGCAATCCATCTTTTTGATTTTGTAACACTATGCTTTTGCTATATTTCAATGTCAGACTTAATTTGATACCCTGAACAAGCTGCTCTTACATTGTATTTTTATTGTTGCTATACTGTGCATTATTTCTACTATTATTTTTGCTTTGTATATGACTAATATATGACCTGTTTTCACATTAAGATTGGTGTATTAGTACTTCTATTGATTAGGCACATCTTATTAAAAGATGGGAATCTTTTTCTGCTTTTTGCAATTGGTGTGGAACATGGAAAGGAGATAAACTCTGCAGTAGTTGCAGACAAGTGCGGTACTGCTCTGAGAAACCCCAGGTAGCCGAATTGTTTAGATGTTTTATTTAGTCTTCTTTCCACAAATTTTATCCTAATAGTTATCTTTTGTTTTCCTCATCCCCTCTCTCTATTAGTAAACATTATTAGCATTAGGCTTAGTATTATATTTAATTTGCTAACTTTTTTGTTCACTGGAAAATTATTATGAAGGTGAGGGAGAACTTAGTATTATATTTAATTCTGCTTCACTGCTTCTACCTCGCTGCTTCTGCTTCACTGCCTTGGCTGATTGTGGGTTGTCATCTGTGGTAAGTGGTCTTTTTCTGATTTTCTTTTGTTTAGTTAGGGCGTGTTTGGCTGTTGGCCATTTTTGTTGGAGTTGAGAAGAAGAAAGGAAAGCGGTGTGTGAGTTTCTGCTTTTGTGTTTGTTTCAGTCCTTTGAATAGTGATTAGAGTTTGGATTATGAGATAAGACGTGATTAACTAATTATGGTGTTGCGATTAGGGAGCGGAATAAAGTATGGGAATGTGGGATTTGCTAATCTTTTGCTGTTGCTTTTGTTCACTAAATTATTATTTGGAAATGCTGTTGTGATTTTATTTTGATTTTAATATTGATTTAGTATGTAACTGGTTCTCTGTCAATGCTGCTTTGATTTTGTTTTAATTTTAATATTAATATGTTATAATACTGTTATGATTTTGATTTGGTAATTAAGTCTCTGAAAATGTTGTTTTGGTTTTGTTTTGATTTTAATATTAATGTTATATTTAGTATAATGCTGTTTGATTTTGATTTGGAAATTGGTTCTCTGGAAATGCTATTTTCATTTTATTTTGATTTTAATATTGATTTGGTATAGTGCTATTCTGATTTTGGTCAGAATAGGATAAGAGTATTGGAAAACTGATTCATCTGTATTTTCTTGACCTTTCTAACACTCCAATGCAGACACTACCAGATTCATATGTGATTTGATAAGCTTGCGTTACCTTGATATCAGAGGTAGCAGTGTGCAAGAGATGCCTTGGAAAATGCTATAACTAACTCTTAGTTCTTGATGAGTGTTGTAGAGAAATCAAACGGTATCTTTTTTCTTTTGGATTATTTACTGCGAGAAGGATATAGATACCACACTCAGGAATATATGAAAAGATGAGTACGTAATAAGTCTTGGCTTTAATAGTCATAAATTGACTTGGTATATACTTTTTATCTTCTTCAAAAACTAGTACTTTTATAGCTTTTTCTAGCATTTATATTATAAGTTTTAACGTATTTATTTATTTTTTTATATTCTCTATCATAGTCTTTACTATTTGAACTTTTTTTTAATCATATTGAATCACAATGAATCCAAAATTTAAATCTTCTACAATTGAGTTACACTACAGGTAAAGAAGAATTGGATGAGAATGAAGGAGATAATATAGAAGAAAATTATATTAATCCAACTGAGGCTGAGGTCATAGACAATACTGTGAAAGGTAAATTTTTGGTCTCCTTAAAAACATTTTATGACATCATTTTTCTTTAAATTTACTACTGTGAAAGATTTATATATAATGACTTCTTTGTATAATATGGATATATTTTAATAAATAATTTATTGGATCTATTAATTGGTGGGGGCTGCAGGACGGGGGTTGAAAAAGAGTGTTTGGTAAGCATGATGATGAAAATGGTTGTATGTGAAGACATCGCTTTTTGTTATTTTCATTAATAAGCACGATTAATTTACTTGAATTGATTAATTTGAGCTAGGCTTTCAATAAAATCAAGACTCAAGTTAAATAGCAAAACCCGAACAAGAAAACCAAGACTCAAGTGTTAAATAGTTAGTTTTCTTATAGCAGTTGTGAGAGTCTGTGACTTTTACTTGGTGCACTAGGCTATAAATAACTCTCTCTCTCTATGTCATTGAGTTGTAATTGCTGTGATTTTTCTATAAATAACTCTCTACGCAGCTGGAATAAATCATTAGCAATAGTAAAATTATGGAATTTTATTCATCTGGCTAAATGGATGAAGCTTTTTTTTTTCAATTAAATATATATAAATCGATAAGAGGGATGGTATATAATGCTAAAAATATTAATGTTTTAGTCTCTTTGAATATATTATGGTAATTTTAATTATTCTCTTTGTATAGAGACAACTGTGAAGAAAACATGAGGACCTACACAATGGTTGAAGATTCATGCAAGATAGTTGGAAGATAGAGAATAAATTACTCTAAATATTGAAGGAGAGGGATTGGTCCTACTGATGAAGCTGTAAACAACTTGAGCAAATTGGGCATAGTGGCAAGGAATCAGATGTTTGTCCATTAATTTTCACAAACTGGAAGGGGATTAAAGATAAAGAAGCTATTTGGGAATATGTTCAAGTGAGAATATTAGTCTTGTTTCTTTTAGAAACTTAAGAAAATGTACACATTTTTTTCTTATTAGCAAATAATGTGATTGTGGATCTTACAACAATTTTTATAAGTCAAATTTGATGGAAATGTTCAATTATTTTTCTTTAGTGACTTTATTCAAATTGTTTAGATTATTTATTGACATTAAATAATTTAAAAAAATTGAAATTAAAACCATTGTCAAAAACTACACTAATGGTAACGCTTTAAAACCGTTGTCTTAGAAGACTATAAAATGGCAATGGTATTAAAACCGTTGCCAAAAAATGACACCAACGGTAATGCTTTAAAACCGTTGGCTTTGTGAATAATAAAACTACAACAGTTTAAAACCGTTGCCTATTCAGTTATGGTTTTAAACCGTTGGATCATGAAAGAGAACAGTTTAAAACCGTTGCTTATCGAATAACGGTTTAAAACCGTTGTTTAAATTTTTTTTCAAAACCGTTGTCTATGCTAGTAACTTTGGCAACGATTTTTTTATTACCGTTGCCTTAGGTAAAAAACCGTTGCCTTTGATCATTGGCAACGGCCGCATATACCACAGGTCAAAAACCGTTGCCAAAGCGTTGCTTAAAGTTTTAGGAACGGTTTTTCAATCTACGGCAACGGTTTTTGACCGTTGCAAAAACCCTTATTTGTTGTAGTGTGCGTTCACTAAAATTAGATTGATATTTGGTGCTTGCATAATATTTTTTAACTGCAACTTGCATTTCATGTTGGTTTCAAGCCACACATCACCCATACCAATGATGTCACACATCCCTTTATCTCCCAACTTGATTTTACCAAAATTTCCAGCATGAAGGTTTCCAAGTGAATTGAGAAGGGGGGTTGAATCAAGGAATCACTTTTTAGACTTGAATAAACAAGTTATGCAAAATTTTGGTTTTAGGAGATTATTTTGAATTTTGTCTCATCATAGCAGAACATAATTGAAATGGCAGAGAAAGGAAAAGAAGAAGAGTGAGACCACGATATATCCTAGTTCGGCTACTTAGTGCAATGTGACCTACGTCTATTCTCTACCACTACAAAGGTAGAATTTTTACTATAATCAAGATTGATTACAAATACCAATTCCAAGAGGCTCACACTCTTGTAAACCACCTAAGCTATCCCAAGCTTAGTATATCACCTAGGTGCTAACCTAACCTAGTTAAGGAGAACTAAGTGTACTCTAACCCAGCATACTTTCAAAATCAAACATTGAAATAAAAATTAAAATAACTTTTGTATGCACTACCCTATTTATCTTTTGCATCTCTCAAAGTAAATTTGAATCTAGACAAAAGAGAAGTATGAACACACTCAAAAATAAAAAAAACAAGGGCTGTTTGTATGATTTGAAATTATGCACGAAAATAGATATCTCTTCCTTAGATAAAATCTTTTTTTATAAAGCTTGATATCTTCTCTTCAAGATGGAGAAGTTTTCTTTTTTGTTGACTAGCTGATGCACTCTTTAAGGCTCTTAATCGATGGCTATAAATGTGAAAGCTTTCTTTTTTTGTTCTCTAAACATTAGTGCAGCATCTCTTCAATCATTTGAAATATAATTTCCAAAACATTGATAATGGAGAGGGAAATTCTTTCCTTCTTTAATTCAATTTGAATGTGCAGCAATTGTCCAATCTTTTATCCTTGAAACGTATTTATAGCTATTTTGATTTGCAACATCTTTCTTAACTTGGCTTGAGATCCTCTTAATGATTTTCTTATAAATGTATATGCTTTGCATACTTCAAGCTTACTTGATTTATTCATCCTTAATTGATTCCTACAATTCTCATCATAATGGTTAATTATAATAAGAAATAGTTAATTATGTTTATCTTCATAAGATACCAAATCAATTTTTGATTCAACAAAGTAGTACAAGAAGTGAAAAATTTATGCCTCAGAGTAACATAACATGAGATATCAGAATTTATAATCCAAAGGGAATCATCACAAACAAGATTAATATAGTTTCATCATATGTGATAAGAACATCTTTATAAACAATCACAGTAGTTTCTTTATCACTATCTTTACCTTTATCTTCGTTTTTTTCCTTAATGGATCTCTTTTCAAGAACCTACAATACCTCTTGATATGCCTCGACTTGTCACAATGGTGATAAATGAACTCCTTTCTTGACTTGTACTTTCTTTTTGATTTGTTTAGACTCTTTAACCTGTCAGAACTGTGAAATTTTCTACTTTGTCTTCTTTCCCGTAACTTTAAAATAAGTGCTTCTAACTGGGAGGAGGTATTGATCAAACTTCATTCTCTTGTTCCGACTTCTTCATTCAACATGCTCTCTTTAACCATTGCAAACGTCAATTTTTCTTTCGAAGCTGAATTAGTCAGTATTACAACCAGAACTTCCCAACTATCAAGGAAAGAACTCAGCAATAACAAGGCTTGCACCTCATCATTTAAAGTGATGTCATTATTTGTCAATTGGTTCACATTCTCTTGAAATATTCTCAAGTGCTCTAACATTGATTTACCTTTAATATATTTCATATTGACCACCTTCCTAATCAAGAATGTTTTATTTTGCACATTCTTCCTCCTATATAACTCCTTCAATTTCTTTCACATCTTCTCGGTATTAGTTTCAGTGTCAACATGTGGATACATACTAAGATCGAGCTATTACCTAATCAAAGCAACTGCTTTTTCAATTCATCTTCTTTCATTCAACATCGAATTTGGTACCTTTAGATTTAATCCCCATTATAGGATCATACAAGTTCTTGCTATACAATATATCTTCCATAAGGGTCTTTCAAATTGAGTAATTTTTAGAATTCAATTTAAATATTTTTTTCATTTAATCAGCATAAAAATAAACAACCAAAACTTTGGACACCACTATGTTGGAAAAAAATGAAGTTCAGACAAGAACCTGTCTGATAGCGAAAGTACTAAAAATAATTTTTTTCACAACCTATACAATTAAATAGGCAACACCAAAGATACTCCAAACAACAAATTCAATGGCAGAAATTAAAAATATAGACACCGGAATTTTTTATCATGAAAAAACTCCCAAAAGAGGGACGAAAAATTCACGAAATCTAATCCAATAAAAACTTTTACTATCAAAATAATGGGTACAGAATCAGTCTTCCTAGTAGCACTAGGGGATCTCAACAATCAATAAATTATATCGTTAAAATTGATGAAATCAACATAAATTCTCTACAAAGTGGATATCTCAAACCAGACAAAAAATAACACAATACAACTAGCAAGTTATATTCTAATATTTATCTCTACAACAGAAACAACATACTAAAATTTCATAAGAAATGGAACAAGCTTACCAGTTTAATGAGATCAAAATGCAATGCCTTTTTTGCCTTTGTCTTCTTCTCTTCCCATCGCTCATCCTCTCCTCTTTCTTTGTTTCTTTTCTTTTCTTTCTTTCTATTTAAAAATGAGAGACTCACTCTCTCTCTTTTTTTTCTTTTACGTGGGTTATAACTACTTCTCTTTTTTTCTTTTATTTTAAACTGTGGGTCTAACTTGAGTTGGAGAATCACCAACAATTTAAGATTAAATTCAGTTGTCTATAAATTAATAATCAGTCAAAAATGGGTAAGCCGAATGAAATCAGTCTAATTTTTTACCTATTAACTAATTTTAAATAATAAAAATAAAAAAAATTTAATTTTTCTAAATATATTTTATACATTTGGTTCAATATCAATTAAAATTTTAAATTTTTGAACTTCTAATCTTATTGATTCAATGGCAAATTCAATTTTCATAACCTTGAGATTCAAAAAGAACAGATGATGTTATTTAAATGGCTATTTTAGTGAAGTGTCACTATTTTAAAAATTATTTGTTAAATTGTTACCTTTTTAAAATATATTATCCAATTGTTATCCTTTTTAATTTATAAGTGTTTAATAAAATTTAATATTTATTTTAATAATTTTGTATAATAAAACAATAGTTAATTTAAGAAAGAGTTAATATAAAATAAAAATTAAATAAACATAAAAATAATATTTAATGAATGCTTTAAATTATATATATTAATTAAAAAATAATATATTTAAAAAAATATAACAAAAAAAGTTCTACATTCAAGTCATTTATTTAACAAATTTTAACTAAATTGTTATAATGTATTTTTTATTCATGCGCTTCTTCTTCTTGTACATCGTTGCTGCTATTGCATCTTCTTATTTTTTTCCTTTTTTCTCATCTTTCTCTTTCGTTATCGCCAATGTCATCGTCATCACTACCACCACCTCCTTCGCCTCCTCTTTCTCCTCCTTCTTTTCTCATTTGAATTATTTTCCTCTTTTCCTTTTCTCCTTCTCATCCTCCTCTTCCCCCATCATCATCATCATCATCGTTATCGTCATCACTGCTGCTGTATCTTCTTATTCTCCTCCTTTTTTCTCATATTTCTCTTTCATTATCATCGTTGTCATCACCAGCACCACCTCCTCCTCCTCCTTTCTTTCTTATTTGAATTTATTTTCTTCCTTCCTTTTTCTCCTCCTCCATCATCATCATCATCGTTATCGTTGTCAATATCATTTTTTCTTATACGTAAATTGCAGTGTTTCTTTTTCTCCTTCATTCTCTTTCAATTTTTGCACATATAAGATTTCAATCCAATAAGCGAGCATTCAAGTCTAGTTGAAAAACAATGCTCTTAAAAGAAGTAAGAGCAATAGAAAAAAAGAAGAAGCAAAAATGTAGCATTAAGAAAAATATTTCTATGTTTTTGTAGCAATATTTCGGTGTCAAATTAAGAAATTTCAATTTTTTTATTTTTGGCAGGAATTCAATCCAATAAATGTAAACTTACATTCATTCAACTAAATAAGATTCTAATATAGCACAAACATATTTATTCAAATAATTTCGGTGTTATCTTGTGATCTGTTAGTATGCAATTTACTTTTTACATTCATTCAATTAAATAAGATTGTAATACATATTCATTCAAATCTAACATGAGAAGCAATACTCCTATAAAAGAAAAAAAGAACAACAATTCAAAACAACAACTCTTCCTCTCCTCATCTTATTCTTTGTTATCTTGATCATCATGATTACTTAACAAGATTAGAACATCAATTTGGAATATTCCTTCTCATTATCTTAGTAAGTAAGTAGAGAAAGAAAAGAAATTCTCATTGAAGCATAAGAAGACATTAAGAAGACATTTCTATGTTTGTAGTAAAATTTTGATGTCAAAATTAAGAAATTTTTTATTTTTGTAGCAATATTTTGGTGTACAAATTAAAAATTTTGGTAGTTTTTGTTTTTAACAAGAATTCATTCTAATAAGTGTGAAGTTACATTCATTCAATTAAATAAAATTGTAATATAGTATAAACATGTTCATTTAAATGGTGTTATCTTGTGATCTTCTAGTATGTAATTTACTTTTTACATTCATTCAATTAAATAAGATTGTAATACATGTTTATTCAAGTCTAATATGAGAAACAATACTCATAAAAAAAAGTAAGAGTAATAATTCAAAACTCATCATCATCATCATCATCATCATCATAAAAAAAAATTGCAGCATTAAAGAAGTTGTATTTTTGTAATTAAATTTCAGTGTCAAAATTAAGAAGTTTCGGTATTATTATTAAGACATTTCGGTGTTATTTTTCAATAAATTTTGCATAAGTCAAAACTACTCATCCTTTTTTTCTTCTTCGTTATCATCTTCTTCTTTTCTTATCTCACATTCTCATAATTCTTCTTTTTCACCCTCTTAACAAGAATAAAAACAAAACAAAAAAAGAGAAAGAAAAAAATTAAATAAAGAAAAAGAAAATATATATAATGCTGCAAAAATACCAAAAAGATAAAGAGGAAAAGAAAAAAAACGCAACAACTGTATACAGAGAAAAAGACGAAATGCGAAGAAGAAGAAAGAACGCGAAAAAAAGGAAACGCACAAAGACACTAAGAATTGGAGCGTGTTTACACACTTTTACTAAACTGATTTTTGTTAAGTTTAAACTAATTTAGTTGCCAAAAAAAATTTGAGCGTATAACGAGGCCGAAAACATAATATGTAACAAGCAGTCGGATCTAGTATTAGCCAAGATGTTCTTTATCTCAAAGTCTCTCTTCGAATCCCATCCCATTGAGAGAGAAAAAAAAAAAGACAGTTTCTTATTATGTTTCAAAAGAATTACAATTTGGTAAATAATTTTTAAACAGTGATATTTTTTCTGTATGCTAATCAATTAATAATGGACTTCCATTAAAGTAAGGTAGTTAGATGCAACATTGCGTTTAAATCAATGGAAAAATTAAATTCATGATATGGTTAATCCATGTTGCCAAATTGGTCACTCATAAAGTTTCAAATAGAAAACAGAAGAAAATAGAAAAAAAATCAGCAACTACCGGTAGCTGGCTACTGTGCAGGAGCTCCATAATAGGACAATTACACAACCAAGATGGTTGTTAGAAAAAGAAGTTAGACATTCCATTTGAGAAAAAACACTGAAGAAGTTATAGGTAGCAGTTTACTTGTCCTTTCTTTATGCCTTTCTTTTAGTTTGTTAATGACTATATTAGAGGACTTGAGAAGAAAGATTGAATCACAAGTTTTTCGTTATCATTAATTTATTTTATTATTTTATTATTTTTGCACACTGGAAAAAAAAAATTTCACATTTGTATTATATTTCTGCTCCTTTCTAACCTTTATTTTCATTTTTCCCTTGCTTTGCTCTATTGGATGTTTCTTTTTGTTCCCATTATTCCTTGAATTTTACAAAACTATCAACTTCTTGTTCTTGACTTTTTTTTATTTAATCCTTCCACCCTGCTAAGACGAGAAATTCTATTCTCTCTTATGGAACAACAGAATCATATTCTACGAAAGGTTGTAATCATAAATTCAATTTTTATTGTACCTTCTGTTTGATTTTACAATATTGTGTGGTTGACATTTATTTGGAACATAAAAAGCATTTATTCCATGGAGGAGATCTCCTAGTAGGACTACCAATAGATTTATAATTATCCCAAAACAATATTTTTGTGCTCATGCTTAACTTCCAATGGATGCACTATAATTTTGAGGTGAATTGATGAATCATTGCAATTTTTTCAATACAAAGCAACATTAAAAAAAAAAAAGAAAAAAGAAAAAAGACTTGCCTTTTAGTTAACAATTTAAGCTTGATGAAAAACTAAGGGTGAGATGGGTTAGGTGGTAGTACTTTTTTTCTTTTTAACCTTTTCAATTAACTATATAAAGGGCCAATTCACCCTAGATCACCATAACGAATAGCCGCCACAAGTAGGAGTGGTTGATACTTGTGTGATAGTAATAACACACCATTGTTCTTCACTTCTTTGGGACATTATCCACACTTTCACTAAACCATGTCATCTTCCCATTCCCAAAACATGAAAATAGGCATAGTGGGTTTCGGCACCTTCGGACAGTTTCTTGCAAAGACAATTATAAAACAAGGCCACACTATAACGGCAACTTCTCGATCAGATTACTCCCATCTCTGCCTCCAAATGGGTATCCATTTTTTCAGGTAATTAATAATTACATGCATGCACACATACACAATAAGTCATATAGTATAGTATGTAGATACATAGATGCACATCAATTTCATATATATATATTTTGCAGCGATATGAGTGCATTCCTTGATGCTGAGAACGATGTAATACTGTTATGCACATCGATCTTATCGCTAGCGGAAGTTATGAGGTCAATGCCACTCACCTGTCTGAAGCGACCAACGCTCTTTGTTGATGTCCTTTCGGTCAAAGAACATCCTAGAAACCTTCTACTCCGAGTAAGCAGTTGTAAAATGCCATTTAATTTATGGGCGTTGTCATTATAAAAAAAAAAAGTGTTTCTGACTTACTATTATTTACTAATTTAGGAGAAATTGCAGTAACCCTATATTCATTACATAACTTGGGTTCTTACTTGTTTCATTTGGAGGATGGTTACCTTAGTTTCATCAGTTTCTCCATTTGTTTTTGTTTGTGTTGGAAAGACGTTGCCAGGGGAGTTAGACATACTGTGCACGCACCCAATGTTTGGACCAATCAGTGGGAAGGATGGGTGGAAAGATCTCACTTTCATGTATGACAAAGTTCGAATTCAAGATGAAGCCAAATGCTCTCGTTTCCTCCAAATTTTTGAAACTGAGGTACGTTAATCCATAGTTAGTTACATTCTAAAGTGAACAAATCAATGTAATTCAAGAAAGAAAGACAAAGCTTAAGGAAAAGTAACATGTTCTTTACATACTCCTAGGATTAGTTATGAGATAAAAGTTAAAAAATCGAATGATGATGACCCAAACCTGGTGATGAATTCAAGCAAGGTCAATTATTATTTTCGCATGTACATTGTATGTATTACACAGGGTTGCAGGATGGTAGAAATGTCCTGTGAGGAACATGATAAAGCAGCTGCTAGGAGCCAATTTATCACACACACAATAGGCAGGTACATGGTATTCGACATATATCTAATCACAATATATATATATATATATATATATATATATATATATATATATATATATATATATGCGCTCACAAAAATGTAAAATTCTGCTGATTCTTCAATCCTCACTAATCAGGACATTGGGAGAAATGGATATAAGGTCCACACCTATTGACACTAAGGGCTTTGAGACACTTGTTCAACTGGTAGTCATTCATAATTCATATATATTGTTCATTTTATCAACTAGCTATGGTACAACAATCGCTAAATGTAACATATCAAATTTTTCTTGCAGAAGGAGACCACCATGAAATGTAGTTTTGATCTGTACAGTGGATTGTTCACGCATAACAGATTTGCCATACAAGAGGTATGGAACTGCATATGAAATGCTTGTTTTTAGGTTATCACTGTTAGAAGCATAAGTGTATAACCAAGCATCTTAAGATATACTCATCTATCATGACAATATGCAGCTGGAAAACCTTGAGCATGCCTTGTTCAAGGTCAAAGAGATGCTGGTTCAAAGGATGAAAGAGGAGCAGGGTCAAGAAAAAACTGAAAGTTGATGTATTACTTGTACTTGAGCAAAAGAAATTATATAAAAAAAGAAGTGGAAAGAAAGAAACAAAAGAAATAGATACATTCAATCACTTGTAATAAATAGGTTCCATTCCCAATACATGCTCAGTAATTTCAATATTAGTAAAGCATACATTTATTCCCAATGCCTGGAAGAATCCAGCACTAGTTGGTTTTAGATAACTAGGTTTTGTTGCTTCACTTCACCCAAAAATTAAGGGGAAAAAATGTAGACCTCAATGTCCCTTTGTGTGCCAAACATATAAAGAAATAAATTATATCTACATATTTTGTGTAGGAAAATCATGCTAACTTGCAGTCTATCTATCATTAGATGAGATATACTCAATCTAAATGGGTTCCAGATGTGTACATAACATATCCCATGATATCCACGCATTGAGCACGAGATCTAGTGTTAACTTTAAAATCTTACCAATATAGTTGCTGCAAATCCAAAGGTTGGTTCATCACTTCATTATACTCCAGTATAAGTGCTCCTCAACTTTTCTTTAACCCCGCAACCCGTTTAAAAGGTCTTACAAAAGAGTGATTGCCTAACCATAAAGTAGTTACAGTCATGTATTGTTGGTCTCATCTTGAAACAGCCCTGCATTTATTACTTACATCAAAATTATATTCACCAAAATGGGATCCTATCAAAATGTGTACAACTGAGCCGTTAAAGGAACTGTCAACAGGTTCGAGAGAGAGAGATCATGAAAGCGAAAAACCCTATACTTTTGAGCCTATTATACAAGAATTTTAAGAATAATAATACAAAAATGAGAATTATGAATATATCACGAAAGGAGATTGAATCTCATTTATTCTTTTATCTCATCAATGCTGGCTTCTTCTGTTTCGCTGCAAACAATTGCTGCATTATTTGGAGGATCTGATGTAGGTAACTCTGTCTTTCTAACTTGCAGACCAGTAGCGCGGGCAATGTCAATCCATTGCTGCAGGAATATATGGGAAAACCAAAGTTGAAATATTCTACTCAGATAATCAAGTTGATAGGTAGATAAAGTTTACCACAAATAATAATAATAATAATAAATGTGTAAAAATAAACAATATATGTGCAATAGTATGCAATGAGAAATGTGCAAGTGACGAAAGAATATGGAAAGCAAAACAAGAAAAGTTGATCTGACCTGGGTTCCCCAATAAGAATTGACTGTCCGTGCGACAAACGATACCATATTTACAAACAAGGTTTGGGATGCAAACTGTTCAGAAAGGCGATGCTCCACTAACCCAGCAATTACCTGCACAAAAAATAGTTCAGTATTAATAAAGAAGGGTAGTTGCAGACCTTAGCTGGATGCAAATTCATAGTACAATAACACCAAATAAATAAATATATACTCATAATTTTCAGAAAGAAAAAGTCCTTAAATAATTATCCAGTAGTATCCTGAAGAATAGGTGAAAAAGAGAAAAATAGACAAGACAAAGTAGTTATTATTGAAATTGAACATATCTTTCACAATTTTAACATCAAAGTGTTACAATAATCCAAAAAAGATTGTAATTAACAATGACACATTTGATGTCTCCCTGCTTTCAAATGACGATGTAAATCCAACTTCCAAGTATGTTTTGCTTGCTCCAATAATTGTATATTGCAAAAAATTCAATTCATGACAGCAACTATAGAAAGACAAACCATCATGATAATATAGATCTATTTCCCACAGAAGTTAGGTCAAATCTTACTTTAACGCTCTGTTACACATTATTTACAAGCTACAACAAAGGAGTTGAATGCAAAAGGCAGGTTATCTATGTACCTGGTATCGGAGATTTGACGAGATTCCAAGAAATAATGAATAAACAACCGCTGTTTTGAGTATTGGTGACCTCACAATCTGTTGTTGAGTAACGACAGCCGGATTAAGTAATTTACGAATTGCATATAGAGAGTTTGATGAAGCCACAGCACCTATGCTTGAAATAAATCCAACACCGGCAAGTTTTAAACCACCAAATACAACTGATGCAATTCTATGATTGAGATTCCAGTTTGTCCCTGCTGGATTCTTTTGAAATGCATTGTCTGGGATGGAGCCCAGAAGACCTATTAGTGAATTAATGTTTTCAGGTGCATTTGCCTCATCAGCATATGAAAGGAATGACAGAGTTGGTGCAGGAAGCCACACTGTAAAAAAATCAACAATTGATCCTCTGACAGTGTCTGTGATAACATAGTCTAGTTCCTGGAAAAAATTTTCTTTCCGCTTTTCATACTGTGCTATTAGAGTAGTTGTTATCGATATAGCTTCTTCTATGGCTAATCTATGCAAGAATTTGGGGTCTGCCAACAATCTTTCCCGGAAACCCTGCACCAAGAAGAGCCTGATGAGGAGGTATGAATATGAAAGGAAGAAAAATATGAAACATTCAAATGGTTAAAGAGAAGAGTTTATTTTCATATATAGACTTACCTGGAAACGGTGAGTGAGTTCTGAAATTAAGGGATACTTCTCTATGTCAAAGAAGTTCTGCAATACCTCTGGTGATACCAAACCAAGATCAATTCCCTTTTGTAGATCCTGAAACCGGAAGGAAAATATACCTTTGTATGATGATGTTACAACTTACAATGAGCATTGTCATACACTACCGTCTAAAGGATGATAACATAGATAAAAAGAATCAGAAAAGACATTCACTACGAAATCATCAAATGCAAACAATTGCTAATTAGACCTCCTATACTCTCGGATGCATGAATGATAAATTACAAACTAAGAGAACTTGATTTTAAAAAATTATCAGAATCCCAGACTAAGGACTTCATGATCACAATTTACCCCATCCCAAAGTTTTCAACTCCATTATCATGTATTGTGTTTTGCATTAAACCTGAACTGATAAAGCCATAAAGGAATAAGAGTTTAAAGGAAAAGGAAGATCTGGGACATGACATGATACTATGAAATGGTACATTTTTGAAGGACACAACCTGACACTGATAGGTTGTTGAGGTGCACAATTTGTGTCAGCTGGCAAGAATATATACTGTAAACGATTGTGGAATACCAAAGCTATACTGAATACAACTAAAACCTCCAAAAGGAATTGATATGAGAAACATAGCAATCTGTGGGATATTGAACTTTAATGGTTAGCTAACCTGTGGGAGGGCATCTCGTCTGCGCCCAGCAGCATTCATAACCCGAGCAATCTCAGCACGGTCAAAGCAATTTCTATTACAGGGTCTGGCAGCAGAATACCACAAAAAATCAGCAACAGGAACTTCTCCCTCTCCACGAATGAACTGTCTTTCAGGGTCAAGCAATATTACAACTTGGTTTTTCTTTTGTATTTTTCCTGAAATTCTTGCTGGCACTCCAGTTCCTCTAGAACCATATGTTACATGGCTTGCACCAGTCACAACTACTAACATGCCCGATGCTCCTCCATCAAGCACATTTTGTAAGATGATCTGGGACATATTATACTCCTCTACAACTCTAGCTTGTGCAGAAAGATATGAGCTTGGACCAAAAGGAACTGATGGATTTAGAATACTATCAACTGATGATTTACGTGAGATAGAAGTGAAGCCTGATATGAAGCCTGAACCAGCTGGAGGTGCATATACTTTACGATCAGCTTTTGAAAGTCCACGAATTCCTTCTGCTTGTACAGTCCTTAAGATCTGTAGATGAGTGAATGGTCATCATAATTATCAACTTGATTTATCTAATTAAAGAGTGGATTTGGTTAAACATAACAATCAACACCTTAGGTCAGTTAAGCTTTCAATACAAGGTTCTTTTGGTGTTCCTAAAGTTCTCTTGGGTTTTCCTCTGTTCTTTTAACAGGCCATCTTACCAATTAGGGAAAAAGCATGTTTTATTAAACATTCTGCTTATTTTTGAGACATTTGAGGATGATAAATTCAATTCTATTCAGTGTTTGCCCTTTTTTAAAAAAAAAAAAATTATTTCGGATTGATATTCAGACTAGGCTATTCTTGTCACAATGCAATTAAGTCCCTGGGGGCTACTCATTATTGTGCACACCATTAGCTTATATTGTGAGTTAGTTAAGCACAATACTCCGCCAGAAATTCCATAGGTTAATACACAATCGACATATCTGCATAAGTTTGTGAATGAAAACTCTAAGCATACCGATAGTGGGGTGCCGCAAGCAACAAGGCGGATTCCATTTTCACGACAGTAATTAAGAAGAGGTTCATACTCCTGCCATCTTTCAGGCGGCCAATGCATTGTATAAGACTTTAAGGTTTCTCCATCTATCCTGTAGCAAAAGTTTAATATAAGTAACACTGGAATTGAAAGAATTACTCTTAAGAGACAAACAGAGATTAACAGTAAAATAGTAATTAAATTAGTAAACGGAGGGCAGATTAAAATTTAACATAAGGAATTGCTCGCCATGTGTGTGTGTGTGAAATAACAAGATCTATTTTCCTAGTTGATTATTAAATTCTAAATTTGGCAATCCGCAGAACAAAAGTTAAATAGGACAGTAACTAAGTCACCAAAAAAAACAGTCACCAAAAAAAAAAAATAGGACAGTAACAAGCTTAGTCATTTTCATGGCTCAAGTGACACAGAAACTTGTTAATTCTTATTCACTTCAACTTGAAGATTCTTGTTCAAGCTCGCAGTGACTAATGTCTAATGATCAATTTCCTTCAATTTACAATTTCATAATCGTTAACCAACATTCATCTACAGTTCTACACTCTCAATTCAACAGTTATCTGATATGAACCCAAAAGCTATATTCATTCAGCAAAAATTTGAAATGCATACTTGTTATCCATGAACTGATTGAGCGGTTCCTGAAGATTCGAAGGGAAAGCTTCAAGAGCCAAAGACAAACGCTTCTCATTCTCTAGGCACCGCTTTTGCAAATTCTTAACGATCTCGAGCTCCAATTCCTTGTCGTCGCGAACCGGAACCTGCTCCGCTTCCCCCAAATACACCACGCGCGCGTTCATCAGCTTCTCCCACACTTTCCCCTTGTCCTTCCCTATTGCCAACGGTTCCCCGATCGCCGTCGCGTCGTAAATCCTCGACGTTATCGCCTCCTCCTCTTTCTGCTTCTTCTTCGGTTCCTCAACCTTCGCCGCCGTCAATTCTGCAGGCGGAGGCGCCGAAACAGGAGATGGCGCTGTCACAGCCTTATCATCCGCCCTCGTTGCTGACGAGAACATAAACGACGCGCCGGCGGCAAGAAATGGCGCCGCCAACACGACTCGCCGGGTCGGACCGACCGAGTTTTCAGCTACGCCGTCATTCTCGGGCTTCGCGGCTGCAGTTATGGTTATGGTCTTGGAGTGGCGAAGGGACAAGTTGATACGATGGCATTTCACGGTCCGCACGGCGTCGTTTCGTTGAACGGGAGCACGTGAGCGGCGAAAGGAGGTCACGTGCGGCGGTTTAGTAGTGGCGAAGGAAGAAGCCTGGGTGTTTGGCTTCATCTCCTTGGTGACCTCAGGTTTTCACTTCAACTAACTCCAACTATGATACTTCGATTAGCTTTTGTAACCATTAGCTGAATGTTCTTGTTCAACGTTCTCACTTATCATAGAAAATCTTGGGGGGGAAAATGAAAAATACCCGTAACCATAAAATTTTGTTGCTGAATAAAGATGAGGTGTTTTTGTGGTCACAATAAATTTAAATTGTTATGAACATATTGGTACGTAAGTTTGGAGGGGGCTCTAATTGTTCTACGTGAAGCATTTGTGTCCATACAGGAGATTGGATTCAGGTGCCAAGTGGCAAACACTTTTTTGTTATATTTTGTGATAATGAATGTGGTGCGTTTTTATTTTCCTTGTTTTCGGAATTTCCTCTGTGCGATTGAGATGAGCTGACTCAGATGTGACTCAGGGCTGAATAAAATCAAATAATAGTGTGTTGACGAATGGAATATCTGAAGCCCAGGTGCCAAATAAATTTGTGGGATATTGGGCAAGGTGAAGCAAAACAAACAAAAAGCCCAGTTTCTATTTGTTCTTTTCAGACCAAAAACTGTATTCATTTGATCCGGGGAAGTCTCCAACCAAAAACTTCCACCAAAAAAGAAAAAAACAGA
Source organism: Arachis hypogaea (assembly GCF_003086295.3). NCBI lineage: Eukaryota > Viridiplantae > Streptophyta > Magnoliopsida > Fabales > Fabaceae > Arachis > Arachis hypogaea. The sequence continues at coordinate 18,067,198 of NC_092045.1, forward strand.
GTGTTAGCGAATGGGTCCCACTTCATGCATTCATTATGAAATATGGATTGTAGTACAACCATATACATGCATACATACATACATACAAATAGTATGCATGGGTGCATGCCAAGTACACTACTGCCCCGCTATACCAGGCAAATGAAGTGACACCTTCTCCCACTCTGCTTCTCTCTCTCTCTCTCGCAGCTTCAGGAATATAATTTCTATTTGAGTTCCAAGAGAAGACAAGAGACCAGACTTTCTTGTGCCTCTTTGATTACTCTCCCCCTCACGTGATCTATATTCCATTTCTTCTCCTTTCTCCACTTTTTCAACCTCCTTCTTTTGTTCATCTTATGCTACTCTTTGCCGATTAAACACATTCACCGCCTCAAAGGTTTCCTTTTTCTCCTTCCTTCATTTTTTCTTTTTTCACGATGGCAAAAATGATCAAAATGCTCTTACTCGTGAATGCAGTTCCGTAGTGTTATTTAGGTTTCAAATATATACAGAGTTAGTCCAGGAGACTCAACCCACTTCTATTTTATTTTATTTTAGTTTATTTTATTACTAATTTACTGTTAATCGATTTACAGTTTCATCGTTTGGTATTTAATATTTGAAGTTCTTTAACTCTTGATATTTTTAATCATTGTTCTGGTATGATCTTTTATTTTTATTATTATTATTATTTTAATTAAGACAATAAATAAGTCAACTAAATTTTATATTAGATGATGTTTAGATCATTAATTAAATATCAAATCTTAAATGCATGTAATCTATATTAGTATTTCTTGGTTAGTTTCGTAGTACAGAATGTGGCGATTTCTACTGCATAACTGAGACTTGTGATTTTGGTAATAGATGGGTGCGGGAAGGAGAACAGAGACTCATGTATTGAGCGAAAGGTCACGAGTACCTTCATCATCTTCTTCATCGGTAAATTGCAGCGTAACTGCAAGAAATCTGAGGAAGTCTGAATTAGGGGGAGTTATCTTCGGATGCAAGCATAATACAATGAACCAGTGCTTTCAAATGCAGTTATTTGGTTAGTTTCACCTTATTTCAAGGATTTTGGTTCGTCAAGCATATACTATAAACCAAAAATTTATGATAGAAAACGTTAATTAAATGTTAAACTTTTTTTTAAGTTCTTTTTTAATTTATTGAATGCATTGAAAAAATCACAACTTTTTTGCTTTCTTTTTCTAAAATAGTTTTTTTAACTAATTATTATTATTATTATTATTATTATTATTATTTGTGTACACATTTTTGTTTTTGGACTTTTGGTACAACGAGTGACTGCATTAAGCACTTTAAACAAAGTATAAATAATATATTCCTTTTTCATTTTGATATACTTGCAGTTTTCAATCAACTTAGTTAGCAGGCACAAATGAAATGTATTTACTGTGAGAACTTAAAATTTTTAATTCTTGGAAACAGGCTTGCCATCTGGACATATATCATATGTGAAGAATATTGGTCCTGGTTTGCCTCTGTTTCTATTCAACTATAGTGATAGGATGCTACATGGTATATTTGAAGCTGCAAGTAGTGGAAGATTGAATATTAATCCTTATGGCTGGACTGAGGGTAGCTCGGATTGCACTCCATATGCAGCCCAGGTTAGAGCATGATGTTTTTATTGTTCTATCAGTTTGGCTACTCAGTTTAGGATTTACTTTTTTTTTTCACCCTCTTTTTGTTTGTATAATTTAAGGTAAAGTTCAAGACTAGAATGCAGTTCCAGCCCTTGTCGGAAGTTCAGTTTAGTCCGGTTATCGAGGACAACTATTACCTTCCAAAGTTGTTTTGGTTTGAACTGGATCAAGTTCAAACTAAGAAGCTAATATCCCTTTTTTCGGCATCTACACCAATAGCTGCACAGAGTATAATCCCGAGAAGTATACCAAAGCTTCCTTCGTCTAGTTCAGCATATGATGGCCGCTCTTACTCGTCTCTTTTAAGAAATGATGTTCATCCAACCGGTGATTTGAAAAATTCTCAGACCGGACAGATTGTTCCGTTGTCTAATTCAGTCACTAATTTGGAATATGATGGCCGCTCTTACTCATCTCTTTTAAGAAATGATGTCCATCCTACCAGTGATTTGAAACATACTCAAACTGGACAGACCTCCTTGGAAACTACTCATGGTTTGAATGGTCACAATGAGTCTGTGGATGAAATAGACCACAAGGGAGCATTGGAGCAAACCATGTTGAATCTGCCTACTGAAGATCAGATGAATAATGCATGGGATTCGCCATGTATTGGATCTAGTTTGAATGGAGGGAGCAACACTTCAGAGGAATTTATTGATGAGTCTACCCAATGTGATGAACAATTTGAATACTTGAAGCAGCATATGGAAGACCTATACTTATCTGTTTCAGCTGATCGGTGTTTGCCTCAGTCCACACCATGTGAGAGTATGTCCACTCCTTGCTTGCAGAGCAGTGCTTCAGAGGGTAATACTTCTTGGTCATACAAGTCTGAGATAGAAAATTCTTGCTTTCCTGAAGCAGAGTTGCATTTGAATGCCAAATCACCTGATCTTCGTTTTATTTTTGACAAGGTAACTTTTTGTCATTGGGATTCCTTTTCTTCTATTAAATTTTAAAATCATCGTGTCATAACCAAACTAATTTAATATCATTTTGTGTATTGTTGACTTTTAAGATACAACAAGAAGTCAATGAATTGCGGTTAAAGCAGTTCAAACAGGAGCTGCAAATCTGTTCCTTGGAGAAAGAGCTGGTATGGATCTTCTTGTTATTCAGATTGAAATCTCTTGCCTAATTCTGCATCAGTGAGTTCTTTCATTAATATCATGGAATAGATTTTAAAGTTCTTCATCGAAGAAGAGGGGTGGACGGGGATTGGGTGATGTCACATGTTGCTGTTTTTTTCCTTTTTTTTTTTATTTTGATATTTTTGTTCAGATTAGTAACACATCTAAAAGTTCAGGTTGAATCAAGAAGAGAGATAGTGAGCTTGAAGCAGCAATTTAAGACATCAGATTGTGTCACATTTCCTAAAGAGGATCTTGTAATGCGATCTAAATCTAGTTATAAGGAATCAATTTTAATAATGGGAGGTTTCGATGGGTTAACATGCGTGTCAACTTTGGATTGCTACTGTCCAACTAATGATTTGTTGGAGACCCTTTGTCCAATGAGTTCGATTCGATCATATAACTCTACTGTGAAGTTAAGTGGTGAAGTTTATGTAATTGGTGGCTTACAAGATAATTTGTGGTGTGACACAGGTATTAGCTCCATTCATTCTTTCTATTTACCTTCTTTTGCAAAGACTTTTCCAGTCTCTCTTCTTCTTTGAGAGGATTTGATACCTTGTTTATATTGACTAACATCTGAGTGTCATTTTTGAAAGTTGAATCATACAACCTAGTGGAAAATCAATGGTTCACTCGTCCTTCCATAAATCAAAAGAAAGGAAGTCTTGCTGGAATTTCATTGAATGGCAAGATTTTCGCTATAGGTGGTGGAAATGGTGTACAATGCTTTTCTGAGGTTGAATTATTTGACCCAAACATTGGAAAGTGGATACCTACAAGGTCAATGATGATGAAAGTAATTTCTTTTCCCTCTGTAGTACTTAGTAATTCAGTTTTATTAATCTTTAGTACTCGTGCTTGTTTAGATGTTTTTATATGTCAAGACTCAAGGTAATTGTGTAATTATGTCCAACTTATTGCAAGCATACTGAACTTCTGATTCTGTTTTGTAATTCCCATGCTCTTGGATGATGCACACTTTATGCTTCATTATGACAATCTGTACCAAAGGATGGATATCTCAACTAATATTCTTGTTGATTAACATTTAATTTCTTTCAGAGATTTACTCCAGCTGCAGCAGAAATTAATGGCGTCATATATGTTGTAGGTGGATTTGATGGAGATAATTATTTGAGGTAAAAATCTATTGAATTGCTTTCAATAATTGATTGTTATCTAATTGCTAGTGCCACCAGTATGCTACGTTCCACTCTGATCTTAGAATTTTCTCCAGCACTAAAACCAAAACCAGTTGTGTTGTGTTGTGTTGACAGTGCAACTATGAAAATGATACGATATTTAATTTTGGTTCACACGGTTGTGATCACCAGCTTTATGATTGTTGAATTGAATTGATAATGAAATGAAACTTGGAACCCTCCCATAAATTTCAAAAGTATTCATCATTTTGATTTGTTGATGCCTAAAATATTCTTTGACTACTATTTTATTTTTATTTGAAAAGTGTATTTTGTTTTTATCCCAACTCTTTTTCGAACTCCTTCATATCTTGAATAATTTTAGAACAAAGAACCATTGAGCTTTGATTGTTCCATCCTGATCCAGTGGTTTCCGTTCATTATGGTAAAGTTCGTCTGTATATAAATTCCAACAATAGTTTTGTCTTCATATTTTGTAGCACATGGTTAAATTGTTATACTCGATTCGATTACTTAGCAGACTGATTAGTTTGTGTTTTTATCTGATAATACATCCTATATCCCCTGAAAGCAAAAAGATTAATTTTATTCTAACATTTGACTCTACTATGGCCTGGCTAGGGTGTTTAATTTAAATAGGATAGGATATAATATTTTAAAGCAAAAAAAATGAATCATAAGATTAGAAATTGTCCTTAAAGAGATTTAGCTTTATGATTCCTTTCATTTTGGTTTTCCCCATTGTCCTAGCTAATGATTCTCTGAACTCTTCTTTCTTTCAGGTCAGTGGAGAGATATGACCCTCGCGGGAATTCATGGGCTAGACTTCAAAACATGTCAACAATGAGAGGCTGCCATTCTTTATCTGTCCTAAATGAACAGCTGTAAGTTAATATCCCATGTGTTTCTTGGCTGCTGTTAGTGGCTAACAGGATCGGACATTCAAACAGTAATAGCACTTAGGAGGAACAAAGGCCATTTAATAATATTAGAATGCTTAATTGAGCTAGAAGAAAAGTTCATATACCTACAGAAAAAGTAAGGAACTTTATGCCCGCCCCTTTTTGTGCTTAGTAGACTAATATCATTCTGATAAAGGATGCTCTAGCCATCTTTGGGAGGGAAACCAACGTAGTTGTTGAGACAAGTCAAAGGATCTATTGAATATTGTTTTTATGACTTTTTTTTTTTGCTTTTTAATTTTGATAACAATATATTGTTTCAAAGAGCAAGCCATAGGAAGAGGGTTTGGGTCTAAGTAAGATTGATATAAAGTGAAAATGTAAGGATACAGTCATGGTTAGATCAATGAAATGAGTTTAAATGTGATGCACCATCATCGGTATCAAATCCTTCTTTCAAATGACCACTCAAGTAGTAGGTGTGAAAAGTTATTTTTGCTAATGTAATAGACAAATTGAATTCATAAAATATATCACTACTCTTTTAACTCGTGGATTCTTACTATAGATTAGCATTTTTTAAGCTAGAATAAGCTTTAGAAGAATACTTTTATTTTGCTAAATAATTAGATACAATGTTCTAAACAGATATGCAATTGGAGGATATAATGGAGAACAGATGATCTCAACAGTTGAGATATTTGATCCTCGCACTGGTTCATGGATAATGAGCGAACCCATGAACACTTCCAGGGGATATTTTGCAACTGTAGTAATTGGAAATTCAATTTTTGCCATCGGTGGTTTGAGTGAAAGTAATGAAGTTTTAGATACGGTATGCAATTTCTACATTAAATTCATACAACATTTCTTTTCTCTTCAATTTACCATTATTTTCTAACAGATTTAATCTTGATGGCAGATTGAATGTTACAAAGAAGGTCGTGGCTGGGAATCAACTAATCTGAAAGCTCTTGGAAGGAGATGCTACTTATCTGCCATACTCTTGTGAGGTACTCTATTGTCTACTTATAATAAGAATTATAGTGTCTTCTTATAGAGATTAAGGATACTATTATGTAAAATCATTCTATTAAACTTTATTTTCTCTGTTCTTTGTTAAGTCCATTAGAGAACGAAAATTAGTTTTTACATAAATAAAAAATTGAGAAAAACCCAAAACAGCCTCTGACAATTACGTCAAAAGACAATGAGGCCCTTGACAAAAAAAAATACCAACTCGGTCCCTAAGCTTTACATGGGACAGATTAGTCCTTGTGCCAAAAAAGTCAATGTTTTTTTTTTAACAGGGGCTAATTAGTCCTAAAAAAATATCAGGGGCCGGGTTGGGTGTTTTTTTTTTTTCTGGGGTCTCGTTATCCTTTCGGAATAATTGTTAGGGACCGGGTGAGGTATTCACTCAATAAAATTCTGTTTACATAAAATGACCTTTTTCACTGTTCAATCGTGTACTGCAGGACGAGTGTTGGGTTGAACACTAGAAGGCTGCAAAGGCTTTTGTGAATATATAAAAGGGCACCTATATAGAAGTGTCCCGTACTTCCATTTGTAAAGGGATTGTTATGTTTTGTAAGTGACCGCGGTGACGTGGGTGAGAAAATGGAAGTATTTGAGAAGTTAAAAAAATCAATTTAGGATAGTAACAAATGAAAACTAGCTTATTAATTATTATACAAGCCAACTTAAATTGTCTAAATCTAATATCTATTAAAAATAATTTACACCTGGGCAACCTTTTTTTTTTTTCCAAAGATAACTATTATTCATTAATTATAAGAGTAATAACAAATGTCATTGAACTAAGGATTAGAATGAGAAATGGGAGTCTCCCAAAAGTCACTAAAAAGGCAAAGAATAAGAAAATTAAGATAGAAAAATAACATTCAGAGCTCAATTCTATTCATTTGGTTGAAACACCCTGAAGTTGTTGAGCTAGCTTCACAGAGTCAGCCACCACAGTTGATGCAAGACCATTTTTCTCAAAGATAAAATGGTGTTTTGCTTTCCAACCATTCCAACGGAGGATAGCTATTAATGAAAGTTTTCTCCTTCCTTCTATATCTGCCACTAAAGTGGAAAAAGCTCTCTCCCATCATTTGAAGAAGGAACTTGAATCATGTCTCCAAATCTGGACGCCGATACTTCTATTGGTCCAAATCGCAGCTGAGAGTGGGCATCAAAGCAAGTTATGGAGCAAGTTATGGAGGATTGATTCTTTATCAGAGGAGCATCTTGGCCACATGCTCAACGTCTCTAGGAAGTGGGAGTCGAGCAATTGCAAGCACTTTTAGAGAATTTTTTATTTTACGAGGTATTTTCATCTCTCAACTTTTTCCAAATTCGGTGTTGATGCATGTATTGTGGGCACTTGAGAAATTGGAGCATGGTAAAAAGGATAAGCTATCTTGTAGTCCAAGGCTACCTCATAACTACTAGATTTGTTACAAACCTGTATAATACTATCTTTTTCATCTGTTGGTTCAATTGACAAGATGCGGGAGCTAATGTCAGTTAGAAAAGCTTCTGTTATTAAGGCATGGTTCCAACTTCGGTCAGCATTCAATGTGTCCTTAACATAAAACACAAACTGTGTTAGAAGATTTGGGACTACAGACACATGAATATTGAAGGGTGCGGTGGCAAGAGCTATGGATCCTAAAAGATTCGAATATTTTTACCTGAACTAACTTTCCATACCAGTTCTTTCTCAATTACTTTACGACCTTCCAGAATACTTCTCCAGTCCTAAGAAGGTATGTTGCCTATCTAAGTATTCATAATGTTATTATGGTAGAAATACTTGCCTCTGAGCATCTGGGTTAGAATAGAATCAAATTGTTTAGCGATTCACCAACATTGTTTACTTAGTAAGGCCAAATTTTGAGCTCGTAGGTTCTTTATCCCTAATCTCCCTTTCTTCTTGGCTCTTGTCATGGTATTCCATTTGATCCATGCCATTTTACATTCCTTGCTGTCCCCACCGAAATTGGGAGAGAATGTTGTGAATTTCATTTAGTAGAGTGTCAAGTAGTCGAAACATGATAGAGTGTATATAAGTATAGCTTCACACACACTTCTTTGATCAGAACCTACTTACCACATGAGGAAAGCAAACTTCGTTTCCAGCTTTGCACCTTCTTGCAAACTTTATCGTTAATTGTTCTAAATGTCTTTTTTTTTTGGAACGCTGAACAATTGAAGGGAGCCCGAGGAACTTATCTTAGGCTCTGATGTAGTTGATATTGAGGATTTCTGCAATTTTCAATCTCATATGTTGAGGCATGTTTTGACCGAAAAATATAGCTGACTTTCCCAAATTAACCATCTGATCACTGAAACTTTCATAGTTTGCCAAAAGATCCATAATGCTTTGACTAGTTTCAGCTAAACCCCTACAGAAAAGGATTGAGTCACCTATGAATAGGAGGTGATTAATAGTCGGACATCACCTATTAACTTGAACCCCTTTAATGAGTCTATTTTGTTCTGTCTTGTGTAGCAAAAAGGAAAAACCTTTAGCACAGAATAGAAAAAGATAGGGAGATAAGGGATCACCTTGACGGATACCCCTATTGGTCTAAAAAAATCAAACGATTGACCTTCCACAACAGTAGAATAAGAAACAGTTGTCACCAATTCGTTGGTCCAGTTAATCCACTTTGAACTAAACCCAATTTCTCCATAATATATCATAAGAAGTGCTATTCAACTCTATCATACGCTTTACTCATGTCAAGTTTTATAGCCATTTCAAACTCAGAGCTTCTCTTCTTGGTTTTCAAATAGTACATACATTCATGTGTAATAAGAAAGTTATCAGAAATGAGGTGCCCTTTAAGAAAGACATTTTGATTAGCACTAATAATCTTATTCATTATTCCTTTTAATCTATGCACCATAACTTTTGAAATAATCTTGTAAATAACTGAAGACAAGCTAAATAGGTCTCACCTGAGTTATGTTATTAGCATCTGGGATCTTTGGTATGAGGCAAATCTAGGTATGATTGAAGTTTCTAAGCATTCAGCCACTATGAAAGAAACTTTGAATTGCTCTAAACGCGTCCCCACCAACAATGTCTCAAGAGAAGTGAAAAAATTTAGCCGTGAAATCATCCTCCCCGCACTTTGAGCATGCACACTAAAAGTAGCTCTCTTCAATTTTTCTATAGACACTTGTCTTTGAAGCCTTCGATTCATGTTAGCTGTAACTTTAGGCTTCAACTCCTCTAGAAATTGATTGGGATTAGCATGACAAATGGAGGAGAAAATATTGCAAAAATACTCCTTAGCCACTTTAGCAATCTTTTTTGGACAAGAAGCTATCTCATTATTGCTATCCACTAATCTCCAAATTCTATTCCTCACTCTAGGCTGAAACTTTTGATGAAAAATTCTATATTTTGATCCCCTTCTCTCAACCATTTACTCCTTGCTTTTTTCCTTTAGTACCGTTCCTCTTTGAGATAAGCCCTTTCCAATTTTTTCTCTAAACTAGTAATTTCTTCTCCTCCATGAACACCGAAAGCTCTTCACTCCTCAAGGGCTGCTTGGAGTTCATCTATCTCCTTCTTCGAGTTGGTTTTATGGTGCATCTGCCAATGAACCAGCCTATGTCGGCATTCTTTAAGTTTCTGAGCCAAAGAAAACATAGCTGATCTCACAACTTTCATGCTCTAAACCTCACTCACAATCCTCCTAACCTCTACTTCTTCATACCATCATTCTTGGAATTTAAATTTTTTTTTTAGTTCTCCATATTTGCAGATTAATATCCAAGAGTATGGGTGCATGGTCAAATCCAAATTCTCTGTTGTTTTATAGAGTGTCTTCCAGTGTAACCCAACTAGAACTTGATTCAACCTCTCTTTAACCAAATCAACCCCTCTCTTCTATTTGACCAAGTGAAAGGCCAGCCAATCATTCTAATATTCACCAATTCATTATCATCAATAAAATTATTGAAATTTGAGATAGTTGTAGTTGATTTTAACCTATCACCCTCTTTTTCAGCTTGAAACGTAATGAAATTAAAATCTCCCATAACTATCACTTTTACTTTAAAATTACTGAATTGTGGCTGAAATAGCTGCGAACTGAGATGCTCTACTACTGTCTGAACAACTTAAATGTCGAAAAATTAACTTTTAAATTTTTAGTATTAAAGTGATATATTTGACCTAAGTCAAGTATATTTTTTTGCCTACAAAGAATCTATACAAAAAAAATTTGTTAGTATCCTCCAAATTATAGTTCGAAATAATTAATGTGGCTTTAGGAGTTCTCTTTTCTTTGTTATTATGTAATGACCTCTTAACTTATAAGATTGTGTTAACCAAAAACCTGCAAGATGCCAAGATTTTAAATAAAGGTAAACTTATCTGAAAGTTTATATTATTAACTAAAATAATTTGAAAAGATATGAATGATATATAAAAAAATTTAAAAATATAATAAAATAAGTAGATATTAAATATATATTTTAAAATAATTTTGATTATAAAATTTTTATGTAATTGACAAATATCGTAAGAAAAATTAAGTATTTTAATTTTTAAAATTTAATGATTTTTATATCAAGAGAATTTATTTGATTTTTTTTATCGTGAATGTTCAAACTTTTTTAAAAAAAAATAAAAAAGAAGAGTCTAAAGATTGAATTTTGCTTTTATGTTTTTGCACTTCTTAATAATTATTTAAATATTGTTACAAAAATTTGAATAAGATGTACAAATTATTTGTTATTTATAAAAAATATAATATTTGGTTATTTTTATTATATTTTTTAATTATTTAAAAATTTATTTGTCATTTATATCTTTAAAAATTAATTTTATCTTAAAAATTATTTTTATTAGGATATAAATTTTCGAGGAATAAATTACCATTTTTACTCACAAAAGTTTTAAACATTGACAAGTCCATGAAAAAAAAATTAAAGTTGTACTCATAAAAAATGAGTTTTGTACGACAAATTAACCAAACGCTAAAATTCAATCCCAAATTGTCCTTCTATAACCCTAATCACAACCTTCCTCCCCCAAATCTCAACCCTCCATTTATTCTGGATTTCACCACCTTCACCAACACCACCGCCGTTCACCACCAACCATCAACCCCATCACTTGTATTGGTGACTGAGAAGCGGCAATAAAACAGATACCATAGGCGGATAACAAGGTATTCAAGATATGGCGTATCCAATTCAAAAAGCACGATTCCAGAATCTCCCGAGTTTATAAACTCTAAACGTTTCAAGGAAGGCACATAGATCTTGAGGGCGCTTATGTTAGGGGCACAGTGCTGGAATCTCTGGATGACGAGGTGCATGGTTTTCAAAAGAGGACAACCGGAGAGAATGGAATCCACGTTATTAGGAGAGTCAAGAAATAAGTGGAGGGCCTTAGCTTGAGCGATGGCAGGTGAATCGACGACGATGCTTTCGGAGTTAGCTCAAGAATCGCACCAAGAAAGTTGAGGTTCACCAGCGCATGGTAGCTGAACACGCCGGGTGGCACCACAAACCTGAATCCAGTTTTGCCGCTCCACACCCTGAGCTGAAGTTCTTCTAGGTATGGGGTCCGATGGCAGCTTTAATTCACCTTGTAACAGCGTCCTTATTAAAGTTATGGTAGGACGGTCGATAAAGTTTCAGATCTGGAGCAGGTTTTACTGGACCAGAACTGCATTCGCTAGATCTAAGAGTCAGATGTGCTGTTTTTCTGGGCTTTCACCACCATGTTACCTTAGATCAGGGATGAAGGAGAAGTTGAAGATCTGGAGATCCTTCCAGAGGTGGCACCACCTGTGGGACAGGATGCAGGTTTTGACAGAGGTACTTGTTGGGAGGAAGGAGAGGATGTGGCAAAGGATAGAGTCTGGTAGGCTGCTGATGATCCCATCGTATGGCTTGCAAAGAGGACTTGTATCGGCCATGGGAGGGGAGGGAGAAGTTCTTGCTTCAATGCTTTAAGGGGAGGGTAATTTAGGTTTTTAATAAGGGTTAATACTCAAAATCGTCCCTGAAAGATCACGTGTAATTATTTTTTTAATCAAATTAGTCCCTGAATGAATAATTTTAAATCACGTTCGTCCCTTCGTTAACCTCGTGATGCTGCCATTAAAAATCTACTGACCTGGAACATGAGCTGGCAATACGAATAACACCTGGCATGGTGTGTGTATTGCTGACGAGATATGTTTAGGGTTATGTATCAATTTAGTCCCTAAGCCTCAAATAAATAAACCATAATTCTCATCTTCCCACGAACATGAATGCCTTGCTTGAGTGTTGTCGCAGATCCAGCAGCTGTTAGGGAGGAGGAAGTCGATTTCGGCGCCATGATGGGGAGTGAAAGTGGAGGTCCCGGTGGTGGGTTGCCGTCGCACTCACATGGTAGCTATGCTTCGAGCTCATCCATGCGAAGAAGAAGGAAAAACGATGAGAAAACCTGTTTCCGCGGTTTAAAAACTTTGATTAAGAAATCTGGGACATCATAGAATCTAAATAGGTTGTTTCATACTTGTCCAAGATATTGGGTGAGTTTAATTTTGTATGAATGATAGCATCATCTTGGCGTTCACTCTTTATATGGGGTTAACAATTTTATTCAATATTTTCAAAAAGGGAGCCATTGCAAATTTTTTAAATGGGTCGAAAAAAATGAACATGTAGCTGTTGTAGAAGGTCCAAGGGGAGTCCCAGAAACTGATGGAGAACTGGAGATTAATTATGAAGATTGGAAGGTTAAATTAGTATGGAGAATAGGTAGTTTAGAAGCAGAAGTTAGAGTACTCAGAATGTTAATTTGTTTCATGTTCACTGGTCTGATAATGGTCATCTTAGTAGGAGCTTTACTTTGCGTGTCATATGTACAAGTAGGAGACAGTGAATGTGATATGGTGGTGTGATTTAGGGTTTTGGTTTTTTTTGTTTCAAATTATCATGGTTAAACTATTATAACCTGAAAGGAAAGCTTATAAATGGCAACTTGGATTTTGAGTACACTTGTGAAGGAAATATATTTATGCATCACTCACACTGTCATATGTAAAGAAGTAAATGACAAATCAGAGACATAAAAAGATAATAAAGTTCCTAAACTTTCTTAATATAAAGTTGCCAACATTGTGTGTGTCACCACAAAAGATAGTAAAGTTCCTAAAACTAAAAGTGATTTCTCAGAAACACTGCATACCAAGGCAAAACATACATTCAAAATAAAGGCCTTACAAAATAGTGAGATTTGATAGTGTTTTACACCATGATATCTTTCCTAATCTATAGCCTTATACAAAAAAAAAGCATATGTTCTGATGATGGTCTTCAGATAGTGTTATCTTTCTTCCTTGGCCGTTTGAACCCCGGAGTCGGTACAAAGGTCATGAGACTTGCAAGCTTCTTAGTTGTCACGGCACTAGATCCTTTGATTATTCTAGCAAAAATTGAAATTATTACAGCTGTTGTAGCAGGTTGGGGAGAGATAGCCCTTTTTCCTTTTCCCTTGGAAACATGAAGCTTGGGTGGTCTTCCTCTCACCTTAACCTGCATGACATATGAAGTAAATATATGAATAGACAACCACAAATTCAAGTATATGAAAATGAAAATAAATTAATTAATCAAACCGATACAGCTTGAGTGGGTGGTGACGGTTGTTTTTCTTGGGTTGTTGGGATTCCTTTCGGTTGGTTCAGGACTATCTGTGAGGCTGCTGTCGATCATAATGGTGGTGGAGAAACAAAAACTGGAACAGGGTTAACTGGGGCAACATGAGCAGCATCATTTGGGAGTTCATTTGGAGCATCTGTGTTAGGATCAAAACTGCAAGTTGCAGTTGCATTAAACTTGCTTCTTCTTCAGCATCAGCTTCTTTCTTCAATTTGCATGTTCTCTTGTTCTGTCCAAACCCACCATAAAATATGCATCGGATGGGGTTATATTTTCTCTTCATCCTTGTGTTGGAACCAGAGCCTCCTTTATCTTTATCTTTTCTTCTGCTCTTTGTGGGTCTACCTGGTTTGGGATTAATTGGGATTAAATGGAAAGCATATGTTTTTCAGTATGATTCCATGGTTAATCACTTATGGCAGTAATCCTCAACCCTCTTATCATTCTTATCTTGTATATATGATATGGCATGCATATAAGGCATACTTGTGCATGCAGTTGTATTTTTAGACCAATTTGCATTATTAATATAGTACATTTACATAAAGATTGAGAAAAGATACCTGTCAGTTGCTAGAATCTACATGTGCAAGTACGCTTTCCTAAGTCAACAACCATTGTACTTGGCCAGCCTTGAACCTCGTATAAGTCCTCATTCTGATCACCACTCCATTGTAGGGACCAATGCTGAGAAAGCTTTGTCATTGCCTCAAGCCTGTTTTGTTGCATTAGAGGCAGAATTCCCTAGTAGTTTGCCAGTTTTTGCCTATTGTCGATCATGGTCTTCATTATGATCCTCCTAACTTCCTCTGCCAAGGTGAGGATAGGCTTCGCCCTATCATGCTTTGTCCTTGCATTAAACAACTCACAAGCATTATACAAATAGTGTCCATTTTTAGTCCCTCATAAAAATGAGCTTTAGTCCATGCTTTCTTCGGCCACTTATCCAAATCAGCCCATGCCCTTTCGTTTATCACTTTGACTCTCTTCATGTTTCTATCAAAGTCACTCACAGTCCTTGATCTAGCACATTCTCACACCAACTCCTTCAGTTGTATACTCCCCCACTGCTTTGAGAAATTCCTCCAGAGATGCCACACGCAAAATTGATGGTGAACTCTTGGCATTACTTCCTGCATGGCTGGGATTAATCCCTGGAAAACAGTTTACAACGAAAAGATGTTACATTAAAACAGTCCTCAAAAGATATTTCATTAAATCAAATATGTCCTCAAAAGATATTTCAATACATCAAATTGGTCCTTTAAAATCTTTTTGTGGATCAAATTGGTCCTTACCTTCTGCATATCTGAGATAAAGGTCCATCCATTTTTCTTGTAGTCACCAAGGTCATTGTGTAGCAGTTCAAGAAACCATTGACAATTGTATCTATTTTCGACATCCACAATTTCATAAGCAATCATGAACACGTGATTGTTGGCATCTTGGCCACAAGCAGTCAGCAGCTGTCCTCCATGCAAGGTCTTCAGAAAGGCTCCGTCCAGGCCAATCAACGGTTGACACCCAGCCTTGAATCCTTTCTTACACGCATCGAGACATACATAAAATCTTTGAAACTGTGGAGGACTTTCAGGCATGGAAATGACACCAACTTGGACTGTTGAACCTGGATTGGTGGTCCATAGTTGGTTAGCATAATCCTAGATAAGTGCATATTGTGCAACTTCATCTCCTTTCACTACTTTCCTTGCTGATTTTAAGGCCCTAGTAATGCAGGTACTGTTTAGCTTAATGTCGCACTTCCTCACAAACCAGTCATAAACCTCTCTATGCTTCATAGTTGGGTACTTCCTAAGCTTAGGAACCAGCTTACCTAATGTCCACTCTTGTGTTGCAACCATGTTCTTTCTCTTTCTAGCACATGTGTGTTCATTAACTAATGCCTTAATCTGCCAAACCCCATTTTGCTTGTTACATGCACAATACACAACCTAAGGACATCCCTCTGTTTTGCATACAGCCTTGACTCTGATGTTGTTATTTTTAGTAAAAATGATATTTCTACCCCCATTGTATGCTGTAATCCCTAGTTGCATTCTTAAAGTGGTGCTTTGACTTAAAAATCATGCTTACCTCAAGTTTGAGGTTTTCAAACTTTGCCTTTTCATTGTATGGTGGATATACAGTAGCTTCCTTTTCATCAAAGTCCAACACCTTATCCATATCTTCCGAGTGCCATGAGTCACAGCCAGTTTTCCTTGGCCCTCTACTGTTGA
Organism: Arachis hypogaea; assembly: GCF_003086295.3. Lineage (NCBI taxonomy): Eukaryota > Viridiplantae > Streptophyta > Magnoliopsida > Fabales > Fabaceae > Arachis > Arachis hypogaea. The sequence continues at coordinate 18,082,982 of NC_092045.1, forward strand.
AGTCATCATTGCCACTGTCAGTGTCACTGAGATCTCCCAAGATTTTAGTGGATTTATACAGACTGTCCTCAGTACTCTCATATGAGTCATGAGAGTCACTATCATCTTGAATTGGGGTGGTTTAACAGGTCGACCAGACCTTACGAATTGCAGAGGGTCTTTGTTCTTATTTTGAGCATGTGACTTCTTTGGAGGTTGATGGCCACTTCTTGGTTTAACAATAGGTTTCAAAGGATCAGTGCAAGATTTTGCAGGTTGAGAGAAAATTTTTTGTTGGAACTTGGGCTTGGATTTGGGCTTTTGTGTGGGCTGAGAATTGGGCTTGTTAATGGGCTTCTGTGTGGGCTGGGAGGACCTTGTATTGGACTGCACATAGTCCATTTTCTTGGGATGAGGATTGGGTCCAGCAGAGGTGGGACTGGCTTTAGCTATATTTTTGGAAGGGGAGTGGAGAAGGTTAGTCTTCGATGGCTGTGAGTGGCTCTTTGTGGGCTGGAATGTATTTTTGGTAACTTGGGTTGCAGGCTGTGTGCTGGGCAGCTTCAACAAAGAGGCATTCTTTGGCAGAATCACTTCATCATCCTCACTCATGTATTCTACCACGTGTGGCTCTGAAACTCCATGCTCAAAGAATATGTTCATGAAGTTGTAATTCCTTCTATAAGTCTTACACATTTTAAGCAGATCTTTATCAGTCTCCAACTTTCTCAGCCCACTCTCAAGCAACAACCAAGGAACTTTCCACCAACATATGCCCCCCACCATATCCCAGTTCTTTATAGTATCCTTTAACAAAAAACACATCAAGAGTATCTCCATCAACCCCCATCAAGACTTCTGTATTACCTGGTTCATAAATTCTACTTCCTTTCTCATTATTTTTAAAATTTTCACCATGATGAAATATGAATGTCATCGGAAGACCGTCCATCTACATAATAGCAAACAACAATATTAAGAAAAAAAAGTCAATGTAGCAAGCCATCTACGACTATCAATGCCTCCAAACCATATCAAAAATTAACACAGAATATGCATAACACTAACTCATCACCAACACAACAACTAAATCGGTAACCATTACTTCATTAGCACAAACAACATGTATTATTTTTCGAAGCCACAAAAACAGAGTCTTGCCATTGTTACCCATATCATAAACTAAACCCTAGGATAAAACCCTAAACCCTATGCACTAACAAATTCTTCACCATGACTCAATCATATAATGGAAAACTAATAGTTTACATAGTATTACCAATTTTTTTTTACAAGATACAAAAATTTTGCCTCTCACGTCAAACACAGAAACAACGTTGTGTCGTTGCCTTCAAGATTCCCACCAAGCTCCAAAACTGACGCACAAACAATGCTCCACAACTACTCTAATGGTTGCGGATGACGGCGCGGTCTTCTTCGTCTTCGTGATGGTAGCTTATAGGTCAGAGAAACAGGGAGTCACGGTGAGAATGAAGAAGAACAAATGAGGACTTGTTTAGGAGACAAAGTGCAAACTGTTACACTCTCTACTTTTAAAACGGTGGTGTTTCACAACTTGCATACTCTTGAGGTGCAAAACGACAACGTTTGGTCGGATGGGCTGCTAGCTCACGTTCCAGGTCAGCAGATTTTTAACGGCAGTGTCGCGAAGTTAACGGAAGGACGAACGTGATTTAAAATTATTCATTCAGGGACTAATTTGATTACGAAAATAATTCGGGGACGAAAATGGAGAGCGCATGATCTTTCAAGGACGATTTTAAGTGTAAACCCGTTTTTAGATAGTTTTTTTAGGATTTGGATAGTTTTGTCGTACGGAGTCCATCTTTCATAGGTACAACTTTAATTTTGTTGTTTCATGGGTAGATTTGTCAGCATTTAGAACTTTCGTTGGTGGAAATAATAGTTTACCCGATTTTCGAGTATGATTTTATTAAAGAGTAAATAGCCATTTTTGACCATGAAAGATTCGGAAGCTGACATTCCTACCCATGAAAGACGAAAACTGAAGTTATACTCATAAAAAATAGACTTTTGCAGACAAAATTATCCAAATCCTAAAAAATTAAATAAAATTTTCAAACTACACTCTAATATAATCTAACTCTAACTTCTAATTTTACTCCACACTACCACTCCTCCAATCTTAAATCCTACCACTACTTTCATCCTCAACTACCACCATCGCTATTGCTATCACCATCACCATCACCGTCATCTCCCGTACCCAGCGCCAGACACCAACCGTCGTGCACAAAGAATATGCAATTTTCCGTCTACAAAATAAGTGAAGTACACTTAACAAAATTTCCATGACAAGCTCTCTACCATTATTGATGAGTTTCTTTGCCTCAATGATATTCACCCGTTCTACGGAGGTCTCCTCCATGTGCTCTACAACAAAGACCATTACAAGCTTTCACTTGGATAGATCAATGCCGCCAGGAATCTTATTGGTAAGATTGCAAAAGACTATGTGAAGCTGTTGAAGTATGGTGACTCGCTGTACCGGTGCAAGTGTTTAAAGGTGGTGAAGACAATGGTAGACTTAGGATTATACATGGTTTGGTTAATCTAAAAACTAAACCTATTTTTTTGTTAACCAAAAATTTAATCTTGGTTAAGTAACCAAATTGGTTTTATATGATAAAACTGGTTATTAATCGGTTATAAAATTTAAAAACTAATCATAAAAATAAAAACCGATTTTAAAAAATAACTAATTTTTGAATAAAAAAAGCTGGTTTTGGAAAAAATAGAATCAGTTTTTGGATAAAAACCTATTTTTGGATAAAAAAATCAATTTTTGGACCAAAAAATAGATTTTCTAAAAAAACTATTTTTTAAATTGAATTTTTAATCTAAAAAATTGAAACTAAAACTTAAAATTTTGTCTTGGTTTTGATTAACCAGTTAAAAATTAATTTTTTTTAAATTTGATTTTGATTAACCAATTTTAAAAAAATATATAGTTTTTAAAAATTTTATTAAATTAATTAACCAAAATGTAGTTATAATTTTTTAACCGATTAACTATATTTTGATTTTTTAATGTACACTCCTAATAGTGGTGATGATGATGATGGCAATAGTGACAATAGTTGTTGAAGATGAAAATGGTGGAGTAGAGTAAAGTTAAAGGTTACAATTAGATTATATTAGAGGGTAGTTTGAAAATTTTATTTAATTTTAAGATTTGGATAATTTTGTTTATAAAAACCTATCTTTCATGAGTATAACTTTAATTTTCATCTTTCATGAATAAAAATGTCAGCATCAAAATCTTTCATAGCCAAAAATGACTATTTACTCTTTTGTTAAATTACCCTTTTAAACAATAAGTCGTGTTTGGTTGACCAAGTAAGATATAAGGGATAAATGTGACGGTGTTTGCTTAGCCATTGTTTTGATGTAGTAAGAAATTACACTGACACTACCCTCGAATGAGTTGTCCAGCATACTCCGCATGAAAATGAATCTAAATACATCCAAAAATATGCCATGTATCGTAGTTATCAAATTGGTGAAGGTGTTGGGTTAAAGCGGCAGATTGTGATACGAATCACAATGCAAGACTTGATCAGAGTAAAATTGTAAACATTCTTCAATGCTAACTTTCTCTTTATAAGATTTTCATTTAGATCATATCAGTGACGAATATGCAAACAATGAAACGAATCGTTCTGGTTCAGACATTAAAAGCAACACCTACACACAGTTTTGGGACAAAAAGAAAGAAAGCAATCAAACTCCTTTGGCTTGCTCACCTTTACTTATGGCCTTGAAATAGCTAACCAATATAATATAAGCAATTGGTATACAAAGCATAATTTTCACAAGAACGCCTTTTCCCAATAAAAAGGCACTAATAATTGTTTCTCAAATTAATTAAAACTTTCGCCGATATTTCCCAAAAAATAAATGCAGCATGACTAACCAGGAACAATAGCATTAGGCTTTGCTCACTTGATGTCATGGAAAGACGGCAAGACAGCAATAAGGGGGTCTCCGTAACCAACGGGCTCTGTAAATTAGAAACAATTGAAAAACGGTAAGAAACTTAAACAGAGTTTATGCCTATAAATGTCTATTTTGATCCTTAAAATTGAACCGATGAGTCAATTTGATTCATGACTTTTCAAAATGACCAACTAAATATCCCACTTTAAGAAATGTGATTCCCTGTAGTCCCTTGGCAAATTTCCGTTTCACAAACCCTAGTATAGTGTTGATGTGGACAGTTAAATGCTCACTTTGATATTTGATGTCAACACTTTTAATTGTGGTCAATATAGTGTCCGAAATTGGTTCATGTGACTTAATTGGTATCTACCATATTTTATTTAATTAAAACTTGTGAAACAACTTTGGATACTATATTGACCATAATTGAAAAGTGTTGACATCAATTAGTCATCTTTGTGCGAAGATAGCATTTAACAGTCCACATAAGCACTAACTTACAACTGTGAGATGAAATTTTGCAGAGCCCCTAACAGGAACTATGTTTTTAAAAGTGGGGGGCTTGGTCAGTTTAAAATGTCACAGATTAAACTGACTTTTCTGACCAATTTTCGGGTGCCAAACTGAACATTATCTCTCAAAATATTTAAACCGACTTAGACATGCATTATACCTCCATCCTCAACAAGAAGCTTTAGCACTTCTCCAGCAACATCGGACTGCAAGATTTTAAAAATAAAACCATTCAGCATATTCAGATATTTAGCAAAGAGCCACCTGAAAGAAAGTGAGACACATTACCTTAACAGGAAGTCCAGTGCCAAACTGATCTAAATACCCTATGACTTGCCCTTCTTTGATGAAATCACCCTGCAGATGTTAATTAAAAACAGAAAAGTGAATTTAAGCAGAAATGCTAGGTTTGAAATAGCAAAGATATTGAAAATGAGTTCAGCAAGACCGAGTCAAATAGCTTGATGAAACCAAAGCATATAAATTTGAATCTTTCACATCTCGAGATGTAAAATATTCATTTTGTTAGAAACTTATTGACACTACAAATTTTGTGCAAAAGTTTGAGAAACTAATATTACAATGATCTGTTTTATATTACTACAGAAGACTCAGATATCAGGAAGAGACGGAAAATTAGCATAAAACTGAAAAATAATATGTAAAGTTCAAATAAAAAGAAATTTATCCGTTGTTTTGGTGGTCATAACCTAGATCACATGGTATGTAAATGGAAGCAATCATAGATCTTGGTTAAAGCAAGCATGTGACTCAAAGAAACCATTGTTGATGAAGGATAATGACAAGCATGTCACATATACCTCTTTACATATGGGAGGCTGCTTCTTCCCTTTCACTGTTCTACCCCTTCGGAATAAGCCAACCTGAAAAAAGAGAGAAGAAAAGACAGAAGCTATCAAAAATGTCACATAGCTATTGTCGTAGATAATTAGTGAAAACAGAGCTTATTAAATATATTGAGGGGTGAAATACCGTGGGAGATGATACCAACACATAGGTATTGTTACCAGAAGCCTCCAATGCTGCCAACTTTGATGACTTTTCTAAAGAAACATTTACAAATGGGTTGGTCTTTTCTGGAGATGACTTTGGTGGTGATGGTGGTGGTGTACCAGCTGCCAATTCAACCATGGGTTCACTTGGAATAGGTGGTGGTGTAGTTGGTGAAATGTTAGAGAGAGGAGCTTTTGTTGCTCCAATGTTTCTCTTAAGATGCATCTCAAACTCTCCAACCTGTACGAGTGTTTTTATGAAGGTCACAACAGAAATTAAATGTGGTTATATTAAAATTATTGGTACAGTCTACATTGTTGTATCACTAAAAACTAAATTGGTAGAAATCTTTATGATCGAATATAAAGATAAGCCTAAGACATATCTTGAATAATCAAATTCATTGCTTTGACTAAAGATTCACACAGCATATTATATCACAGTGCTATGGACACATACAGCTAAACTATTTGATGTGTGTTTGTGTGTGCAAACTGTGAACTGTGAACCTATTGTTTTAAAGCATATACTTGAAGTTTCTTTGCATCCTTGCTGTTATATTTCACCTTTCAAGTAACACAAATTTTGCAAAAGTAGCAAAGAAGAGACTAGAGAAATCACCTTTACTTTCAGTTCAGCAATTTCAGTCTCATCACAGACTTCTAATACCAAAGCCTGAGGACAAGGAAACCAGACACAAGTAGGAGTTAATCAATTCACATTCAAAAACATGGCCATAATTGTCTATCTCTTGTAATTAACTCATAGTTAACAAATCATAAATAGTTGCGTGAATCACTTGCCCAATTTTAGAATCGGGAATTGAGAATCGTTTCCAATTGTACAATACAGAAACATGTTAAAAAAAAGCTACAAAATGTCATACCTTAAACATAAAGAAAATGCTATAAAAAATTGAATAAGGTTTAACATTTAAGAAAAAGTCATAAGGGATAAAAACAAATACGCCACCAGGCCCCGAGAAAATTTAAGCTACTAAATATCCATTGATATAGACCCGTTATATATTTTTGACAAAGGAGGAAGCCCAACTAAGAAATGGGAGGAAAAACCTAGAACTCGTTCAATTAGCCCAAAAATACATTTCACCGATAACCCATAAAGAAAAAACAAACAGGAATTCCTAATGAACAAGACAACTAGTTGCAGTGCTGCACTTAACAAAAATGAAGTGAAGACGCATCAACTAGTTGCACAGCCTCTGTTCATCTTCCTTTCTCCATCATTCCAACCACGACAAAGAAGAGAAGAGATCACAAAGGCTAACAGAAGCAGTTGTGTCCACCAACAGCAATGAGACGTGGCTGTTATCATGGTTCTTGGGGGTAGAACACGGGAAAAAATGTCTTGTTTTTGTATCGCTCATATCAGCTATTCATATCACTGATACAGAATCAGATTGATTCTAATGATTCGTTTGCGATTCATAGCCATGTTCAATTCAGTCTTGCTTTTGTATTGCTGGGATGATCAATCGCAAATCATACGATACTAACAACTATGATTATACTATAATAGCTAGGTGAATTTTCAGAATCACTGGATACTATTGCTAATTCCCAACAAGATAAAGATGGAGTAGAGATTGCAAGCGACAAAAAGAAAAAGGATAGCTATAAACCTCGAAGCCATTAGGAAAAGTGGCATTTTGCAAAGGCTTTTTCTCCAATGAATCCTGTAAAGTGGTATCTGAAGAAGCTGCATCATAAATAATAATTTAAATCAATAAGAACATTAGGTAATGCTTTTAACCTCCACATCAAGTTTCAAAAATACCATCATAATAACAGCAACAGAAGTAAATGATTCCTGGTTCTTACTATTACATATCCATGTAAACAACATAATAGTTGAAAATTAAGCACATTAACAAGATGGCACAGATTTTGTTTGGGAGCATAGGTCTCTTGGACCTTCTTCTTTCTAATACATATAGAAGGTTTTGGAAATAAATTTGGGATTACATCTACAAAAATACTATAAACCTATTTATAAAATATTTGCAAGTGAATAGTCTTTCAAAAGCTTAAGTAAAACAATAGCCAAAAGAAAAAAGCATAATTACATAGTTCATTTCACAATCTTAATAACTCACCCTCAGACTTGGTTGTGTTGATGGTGTCAGCAGTTTTTGCACACAACACTAAGGTTTTATTCCCTTTGTATTTCTCACCATTCACCAACCGCTGAACAAAAAGCCTACTTTTGGAGTTCCACCTTATATTATGGCTGGGAACTATAGCTGGCTTCTCAAGTGAGCATCGCATAGGGGCCATAGAGCCTATGGGATCTGAAATCCAGCAGTAAACATTAGACATCTGAATATCTGATTACACTAATTTTTTACATTTTACTATGCCATCCAATTAAAACAAACTTCAACCATGTGCTTGATTTGAAACATCAAAAAGGAATAAATTTAAATTCAATTTCCTTAATTAAGATATGTGTTAGATTGGTTCTTTACACCTTTCCAGAGTTACCTCTTCAAAAGTCTAATCTAAATATATAAAAGCTTAATTTAACAGAAGTCACCAACTAGTCAAGCAAGATTCAACTACGAAATTTCAAAGGTTAATCAAAATCCAAAAGAGCGATGTATATACAGTATTATCCTTGTAAGTAAGCATGATTTAATTTCTCATAAAAGTTAAATCACAAGAACCAGAAGCTTCATCCTAAAGTTCAACAGTTAATTTGACTATAATTTACACTTTAAAAAGCTTCGGAAAATCCACAAAGTGCCTCTACTCTCTAGACATTGCTACAAAACTAAAAACCATTAGCTCCTTAGATTCATCTCCTAGTTCCTTGTTCGGAAAATCACGACCTAATCCAAATTCTATAACCCTGATTCCACGTAACCTGGCCTCAGCACAATCTCGAAAAATCGAACACAAACTCTTAAACATTTCCGATTTCGCTAACATATCACATTCACGCAAACAAAGAAAAGCAACGCAACACACAGCAACAGCGAGATTAGAGATCGTAAACACAGTAACAGATATCGCATTCAGCAAAGCACACAGCAGAATCAAAAATACAAAGAGCAAGAGCAAGAGAGAGAGAGAGAGAGAATACAGTTCAAGGATCGAATAGCTGCGGAAGCCTCCATGGAAGAAAGCGAGAGAGATCGAAATAATCGCGCAGGGTGAAAGAGAGGAAATGAAATGGGAGGGAAAACCAATGGAAAAAGCGTGACGAGTGAGGAAAGGAGAAGAGAAAACGGTTAGAGTCTTAAAGAAGTGAGAAAGTCTGTGTAGTTGAGGTGTTGAGCAGAGAAGAGAAGAGGAGAGTGGATAAATCAGTCTTAGTAGCTGCTATGTCTTTGAGATTTCCGCCCCCCTCATTACTTTCTCCGTTCTAATTTCGGACCTACCCGAGGCTAACCTGCGCCGGGTTGTAATATTAACCTACGCGCATCTCTTGCACTCTGCCGTTCGATTTCTCTGCTCCTTGTGGCGTGTGGTAGCCTGGTAGGTTCTCGCAATTTTCTGTGCTTGATCAATTTTTTCTTCATAAATATAAGCAAAAGGCTCAAAATTTCGAATATTGGGATCAAATGCGTGAAATGCATAAGAATAAGCTACGTGGGGGAATATGCTGCCATTCGAATATTCATAAAATTATCTACAAAATCGAAATTCAATACTATCATTCGCCCCCTTTTTTTCCCCTAACAATAATAACACCACTACTACTACAATTTGTTAACTCCAAAATATTTTAAATTAAATTTTGATAAATTAATAAAAAAAATTATGCTGCATGTACACTAAAATCAGCTATTAAAGTGAACTACTACTACAAAATATATATTAAAATATAAAATATACATTAAAAATAAATTAAACTACATATATATTTATACAAAAATATATTGGTGACTAATTTTAGTGACAAATTTTAATGTACAAATAACATTTCTCAATAAAATTAAATATAAGTTAATAATTTTAATCATGTTCTAATTAATGTTTATTCAAGTATGTTAACGTACTAAGAAACTCTCTTTACGTAATAAATAAACTAGATATTTTATAAATTTGAAAAAGTTAATATATATATAAGAACAACCTTAGAAGTTAAACTGAATAACATGATGTTGGGAATAATATATCATTCTCCTTTGAGAAAATATCTTTTACAGAGAAATAAAATAAACACAATCACAACACAAGAATTTAATGTGGAAACTCCAATTACTGGAAAAAAAATCACGATCGTTGCCAAATGACAACAAGAGAATATCACTATGTGAAAATTGTTACAACACATAGACTTCTTTCTCTCTAACACCGGCACCCCAGTACACACACACTCTCAAAGCAAATATTTAACTACACCTCACAACACTCTCTAATCAAAAGGTATAGAGGAAAAGAAAAGTCAGATACAAGCTTTAAGTGTTTCCGACTGGTGCAAAAAATATGAAGAACTTAGCCTCATATTTATAGCCTAGGCCACCCACTCCATTTGCTATCCTAAGCAATGTGGGACTAATTCAACCAAATTCTAACAATCTCCACCTTAATTGAAATAGTTACACATCTTCAGCTTCCATAGTCAACACCGACAATTCTTTGCTGCCATTGTCCATACCGACAATCATAGTTCAGAGAACTATCATACTCCATCATGAAAGTATACTCACTTGGAATTAGACCACTCCAAGCATTTCGCCTTGGTACAGATCGAAACCTTGCTGAAAATTCATGGTGCAACTTCCAAATTGGCTTTTCCTGGAAGTTCTTCAGCCATCGACATAACTCTGCCACACGCCTTGCATCTCAACACCAACCAATTCCCGTGTGCAATTGTGGACCCGATTGCCACAACTTATCCTTATCCATGGCAGTGCGACAAGACCATGAGGATACTTCTTGTCTTCTAGAGAACATCATCTTCTCTCATAGAGAGAGCAATATTGCAAGTATCAGATTGAGAGCCTTTTTTTGAAATCGCATTACCTGGACAATTTCTCTTTACATGCCCAAGCTTTCCACATTTCCAGCATGTTACACTCCTTCCACGATTTCCTTTTCCATAATTGTCACTTCTAGCTACAAGCTTCTGATGAAGTGCTACCCTCATTTTTCATTCTTCTTTCTTCAGCAATGAGCTTACTGGCAACTTCTTCAAAATTCAGAGTTTTCTTCCCATATATTAAAACAGGTTTGATATACTTATAGGAAGAAGGAAGAGACAATATGAGTCTCAGTGCCTTATCTTCATCATCAATTTTCACTCCAATTGCCTCTAATTCAGAGACAATACCATTGATAGCACTAAGATGGTCAGAGATTTTCACATTGTGATCCATGCGTAGATTATGGAACTGCTCCTTCAATAACAACCGATTTGAGATGCCCTTTGCCTGATACAACCCTTCGAGTTTATCCCAAAGTTCCTTGGCTGTTTTCATTCCTTGCACATTTGCAAGAACATTCTTAGCCAAACACATGCGAATAGCACTTGCAGCTCTCAAATCTAGTTCCTCTCATTCTTCATCCTTCATACCAGACATCTTCTCCTTCAACGCCTTGTGCAAACTTGATTGTATCAACACATCCTTGACTTGTATTTGCCACAAGGCAAAATTGATTCTTCCATCAAATTTTTCTATTTCAAGCTTCACAGCTCTTGAATATCTTGACATTGTTGCAACCGTATACTGGAATAGTATAACTCAACTGTAGACCGTGCACTAGGAAGGGTCTCCAGGAAAAAGAGGTGGGTCACAATGGACACATCTAAATACCAGGTCTTTCCTTAGCCAGAACCTTTCCAAACTGCACTCTCATAGTGTCACACTGCCTTCCAGCAACAACAACAGCAACCAAAGATCAACCTCAAGCTACAGGACAAAATTCTTTTCTGATGTGGAAGGTTAGATTAGGCTGCAACCACAGAGCATACTAAGAATAAATCCCACCGAACCGAAACTTTGATACCACTTGTTGGGAATAATACACCATTTCCCTTTGAGAAAATACTTTTCACAGAGAAATAAAATAGACACAATCACAACACAAGAATTTAACGTGGAAACTCCAATTACTGGAGAAAAAACCATGGCCGTTGCCAAATGACAACCAGAGAATATCACTATGTGAAAATTGTTACAACACATAGACTTCTTTCTCTCTAACACCGGCACCCCAGTACACCCACACTCTCAAAGCAAATATTTAACTACACCTCACAACACTCTCTAATCAAAAGGTATAGAGAAAAAGAAAAGTCAGATACAAGCTTTAAGTGTTTCCGACTGGTGCAAAAAATATGGAGAACTTAGCCTCATATTTATAGCCTAAGCCACTCACTCCATTTGCTATCCTAAGTAATGTGAGACTAATTCAACCAAATTCTAACACATGACCCCCTTAAAAGTTACTGAGCTGGTTTAGAAATAAATTTAGATATCTCAAAACACACCTCGTGTCTATTTAGGAACAAAAAGCTAATAAAGCCACGAAAAAATTATTTATCTTAGAAAGCCTTTAATTAATGACAAAATAATTTTCAAGTAGCTTCTTATGGCATTTGTAAGTAAACTACAAACTTCTAAAAATGACAAAAGACACTAACACAAGCAAAAGACACGTCACCTTTTATGCATCTTTATATATATATTTAAGGACAACACTTAAGACCATCTCTATTAGAAAACTCATGCCTGTTTATGACTCACCTATTATAAAAAGTAATTCCATATCAGCTTTTGCATCGTAAACAATAAATAGGAAGTCAAAGCATCTCTCTCTTCTCTATTAGGAGGAACTAACTTTAGTCCCTGTTGTGATCCCAATTAATTAATTAATTAAAATACTTAAAATTAATATAATTAATTTTTTTAATAATATAATTTAAATTTATAAATTTTAAAAAAAATTTACTATTAAAAGATATTAATATTAAATAAATTCATATATAAAAATAATACAAATATATAATTTAAAATTATATTAATTTGTAAAATTATTTAATATAAAAAAATATAGTTAAATTCTATTATTTTATAATGTGGTTAACGCTTTAAATTTTATAAAAAAAATAAATAATTCACAAAAAAATTATTTTATAATGTATAAAAAATTAAATTTACTTTTTTATGTAAATAAATTTAATTAATTATAATTGAATATAATTATTTTAATTATGATTTAAATCATTAATATAAATTATTAATTAAATAATAATATAATTATTTATTATGATTAATTATAATTTAATTATTTTAATAATATTAACCATAATTCAATATAATTATTAAAATAATAATTAATTAAATAATTATATTAATCAATTAAATTATAATAGAATTGGGCCGTCCTTTAGTTACAACTCCTGCATGTCATGTACAACAACATTATCTGTGCTTTATGTGAGCATGCTATTCTGAGATGCAGTAATAGTATTGGAATGCTTGCTGACACGGTAATCAATCAGCTTGGACTTTGTGTTCCAGAGAGCCGATTGTAATATGGCTGCTTCAACATCACAAGTAACGAACTCCTAAGCAACATTATAGAACTCTAAACACAAATGCCTAAACAAGTTATGGCTTTCATCGGAACGAGCCACATCATGGCTACTCCTAATGTAGGTGTCCTTGCGCATTATGTTCTTACTCCATCGAGGAAGAACATAGCAGCTCAGTACTCTGTCAACTCTATAGTATGACAACACAATAAGGGTGTGACAACACAATATACTGGTGGATTCAAATATGTTGCACTTGCATCGAACCTCGTGAGTTAACGGGTCAAAATCTACTATGAAAGTACGGTACACATTCTTCTCCCAAACTATCTTCTGCTCATCCACTTTCACATAAATAGAATCACCCTGGTGTTCAATTGACCGAACAACGCAATCAGCTTTTTTCCTTAACTCCAGTTGAACGTCCCTGAATATATTCCTGGTGTATTTCCGCTGAAACTGTCTCTCGATGGTAGTGCTCGATACACATGGGATGACTCCTTTCAAGTCCACAACATCATCTTCCGGCTCCTTCTACTCCTTGTTTTCAAGCATATTATCGTATTCATGGACAAACTGAAACCACTCTTGCAATGTAGAAACCCCATAAAATGTGTGCATACTTTCACTCCTCTACGTACTCTTTATACTGGCCCAAAATTCACCCTTAAAGAATATTAGAATCCACTTTTATCGATTGTCATAAAGGTCTACATAAAAATAGACCAGCAAAAGAGTTTCTCTTAGACAAAATAGAATAACCACATCCAAAGTAACCTATAATAAAATAAGATACGATAAAAAAACAAAAAAAATTCAGTTTTCTAATGGGAGAAACCATCTATTTCTTTTTTAAAAGAACATCCACTAACAGATAAAAAGAATCATCGACTACACTCCTAAAACAAAACAACATCCAAGATAAACTGAAAAACCTCTCATAAGTAACTAAATAAACCATATGCAGCAAATAAACCTGAAGTAAGTTAACGGTATTGGACCTGATAACCATCTGTTGTGACCTAGGTCAAATTTTTTGATAAATTCAGCCCAATCAACATTAAAAGAGTCCACAGAAAGAGAATTTCACACAATGTGGCTCATTTTAACATTCAATTCTCTGTACCTAGCATTACCCCCAAGCTTTGCAGATGTCTTCTTCAGTATGTGCCAAATTCACTATCAATGGATAGTATTTGGTAGGACCTTCCTAATAGAATTGGACATGGCCTTGCACTAGTCAGTGATGATCCCCATTGGTGTAGTTCCCATGCATCTCACCCATTGCATGAATACCCACTCAAAATTAGGAATCTCCTCATTCTCTAGTAAAGTACAACCAAAAAGAGTAGACTTTCCATCATGGTTGACACTGACAAAGGATGCAAATGGTAGTATATGCCAACGAAAACACCAACAACAATGATGAACGCGAAAACAAAATCAAAATATAAAGGCTTTTACAATTGACCCATAAGTATACATACATGTTTCTTCTATACGTCGTTTCAAACAATACCACATTTCTATAATATTCATATGAAGCCATGCACTTTGCATCTACCCAGAGTACGCTCCTGAACTTGTTAGCATCATCAACATCTATCGCATAAAAGAAGTTTGGATTGATATCTTTCATTCGCACGAAATAATTCATCATCTCCCTAAAGTCCGCATTCCCATTAGCACAATGGAGTTTGCTCGTGATGTAATTTCTGACATCCTTTTCTGAAAATTCAGGTTCGAAGACCCACCAACCTCATTAGCCAATGCAACGTACGTCTTGTTAGGTCTTATGATAGTCTCATTGTTATCCGTAATCACGCACTTATCATGCATGGTCAACTCCCTGTACTCATGATAGTGGACCTATTTCTTAGCAGAACAGGGGTGGGAATGCCTTAATTCTAATCTTGACACAATCCAACTTTTCTTCTTCCTGTCCAACATGACATACATTCTTGCTTCTCGTGGCTGTTATTCTATTTGCCGAGTTACTGCCTTCACCCGAGACTTCCGATAACCTTCTCGGTTGTAGTGAATAGATTGATTAATGGGTATCTTTGATTTCTTCTTCGTCTTATCGAAATTCGTGTTCTCGACTTTAGTTACGAATCCAAATTTCTTTGTATAATTTGCATAAAATTTCTGTGTCAGAGACAATGAATTAAAACGCATTCCTATGCTTGGGATTTCCTCTTTACTGATCCCACTATGATCTAGCAACTGTAAAGCAATTGATAAAACCAAAGGTTCAATGGCACAACCAATTAAAACTAGCATAAACTCACTAATTATACAGTGGTAACAACAACAAAGAATAATTCAAACCTCATGTCTCAATTCCAACTCATCATTTTCCAGCACAATGACGTCCGTAACTTCGTCGACCTTCAATCAAAGACACCCAAAAAAAACCTTTATCAACTTATGATTATTAATATATAATGAACTACTTCATTAAAAAATAAAAAATAGTGCAAACGCAAATGGAGATCGAGCAAAATAGTTATTCGAGCATTTATACCAAGAGATATTCACTCATACCGTGATATGAACTAGGTTAACTAAATTAAAACAAAAAACCGCACTCGTTGAAAAGAGTTTAACTCACTTTAAAGGAAAAAAAGTTATTAATCAACAACGACAAAGAAACAATACAAGTGTGTAATGAACAAAATAGGTAATATGTTCAAGAAAAGAAATATCTCTTCAATAATCTCTTAGATAACCACAATACTGCACCATATTTTTTTCAAATAAATTGATTAAAAAAATATCTAGTTAGCATATATAAGAAACATTCACATAACACATTGTCATACAATCCATTATAATGCAATACAAAACCCAAAAGAAAAAAAAAATTTACGAAACAACCACCCTCTCCAACATACCTTTGATCCTTGTTGAATAACAACATCACTCACACTTAATTGTTCATTGTCTTTCGTTGAATTATTTTCATGAACATCAATCAATGTATTATTCAATCCTCCTTCCAAAATTGAAAACTCTACGGACGATGTTCTCTGCCAGAAGCCTTTCACCACGACGATAACTTCTTTGTGTAAAACAGCTCAACGTGATAGTTCTTGCGGTGAAACGGCGACGTGATCGAGTCATGAACAATACTTGCATCACGTTCACGAACAGCAACGCTAATGGCAATACACACAGTAGAGAACCGAGGAACAGCAACGCCGTGCTAAGTAAATGGAGAACATTGGCGCAGTGCCAAAATGCACTCAATGCGTGGAGGAAGATGGTGATGTAACGGGACTATGATTTACGTTATTCATTGACAGTGTTATTATACAAATCTTAATTTTTCAAAACCAATAATTAATATAAATTATTCAATTTATAATTTAATAAAATAAATTAAAATTATAATAATTAATTGAGTTATTCAAGTTGGCTTATAGACTTGGTTACTATATTTTTTCTTTTATTTTATATATTTTACTTTATTGATGGAAAAAATTCAAATATAAGTGAGACTGGTTGTATGACATAATAATAATAATAATAATAATAATAATAATAATAATAATAATTCTTGTAAGTCAAGAGCTCAAACAAACCCATGGATTCTTTCATGTTTTTGGTCAAGAAATCCATGGACTTGAAAATTGTTAGTTTGAAAGATGCATTGCAAGGCAACAGGGACACACTAACACATACACTAATAATTGGGGTTAATGTTTAAATCCGTTCCTAAAAGATCACGCGATCTCATTTTCGTCTCCAAATGATTTTTTTAATCAAATTAGCTCCTGAAAGATAAACTGTTAGTCAAATTAGTCCTTCTGTCAATTGGATGATGACGTGTCATGTTAAGTGTCACGTGGCATAATGACGTGACACGCCACGTGGCAGGTCAGTAACATGTGGCACGCCACGTGATAGGTCAATGACACGTGGCACGCTCACTTGACATATAAAAAAGTTTTCAATTAGTCAAAATAGTCCTTGAAAGTCCAGATGTAAGTCATTTTCATCCCTCAAATTTTAAAAATTAGTCAAACTAGTCCTTATATAATTTTTTTTATTTTTTCTTCATAAAATTATCTCTCTCCTTTAATTCTTCTCAAAATCTCTCTTATTCTTTTCTATTCTAAAACCTTTTTTGTTACATTACTACATTTTGCTAGAATATATATATATACTCAAAATTAAAATGTATGTATTTATTAACCTAAACAAAGTTATATGCTCAAAATCAAAATTTATGTATGTTAACCTAAACAAAGTTATACCACGATTTTTTTCTACTACATCTTTTTTTTCCATTACGATATTACTTATATATAGGAAGTAATAGTAGTGATACTTAGAGTCAAAATTCAAGAAGCTTCACAAATTTTTCTTCAACTCCAAACTTTACAAAATATTAAAAATTTGTTGGTTAATTATTATTATTATTATTATTATTATTATTATTATTATTATTATTAATGAATTACTTCTTAAACGTAATACGTACAAAAATCATAATAAATTTTTGTGTGTTTCATATGTTTGAGATAGATTATATAATTTTTCTTTTAATTTCACAAATCAATGAGATAAAATGAAATAGAAACATTATACCTATGCATAACACAGGCTACTCCGCACTAGTACATTATATAAATAGATATGCTTCGTATTAAAATAAAATTTCTTTTGTTTTAAATGAAATATATAAAAAATTATATTAGAATATTAAGATTCAAAAATGATTCCATAAACCAGTTTTTCAATTATTGAGTTTTACTATATAAATTAAATAATAATAAAAGTTATAATTTTAAAAAATTTAAAATAATTACTATATTATTTAGTAAAATTTAAAATATTAAATTTTTAAATATATAATCAACAATAATTTGATAAACTCATTTAAATAAAAAAATTCACATAAAAATTACAATTTGAAAATATAAAATTTTAAAATACAAATGACAAAATAACTTTATAAAAATTTAATTATTTTTATTATTTTATATAAAGAGTATTTTGTTTATTAAGGTTTAAAAATAATATTAAAATTAGTAGTATAAAAAAATATTTAAAAAATTATATAAGGACTAGTTTGACTAATTTTTAAAATTTGAGGGATGAAAATGACTTACGTCTGAACTTTCAAAGACTATTTTGACTAATAGAAAATTTTTTTATATGTCAAGTGATAAGTGGCGTGCTACGTGTTACTGACCTGCCACGTGGCGTGTCACATCATCATGCCACGTGGTACTTAACGTGATACGTCATCAGCCAATTGACAGAAGGACTAATTTGACTAACAGTTTATCTTTCAAGGACTAATTTGATTAAAAAAAATCATTCGGGGACGAAAATGAAGATCGCGTGATCTTTCAGAGACAAATTTGAACATTAACACCTAATAATTGTGACGTTTGTCATTTATTGAAATAGAGGAATCATACTTATTACAACATTTTTCAAATAATGATAATAATACACTTGTTTCACTGTGTCCCCATCCAAACTAGTGAATCTCGTTAGTTTCTATATATCAATACAAATTAAATTGAAGAAATCATATATTCGCTAAAGCTAAGCAACATGGAGATGGACTATTTCTCCAAACTCAAACCTCCTAGTTTCATTGTAGAAAGTTTTGTGCTTGTTAGGCCAATAAGTTAACCAAATCCAACCCCTTATCTCCCACTCCATAGTTTTCCCAATAGCATCTTTCTCCACTTTCCATAACACTTTATCTCCATATTCATCACCAGCAAAAATAACACCTCCTTGCCTAGTGAACGGTCTATAAGCTCTAGAGTACCGGTTCTTGAACCATGACTTAGGGTTAATCAGAGCCAATTTGGAAGGCTTGGACGAAAAAACCTCCTTACCATCCATGCTATCGTGAAGGAACCAATTTAAATTGGCGCTATAGCCGTAAATGGATTCCTCGAATTTCCATGGCTTTAAACTAACGGTCATGGATTCGCCGGCGGATACCTTGAGCCCCAAGGGATTTGGTGGGTCAAATGAGGCTTCTATGTTTTTTTCCGTACCAATTTCTCTTGTTGGATTATCTGAGGATTTTCCAACAGAGACACTTAATACTTGGGTTTGTAGAGTTGGTGTGAGTTGTAGAGAGATTCTTGAAGGGAAGTGTTTTTCAGTTGCACCCGCACCTCTTTCCCTTAGAAGAGAGTTCTTCACCAATTTCATAACATCACACCTATCCACAAAATAATAAATTGTGTGTTGCATTTTTTTTTTTTGAACAAAAAAATATTTGTATAATAACATCTATTTCATTCAAGTTGAACGTCAAATATTCAATTAATTAGTTAAAAAACTAAAAGAAAAAAAGGTAAATAATGATTCTATAGTGACATATTCAATTCGAATAAACATTTGTCTAAAGAAAGGGCTGATATTATATTTTGAATGAAAAAAAATTCTCTAAAATAATAGTTAACAAATTTTAAATTTAGACAAGGAGATAGATAAGAATCTTAAAAGATAAGAAATAGATTGCAAAAACAACCCATCAATTTCAAAGAGAGGATTCTATATAGAAACTTATTGCTTCATAGAAACGGGAAGATCACATCAGGAACTAAGTCAAGTGTATAATATACGTAAAGTGTAAGACTATCTGAAATATAAAAAAAAAAAAGTACTACGTAAAACTTAAAATCAACTACTAAATAGTTGTCATATATTTGTATCTATTTGTGTATCTTTACATGTAGTATTATTTTATATATATTATATATGATTATTGCTTTGATAGTTAATTTGTAATACTCGTAACGGACTTGATTTTGATATGATAATCATGATTAGAGCTCTCACCGCTCTCTCTCTCTCTCTAACCTACTATTTGGACTTTGGAACATAAGTAATTATCATATTCGCTATTTGAGTCTAAAAAGCTTATACAATGATGACTATAGATGTAGTTTTTATATACGTGTAGTGAACATATATATATATATATATATATAACCACAAAAGTATTCAATTTAATTATTTATTATGTTATAAAAAAGTAGGGGTGTCCGCGGATCAGATTGGATCAGATATGGCCAAAAATTCGATCCGATCCGCATTAAAATCATCGGATCGGATCTAATATCCGCAACTTTTAAGGTTGGATCCGATCCGATCCGATCTGCACATTTGCAGATCAGATATATCTGCAAAACATAAAAATATTTTTAAAAACTTATTTTTATTAAAAAATATCAATAAAATTCATTTTTTCTATTCTTTTAAATATGTTTACTCTTAAAATAATATTACACATACTTTTCTTAAATAATAAATTAAAACAATATACATATATGATAATTATTAATTGAAATAAAACATAAAAAGAATATTTACTTATTTATTTCTTTAATTTTGCGGATACGCGGATATGCGGATACTAACACAAAATTCGCAATCCGATTCGATTAGTGTACGGATCCGATCCGATCCAATTCGAAAGCCTTGCGGATCGGATCCATATCCACAATTTTCGGATCGGATACGAATAAACACCGCAGATATACAGATCAGATCCGATCCGTGGACACCCCTATAAAAAGAAAGCATATAAACCCAAGTTTCTGATTTAAGGGTATAATCCTATCCTTCCCCACCACAATAATATTAAGTTTGATGTCACCCATTTTTATAAATGACAATACTAAAAGTTAATATTTTTAGTGAAAATATAAAAAGTTAGTTAGTGCTGATTTGAATATAAAGTAAATGTAAGAAAAAAAATATTAATCATTTAATATTTTTTATCATAAATATATCATATACGTTCTTATTTGATATAATTTATATCAAACATGTTCTAGTTTCATAAATTTATTATCATAAATTTATTAAATACAGTTAAAAAAGAAAACAATTACTTATTCAAAGTTTCTTAATTAATATAAAAATTATTAAATTAAAAAATATATGTAGCTAGCTAAAACAACTAACAATATTGTGTGTTTATTTAAATATTATTGAGTTGATAAAAAAATTTAATAAAAAATATATTTTTTATTTTTAGTGTGTTTGATAAATTTTTAATAATAAAAATAAAAATATTAAAAAATAAAATAATTTAAAAAACTAAAATTTATATTTTTTTAAAAAGATATTTTTTTAAAAGAAATATTTTTACTTAATAAATAAACAAAAAAAATATTTTTATATTATTGTATCTAAACATAATTGATAAATAAAAAAAATTTTATATAAAATATTTAAATATAAAATTATTTTTCTTTTTCTAAAAATTAAAAAAAATAAAACAAATATTTCCTTATAAATTCGCCCAAACAAATCCTATTACATTAATAATATTGAGTACCTTATGTTATCAATGTTGGCGACAATTTCAACCCACTTGTCCTTGATGGAGACACTGTAATTGAACTGAATAACACCTTGAAGCTGGTGATACTTGAGAGAGAATTGAAGCTTCTCATTCGGCAAATGACTCTTTGATGAACTCTCAATATCCATAACTATAACAGGACAATACAGTTGCACCTTCCATAGCCCATACGTCGAAAACCAATGCGAGAACAAAGAACACGGCATCCTCATAATCTTTTCTTTAACCGTTTCTTGCATCTCCCCAATCCAATTCGTGACCCCAAGGTTCACGGACCGCATCCATTGTTCTTCCAAGTTTGATCCCAGCAGTTTCATGAGCAAATTCGAGGCCTCGCTTTGTTGATTGCTTGTCAAGTAACCCTTCAGAGTCTGGATCGATCCGGAGCGAAGATTCGCCGGCGCTTCGTAGATGGAGACGAGGAAGGAGAGAGTGAAGAAGGAGACGTTGAATATTTCGGAGAAGTTTGGGATGTAATCGAGTTTGGGGAACCTGATGAAAGGGCTGTTCTTGTTGGATCCGTAGTGGAGAATTGCCTGAATGAAATTGATGAAGAGATCTGAAATTGTTTCTTGATCCAGTAATAATAAGTTATTGTTGTTAGGTTTCATTGGTTTTGAGTTCCAAAGAGGGATGTGGATGTTGTTGAAATCTGCAGTGATAGCAAAAGAGATTTTATTATCATTTGAGGATTGGTTATGATGATTATAGTTTTTGGGTATTGTAAGCTTAAGATATGGTTCTTGGAATGAAGAAGAAGAGATGGTTATGGACATGGAATCTGTTTCCCATTCAGATATTGGTTTAAGGTTCTGAATCCAAGAAAACACATCAGGGAAGTTGTTATTATCACATGCCATTGAAAGAAATAATGATATTGTTGGCTTAATCAATTATTATGTGGGGTTCACATGCATATTTGTAGATCATAATATAATTTCATAATGGTTTGTATGGAGAGAAAGGATTATTAGTACTACTCTGCCAAGGGGAATTAATAAGAAGAGAAGTTGAAAAAGATTGCTTAGCTTGTGAATATGATTAGAATGAATGCTATGAGTTATGGTGCTAGTGTGGAAGAATTGAAGGAAGAAGGCTAATTCTGCAAGAAAGTGATATCATATATACCAAATATATTCACATGCAGAATGCCCAAAATGTCTTATGTTCTTCGATCACCAAGTTTAATTTAATTACTACCGCACATTTGATGAGTACTTGACCATGTGAATATAATCAATATACATGACAAAAAAAAAAAAAAATATTTGTACATTAAAAATCAGCCAAATCAGCCACTAAAACAGTTATAACATATTTGAATTTTGTATTTTAATTATATTTTATATTGTTGATTGATTTTTACGTAAAACTAGCATAGTTGATATAGACATATATATATATATATATATATATATATATATATATAGGATACCTAAATAATAAAAAAGATAGATATTTTAATAAAAATTTTATAATTATCTTTATATAAATATATATATTTTTTACCGTTGAATGGTGAATTAATGTTATAAAATAGTTATTTTTATATAAAAATATTACTATTCTTTTTAAATTATTATTTTTTTATAAATTATATTTTTAAGTATGACTAAATAAGTATCATTATTGTTAAATATTTTTGATATTTTCATTGAATAGGTGCTATGAAAAAAATAATTCTAATATGAGCAATCAAATGGCGGTGAGTAGTTATAATAAGACAGAAATTCATATATAGTTATTTTTATGTAATATTATTAGTTAAAAATTATTAAATAATTTAACATATTTGATAAAATTATTATTTAATAATTTTCCATTAGCAACATCAATTTTACGTGTTTTCACCTTTAATAAACAAAACTCTTCTACGAATTGTCGAATTAGTTGACTAATACATATTTTTGCCTCTAATAAGTAAATGAGCACTACTGCTACATTTATTCTTGTTACTTATTTCTTCTCAGATAAAAAAGTTATGTAATAACTTGAATTCGCATGTTTGTGGAGTAGGTTTTGGGTTTTTGTTAACGTACATTATCTTTTAATTTTATAGATATAGAAATATTTGATAATAAAAAAGTTATATACAAATAATCAAAATTTATTTTATTTAATATTTATTAATTATTACTAAATTAATAAATATTAAATAAAACAAATTTAAATAATTTCTTCTATGTTTCTAATCTTACCGATATTATTGTAAAAGATAGTATATTTATTTAACTTTGGGTTCATCTAAACTTTTATGCATAAAATAAATGTATATAATTATTAATCCAATAAAATTCTACTTCTAAGTAATGTAATCAACTAAATTTAATTAAATCTTTTAGATTTACGCATTAGTTCTTTTTTTTTTCTTCTTTATTTTTAAATTCAGCTACACACATTCTTTTTTATTCCTAATATTACATTTTCTTCTCCTCCTCCTTTTTTATTATTTTTCAATTTCATTAGTGTCTTTACCAATAACATCTTTTTCTCCTTCTCCTCCTCCTCATCCTCCTCCTCCTTTTTTTTATTGGAATTTCTTCTCCTCTTTTTTTTTGTCATTCTCCTCCATCATCATCATCATCATCATGACCATCATCGTTATCGTCATTGTCTTCTTCTAATACGTATTGTCGTTATTGTTATCATCGAATTTTCGCTATATTGATAACATTGTTTGATTCAAAAATTGATTTAGATGTGTTTTTGTTCAAATTGACTTGGTCTGTACTTGTTTTGAAACGAGTTTGTTTATGTATCACTATCATTAAGTAATTTTGGTTCATTCAGAATTTAATTTTCAGTTTATTCTGGATATAATTTCGGTTTATTTCTGAGTGAATTTCTAATCATTCAATTTTATTTGTGTGCTTATTTTTTAACGCAATCATTAAGTAATTTTGGTTCATTCTGGATTTAAATAAGGTGCACTTGGTCTGTGCTTGTTTTGAAACGAGTTTGTTTGTGTATCGTCATCATTAAATAATTTTAATTGATTCAAAATTTAATTTTCAGTTCATTCTGGATGTAATTTTGGTTTATTTCTGAGTGAATTAAGATGGATTTAGTCTTATTATTCTGCACAATTCAAAATTCTTTCTCCTCACATCCTCTCTTGAAAAGAATAAAACCAAGAAAAAGAGAAAAAAAATAAAAAAAAAGAAACAAGAATAAAAAATTCCTCAAAATTCCTCATCATATGCTTCTTCTTCTTGTCTTATTCATCTTCTCCTTCTTCTTTTTTTCTTCTCATAATTCTTCTTATT
Source organism: Arachis hypogaea (assembly GCF_003086295.3). Lineage (NCBI taxonomy): Eukaryota > Viridiplantae > Streptophyta > Magnoliopsida > Fabales > Fabaceae > Arachis > Arachis hypogaea. The sequence goes on from NC_092045.1 coordinate 18,107,606, forward strand.
TTACCCTCTTAACAATAATAAAAATATGAAAAAATCAAACAAAAAAGAAGAAATGCATAATGTTGCAAAATCACTTGATGGATTTGAATGTATTTTTATTCATGATTCAATTTTGTTTGTGTGCTTGTTTTCAAACACAATCATTAAGTAATTTCGGTTCGTTCTAGATTTAAATAAGATGCACTTGGTCTGTGTTTGTTTTGAAATGAGTTTGTTTGTGTATCGTCATCATTAAGTAATTTCGGTTAATTCAAAATTTAATTTTTAGTTCATTCTAGATATAATTTTGGTTCATTTTTGAGTGAATTTTTAATCATTTAATTTTGTTTATGTGCTTGTTTTCGAACACAATCATTGAGTAATTTCAGTTCATTTTGGATTTAAATAAGGTGCACTTGGTCTGTCCTTGTTTTGAAACGAGTTTGTTTGTGTATCGTCATCATTATGCAATTTCGGTTCATTCGGAATTTAATTTTCAATTTATTTTGGATGTAATTTATTTCGGTTCATTTCTGAGTAAATTAAGGTACATTTGATCTCGTTGTTCTACACAATTCAAAATTTTTCATTCTCATCTTCTACTGTGAAATCACCAAGGAGAGGAGGAGGAAAGAAAAAAATGGCAACAACAATAGCAACAAAAGAATGACGATGAGGAAAAAACACATGAAAAAGAAGAAATCCGAAGAAGAAGGAGGAGGAGAAGGAGAAAGGGGAGAAAAAGGAGGAGGAGAAGGAACGCAAAGAAGAAGATGACGATGACGACGATAACGTAAAGCCCGCGCATATAATCACGCTCTTTTAATGAGAGTAATTTTTGTTAATATTGAGTCTACTTGATTAAATTTAGATGGCAATAATAATACTTGGATGTGTAGCACATCTATTATTGTAATGTTAGAAAAAAATGAATTTTACTATTTTGTACTTTAATAGTATTAGTTAAGCATATTATAGAAGAAAATGTTTTAATGTTTTTGATATATTTAATGCATTAAAAACATAAAAAAATATTTTTTTAATAAATAATATTAAAATATTTTTTTAATAGTATGCTTAACCAATATTTTTTTTAGAACACAGAATAGCAAAATTCAAAAAATAATTAGATCTTATTTTATTTAGTATTTATTAATTATTATAACAATTAATAAATTTTAAACAAAATAAGTAAGGAGTATTTTTAGTTAATTTTTTTATTATCAAATATTTTTATTATTAATTTAGTGTAAATACTACATTGTAACAATGATAAAATCAATCTCTTAATTAATTTAAAAATGGAGAATTACTTCTTTATATCAAATGGATTCCATAATTGAATATTTAAATTTATTCGAGTAAAAAATAATTTAAATTAGTCGAATAATTAATTTATTTAATTTATATATTTTAACAAATATTATAATTTAAATTTTATTTTATGCCCGTAATAATTTATTGATTAACGAAATTAAAAGAAATTGTATGAGTAGAGAGACCACGGTTCGCTTATTATGCATTTGAAAAATGCTTTAATTTTCTTAATAATTGATGTAATATCACCTTTGAGATAAGACCAAAAAAAAAAAAATAGCGTCACCTCACTATTATTTAATTTTGATGTTATCTACCTATACTTTTCTTTTTGCAATTAATAACATGGCATGGCACACATATCTACTTATTGTTTTTGAAAGGATAATGTTCGATTTATATTTTGGTACAAGTAATATGTGTGAAAACACAGGCAGATTTTCGTGTTGAGATGAATGTTTGTTATTGCTAGCAGCTACTAGCTACCGCATGCTAATTCGTACGTTACTTAACAATTAATGTGCCACCATTTTTTTACCATTTTTATTTCACATGTTAATCCATTAACAAATTGGCAACAAAGAGTGACGGCCCTCCTAAAACGATTGGCAATGATAGTGTGATATAGCTAACAAATTGAGTAAAATTCCTTCAAATAGCTAATTTTGAAAAGGAAAAATAACAACTCAGATGGATGGATTGTATATATAATTAAATTATAAACAATAATCGTAAGAAGTAAGACTAATAAGAAATTGTTAAAACTTATTTCTTATAAATATTAATATTAGATATGCTATCAATAACTACCTACATAGAAGCTAAAAATCAATAAAAAAAATATTTGTGTAGTAATACATATTGAAATCCGAAATAATTACATATTTATCTTTATAATTAAATTTTGTAATAGTCAATTTTTATAAATAATATAATAATTAGATTTATATTTAGAATTAAAATACCGATAAAAATATAAAAATACAGTCATAATTAATCTTTTATTTTTATGAAAATTTTGATTATTTTATTAAAATTTTTTTAATTATTTTGATAATTAATCATTTATTAAAAATTGTATAACACAATACGCATAAATATATATAAGGGAAAAATTTGGTAATAAAAAATTTTCAGTCATAATTAGTCAAAATTTTCTATAATTTACTTCATATATATAACTTAAAAAAAAGAATAAATAGGTTTTTAACATTTTGATCTGCAGATATTTAAGTCTTTAAGGGTTTGAAAATACATTTAAGTCTCTGACCTTTTCAAAACCTAGACAAATTGATCTCGATGTTCACTTGGGTCTGTCAGACTCAACGAAAAAATCAAACGTAATTCCCGTTGTACTGACTTGGTTGATATAGATGCACACATGAGAGAGCTTTTAAAATTGAAAAAATTAGACTCAGGGATCAATATGTCCAGATTTTGAAAAGGTCAGTGACTTAAATGTATTTTTAAATTTACAATGACTTAAATATCTACAGACCAAAAAGTCAGGAACTGATTTATCATTTTCTTTATAATTTAATAACAGTTTGATTTTTTTTTATCTCACTCTCTTTTTAATCCACTTATCATACTCTTATCAGCTCCACTTATTAATGATATTAATTATAATATCATATCCCTAATTATTAAATTTTATTGTAATCACTAATACTTTTTTTATATTTTGAATTTTTTATTTAAAAATACAATAAAGATTAATAATAATAAATCATGATAATAATAATATGCATTAAATGACTTTAATTATAATTGATTTTTTGTTTCTTTTAATTCATTTTTTATCATTCAATTGAGTTAGCAAACATGAAGGCATTGTGTAATAGGTTTGTCATTGTTAAAAGAATCTTGAAAGTCGCGTACTCTTTTAAAGACCAAAAATCACGGCTCTAGTTTAATTACGAGCACAATTAGGATATACTAAGAAAATTTATAATAAGTTGCTTTTATCATTATAAAATAATATGACATTTGAATTTGATCTTAACATGATATTTATGTTAGAGGGAGTTGAAAAATAATTTGAATAACAGACAGACTCATTCAATAATATTGTTGCAAGTCAACCAATTTTTAAAAATATGAAAAATCACATTAACTTTGATGAGGTATGATAATATACTGATTTAATTTATTTTTTTCTTGTATTTTATGTACATTTATAATTATAGTGTACTAACTAAATTTATACACATAATATTCATAAGTTCATATACATAACATCCATAATTACGTACAATTAACATCTAAAAATTAAATTCATGTATATTAGATATTACATCCATACACATATCACTTTTTAGTTATTGCGTAACTAACTATCAAGTTAACACAAATGTTTTTAAATTTTATCATAATTAAATTTGAAAAAATGTCAAATTCTTAAATTAATTTATTCAATTGATAAATTTACTCATAACATCCATATATTCATACACATAACATCCATAGTTTTATATTAATAACATCTATAATTTTATACTCATAATATTCATAATTTCATACATATCATATATAATTAATAAATTTTTATAATTAATATTACCAAATTTTGAACTATGTGTCTTATTAAATTCTTCAAATTATCTCATATGTGCACTAATAGATTATGATTTTAATTATTTTAATATTTTTTTAATATTTATATGTTTGCTTATTTATTGATTTTAATACAATGAGTTAATAATTATTTTTAAAAATTTATTTTTTAATTTTTGTTTATATTTTATTTTTTGTATTTTATTTTCTAGTAGTCTATATGTAAAATATGAATTGTATAGTAGAAGTTGTTAAATTTTTTTAATTTAATCTCTATAATTTTTACAGAAAAAATATATTTTAATAATTAATAATGTGATTAAAAAAAGTTATGAATTTGATTTCGAAGAAACTGAAATTCATTTTAAAAAGAATATTAATAACTCTAAACACCCAAAAAAAGAATAGATAATAAAAAGAGTAAATGATCAAAAAGTATATATCACTTATTTATAAAAAAATGAGAATTTTTAAATGACATTTTTATATTATAATTATTATTTGGTTCACCGTATATATAAATACATCATCTCCACTTTGTTTTCCTTTATACTGATACTGCTGGAGATACTAATATTATCAACAAATCAGGTACTAGGGTGTTTAAATTCAAATCGATCCAAATTAAACTACTTATTCAATTTAATTGAAACCGAAAATTGATTAAAACCGCACTAATTCGAATTTAATTGGATTCTATTTTTCACAAACTGCTTGATCGAATCGGATTTCATATCTACTTTTTATAATCGATCCAATCCAATCCAAACCGTACAATGTATTATAATATTATTATTTTATTATTATATTTACAATTATGCTTATAACATGTTCAATTTGTTATACATTTTTATATTATTCATTATTATTATTATTATTTAATAAATACTTTATGTTCAAAATATTATTTTTTTATTTTAATTAACCTATAATTTTATTTCTATTGTTATGTTATCGTTGGCTTTTAAAGATATTGTTGAGATTTGTTATGTTATTATTAATTATTTAAAATTTGATGTTAAGACTTGTTATATGTATTTATTTTTTTTAATTTACAAAATTGCAAATCGAATCTAATTCAAATCGCTTGAAATTGGATCAGATCAGATCGATTTTTTTAAGCCGCCGCAAGTAAAATTAATGTTTGAATCAGATGAATTTTTGACTCAAAACCGATCTAAACTGCACGACGAACACCTCTAGCAGGTACACATTAACTAATTCTTTACATGAAGAGACTTCTATACTTACGAAAATTTAGAATTTGCTGTACTTAATAGATTATTGTAGTTGATTCCAACTGACAGTCAAAACCAACAATTCTACATCCTTGTAGAGTTGTAGTGGTACCTGGTAAGTGTATTTAACCAATAAAACTAAACTTGCTTATATTATCCGAATCATATATCATATCATAGAATATAGATATATACAAGACCAATTTTTACGCACGTCACTACTAAATTCTTAATTGATATATAGCGTGTTTATAAAACCAATAGATCTCAACAAAGAAACGTTTATCAGTATTAATCAAGTCTTTCATCTTGTTTGTAAGGGCAATTATTTTGGAGGGTTGATAAGAAAAATATAATGCACATATATAATAATGGAAATTACAGGAGAATATTAAGGAACTACCATTTTTTAGTAAAAGAAAAATAGAAAATTGGTTAGGAATAATTTAAATACAAAAAGTATTTTGCCATCTAATATTTTTCTTAGAAATAATCAAGTTTTAATAATTTATTTAAAAAAGGATATTTAGAATAAGTGCATTCAACTAAAAAGAGCCGAGAAAAATGACAAAAGTTCAAAACATATCCTAAAGAACGTTCATTCGAATGTTCCTCTCTGCCTTACGAGAATTTGTTAGACAAACAAATTAAATCAATGCATGAAACATGCTCTAAGTTTAGATGAGTAAATTTTTTATTTAAAAGAAAAAAGAATAGGTGCATTCAATTCGGATAACGTGCAAATTTTCCAAGCACGTGTATGTATAGCAAATAGCAATATCTATGGGTGAGAAAGTTATACTCAGATCGATAACAAGCTAAGGAATATATATGAAGTGGTGTTGCCGGATCTAATAATTAGGGTTACACTAGCATACGAGAGAACGAAATGTAATTATTAGAATTTTGTATTTTTAGTGTTATTTTCTTTATTTATTTAATCTTTTATTCTTTTTACTAATAGTAATATAAGATCAGTTTATCACAGTAAATTATAATATCTATGTGTGCATCTTTGTTAGTTATAGAATTGTTAACAGAGTTAATAATAAAATAATATTATAATAATTTTAAAATATTAATAATTTAAATAAAATATTTAAAATATTAAAAATAATTTTAAAATTTAGCCAAAATATTCAGAATAAAAACAATACTTTACCCATTTAATTAATTACAAATTAACCAGAAGAACTCCTAAGTAGTCATGTCTATGTAGCATGTTGACGTATATTCTTGCATTGTGTATCTTTGCACATTGTTGACTAATGACTACTACTAATGATGTTAATATATTCTGGTATCATAATATTATAAGCTGCCTACGTACGCATTCCATAAACTCAATATGATCATATGTGAATATGTTCTTAACTCCGTAACATATATATAAAAGCCTTTTGAATATTTATAGGAAAAAGCCAAAAAGGTACGATGGTTGTTTACTCAATTAACTACTTAATAATTAGTTACGGTGCAAAGTTTATATGACCTAATAATAAGCGCTTGGGTAGTTTGGTACCGCTGAAAATTAAGTTGGCGTGTGTAGCAGGCAGTCCCTGTTGTATGTATGGACAAAATGGTTAGAAATAAGTTAACATAACAGTCAAAACACACAAGAATGTTTGAAAGCTTTTCTTTATGATCACTGACTGTGAAAAACATTAAATATTCTTTTGAATAATTAATTAATCACGATTAGAAGTGCTTTTGAGTTTATATAATAATAATTTAACTTGTTATAAAATATTTAATTTAAAACTTTCATATATTTCATGTATTAATGTAATAAATTTTATTTATTCTTGATATTTTACCAAATATTATAAAATATTTTAACTTGTTTTAAAAATGCTTTATTTGATTTTTATATATTTCATGATTATTAATGTAATATTTTTATTTATTTTGATTTTGATATTTTATCATTAATCATAAAATATAAATAATTAAATATTTTTGTAATTACGTATTCCAATAACAAATATATATTTTATATTATTATTATAATCTTAATCAATAAAATAATTATCACTAACAGCTATATATAAGTATAATTATATTGATGGATTTTTGTCAAATGCACTAATAAGTATATGTTATTTTAATCTTACAAGGAAGAAATTTTACATCTTATAAATAGAAAAGATGTGAAAGTTATTTTTTCGAAAAAAAAATTGTGTAAAGGAGGATAGAGAGCAACAAGATTGGCTCAAGTCTTAGAGTACAAGGTGTCCAAGATGAAATTTAGATATTCTTGGTGGTAAATTATTTAATTTTTTAATTTATTTATGAATAATACATATATTAATTATTACTATAAAAAAATGTTAAGTATTGTTAGATTCATTGGCAACTTTATCAAATAAATCTGTCGGTAATTAGTTTATTATTGGATTGAATTTGATGGTATAAACGGTGCCAAAAAAAAATTTATCAGCGGATTATTTCGTCTGACACTAATTACCGGCAGATTTTGCATCGAATTTTGCAATTAATACGACGAAAATAAGTGGTTGGTTACCGTCGAAATTTTTTTACGGTAAATTTGACGCTATATTATGTTGTGACACTCAATTACTGTCGAATTATTCCACCGGAATGCTTTTTTTTTGTACAATTAGTGCACAATTAGTAGTCCGATTAAAATTTTTGTTTACAAAATTAGGGCACAAATTCAAAATTACTAGAAATCAACTAATGATTTTATTAAATATCAAGGGTTTGAATATAATAAAAAGTCAAAGAAGTAAAATATAATGAAATAGACATAAAATAAATTAAATTCCCTAAACCCTACGAATCTCAATAATCGTCGTCGTCATCTTTCCCCTATTGAGATGGCGGACTAGGTGCTGATGTGTCAGTGCCCCACCAATAGCATCGCCCTGGTACCAGAAGCGCCGTTGCCTCCAGTGAGCATCTGCTTGTTGTACACCTCTATCTGGTCTTGCAAATGCTTTAGCCTCTCCAGATTAAATGCAAATAGTTAACTCGTATTCCCCAAAATAAATTTCTTTATCAAACCTAAAAATTTCTTAAGTCTTACACAATTTTAAATACCTTTAAATTACGTTCCTAAAAATTTCTCAACCATACTAACCATTCCTCAAACACATAAATCAATTCTCAATTACCTCAATACATTCACGACCAACAACACAAGTAAGAAACTCAAATCAATACATAAATAGGTCGCAATGAGACAAACAACACAATTACAATAAAATAAAATAAGCAAACACAATTAAATGCAAATGTGTAAACAATATGATGCATGCCTATTCCTAGTGCAAACCATGAGCTCATACGTCGGTTGTCTATCCGCATCCGACATTACCCGAGGTTACGCTCGGATATAGTTTCTCAACTCATTCAGTAATGCAACTCAAAAGTATGCGCCTAGAAGAGAAACAACTTTTCTGATAAGCATCCCTACCCCACACGTTCCTCCTTCTCACCAGATAATCTGCTCTGGTTCCGTCAGAGCAAACCTCACCCTTTCTCACCAGATAGTCTGCTCTGGGTTCATCGGAGCTACCAATAATTTATCCTGTTGAGTTTAGAAAGCTAATATGGTGATCAAACATTATTAAAATATTACAAATTGTTTGTTTGATGTATTTGGTTTAGTGTGCAGGAAAGAAAATTAAGTTTCATATTGGCCCAATTTAACAAGCCCATCTTGATCACTAAACAAGTTTAGCCTTATACCAATTTGTTTCAAATCTAGTGGCTGAACTTTGAAAAAGAAAGAAAACCAAAAAGGCTCAAGTCCTTCAAAGCCCCCTCGATTACTCCCACTCTTGGTAACTAGAACTTGAAATTCATTTCAGTTAATTCCCTTGAAACTTCTACCAAAAGCTTCTCTCTTCCCTCTCCTCTCTCTCTTGCTTTGGTCACGTCACTCATTCAAAGAAGAAGAAAGAAGAAAAATGGAAAGAACAGAAGGAAGGTTTTGAAGAAAGACAACAAGATTTTTGCCAAATCAAAGCAAAGAAAAGGGGCTACAACTAAGTAGCTAGTCTCTCTCGGTCAAAGCACAACAAAAGTTTATTTCCTCATTTTTGCTACGACGAGGAACGAAGAAGAAAGTCACAAGGTCTTAAGCACAGAAGAAGCAACCATGGAGAATATAATGTGAAGTCAACATGGTTCAGAAGCTTATCAACGCTCAAAATCAAAACTTGGGGCCAAAGTCAAGCTTAATGGTCAAGATTGAAGAAGCTTGAAGAAAAAGGATGAGAGAGAAATGGTGAGCATGCATGCAACAGACTCGGTTCTCTCTCTTCTCTCTGATGAAGCCGCTGCTACTCTGATGTTGGAGGAGTAAGTGAAAAGCATAGAGTTCACTCTCATAGCTACCCAAACTGTTAGAGTTCTTCTCCTTCATGTAGTTCATTAAGTATTTTCTTTTTCTCAGTTTTAGTCTGTCTTGAGTCTCATTGTAAAAAGCAAACATGGTGAGGTTTGTAAGAAAAAGCCAATGAGAGGTAAAAGATAGTGAGTTAAACAGTGAAAAAAAGCCATAAGATATCTCAGGTTTGCTTTGTACATCTTTCTATTTTGTGTCATGATCCTGTAGGGATTTCCTTACAAGTTGGATTAGCACTTTGCTATTGAAAACTAGATTGAGGTCTAGTCAAATTTGGATTGGGTTTAGAATTTAGATTTGTCCCAGATAGGATTAGATAGATCTTAGGGAAGCATTGGTGTTTGTAATCTTGAAAAAGAGATAGTAAAATTCCATCATCGTTGTGATGGAGACTGGATGTAGGCTATATTACACCAAGTAGCTGAACCAGGATACATCTGGTGTTATTTCTTCTTCCCTACTTCAATTCTATTTCTATTACTTAGGAGACAAAATGAAAATGTCTCTCAACTTGATACGAGACAAAAATAAAAATATCTCCTAAGTTTTTTTGAGAAAGTAAAAGTACTATACAGTAGAAAAAGAAGCTAAGATTCAACCCCCCTTCTCTTAGCCACTGATAACCATCAATTGGTATCAAAGCTTGGTCTCAAAGAGATTAAGCTTTATAGCTTGGAGAAAAGGTCCTGATGGCAAACAACAGTGGTTCTAATATGGTGGCCTACACTCTGACAGAAGGGCAATCCAGCAACAAACTTCTGTTCTTCAATGGAAAGAATTACAGCTACTGGAAAGAGAGAATGAAGATCTTTGTTCAATCAGTAGATTACAACATCTGAAAGATCATTTTGAATGGCTCCCAAATCCCAACCAAAACAAGAGCAGATGGCATGGTCACTCCTAAGACTGAGGCCGAATGGAATGAGGAAGATAAAAAGAAAATAGAGCCAACGCCAAAGTTGTCAACTTGCTTAACTGTGCTATTAGCTTCGAGAAGTTCCAAAGGGTATCTAGATGCAAAACAGCAAAGAAAATCTGGAACAAGCTTCAAGTGACTCATGAAGGCACTACACTAGTCAAGCGGACCATAATAGACCTGATGAGCAAAGAATATGAAATGTTCTCCATAAAGGAAGGGGAGATGATTGATGAAGTCTTTGAACGATTCAATGTCATAATTAATGGCCTGGATGCTTTGGAATCACTCACCATGAACCTGTGCTAGTGAGAAAAGTTCTAAGAAGTCTCACTAAAGAGTGTGAAACAAAAGCTATAGTTATAGTTGAGAGTAGTGGTATTGATCAAATGACATATGATGATCTGAGAGAAAATTTACTTGCTTTTGAAATAACTTATTTGAAAAATGATTCAAAGAAGAAAGAAATTGCTCTCAAATCATTCACTAAGTCCCTAAATGATGAATCCAGTGATAATGTATCTAACGATGAGTTTGTTTTGTTTGCTAAGAATTTCAGGAAAATGATGAAGCAAAAAGAACGAGCAAGGAAGCAGCTCAAGAAAATCAAAGAGAGACTTAAGCAAGATCATATGCCACAACTGCAAAGAAGCTGGACATTACAAGTTTGACTGTCCAAAGTTAAGAAAAGAAGACAAGACCAAGAAGGAAAAGAAGAAAGGGATGATGGCCTCTTGGAAAGATCTGGAAAATGATTTTGAAGATGAGGAAGAATCAGACAGCAAATTCCAAACCTGTCTCATGGCCGATCAAACTGATGAGGTACGTTTCATTGAACCTACCACTGAAGATCTTCATCTTATGATCGATCATCTCACTAAAAAACTTAGATGCTTCTTGAATGAAAATCATGAACTAGAGTCTCAAAATATCATTCTAAAGGCAGAAAATGGTTTTCTCAAAGATAAATTAAAGGAAACTAAAACCGCTGTTGATCTTATTGAAGAAAATAAGAGGCTAAAAGCTGAACTTAAGGGCTATGAGAAACAACATTTTGTGATTGCATACTTAAATTATTTTGAAGAAAATGAAAGGTTGCACAAAAAGGTAAAAATCCTAAAAGAGGACCTAACTAACTTTGCTCAAAGTTCTGAAAACTTGAATCAACTTTTGGCTAGTCAAAAACCTCTCTATGATAAAGTTGGTTTGTGTTTTCACAAGAAATCTGAAATATTCATTGAAAAATCTCCTTTTTCAAATATGGCTTCCACTTCGAATGCTAGCATGTACCAAATTTCAAAACTTGTTAAGAAAAATTTGGTTAGAGAAATTCCTAAAATAAAATTTGATAAGGGTTTCACTTGTGATGTTTGTCAATTGGACAAACAAATAAAATCTTTTTTCAAGCCCAAAGATGAAATCTCTACCAAAAGGCTATTAGAAATATTACACATTGATCATTTTGGTCCCACTAGAACTCAAAGTTTTGGAGATAAACATTATGGCTTGGTTGTAGTTGATGACTGATGAGCGGATAATTTATACGCTTTTTGGCATTGTTTTTATATAGTTTTTAGTAAGTTTAAGCTACTTTTAGGGATGTTTTCATTAGTTTTTATGTTAAATTCACATTTCTGGACTTTACTATGAGTTTGTGTGTTTTTCTGTGATTTCAGGTAAATTCTGGCTGAAATTGAGGGACTTGAGCAAAACTCTAAAGAAGGCTGACAAAAGGACTGCTGATGCTGTTGGAATCTGACCTCCCTGCACTCGAAATGGATTTTCTGGAGCTACAGAACTCCAATTGGCGCGCTCTCAACGGCGTTGGAAAGTAGACATCCAGAGCTTTCCAGCAATATATAATAGTCCATACTTTATTCGAAGAAAGACAACGTAACTTGGCGTTGAACGCCAAGTTCATGCTGCTGTCTGGAGTTAAACGCCAGAAAAACGTCATGATCCGGAGTTGAACGCCCAAAACACGTCATAACTCGGAGTTCAACTCCAAGAGAAGCCTCAGCTCGTGGATTGATCAAGCTCAGCCCAAGCATACACCAAGTGGGCCCCGGAAGTGAATTTATGCATCAATTACTTACTCATGTAAACCCTAGGAGCTAGTTTATTATAAATAGAACATTTATCTATTGTATTAGACATCTTTTGACAGTTTAATCTCTTGAATATTCGGTCACTTGATCATGGAGAGGGCTGGCCATTCGGCCATGCCTGAACCCTTTGCTTATGTATTTTCAACGGTGGAGTTTCTGCACACCATAGATTAAGGGTGTGGAGCTCTGCTGTACCTCAAGTATTAATGCAATTCTATTTTCTTTTATTCAAATCTCTCTTATTCTTATTCCAAGATATTCATTCGTACCCAAGAACATGATGAGTGTAATGATGAAAGTGACGATCATTATCATTCTCACTTATGAACGCACGTGATTGACAACCACTTCCGTTCTACATGCAACCGAGCTTGAATGTGTATCTCTTAGATTCCCCAACAGAATCTTCGTGGTATAAGCTAGATAGATGGCGGCATTTATGAGGATCCGGAAAGTGTCACCTTGTCTGTGGTATTCCGAGTAGGATCCTGGGAATCCGGAAAGTCTAACCTTGTCTGTGGTATTCCGAGTAGGATTCCGGTAATGAATGACTGTGACGTACTTCAAACTTGCAAGTGCTGGGCGTTAGTGACAGACGCAAAAGAATCAAGGGATTCTATTCCAGTAGGCGCAGGAACCAACCAGTGATTAGCCGTGCTGTGACAGAGTGCGTGAGCGTAGTTTTCACTGCGAGGATGGGATGTAGTCATCAACCATGGGTGATGCCTCCAGACGATTAGCCATGCGAGTGACAGCCGCATAGGATCATTTTCCCGAGAGGATTGAAAGTAGCCACCGCTGATGGTGAACCCCTATACACAGCTTGCCATGGAAAGGAGTAAGAAGGATTGGGTTGAAGCAGTAGGAGAGTAGACGTCCTTGAGCCATGCAGTATCTCCATCCGCTTATCTGAAATTCCCACCAATGAATCTGCATAAGTATTCTATCCCTTTTATTATTTTTATTTTCTTATTTCTATTTTCGAAACCATAAACCAATTTAATCTGCCTAACTGAGATTTACAAGGTGACCATAGCTTGCTTCATACCAACAATCTCTGTGGGATCGACCCTTACTCACGTAAGGTTTATTACTTGGACGACCCAGTACACTTGCTGGTTAGTTGAACGGAGTTGTGAGCTTCTCTACCAATGCCTGAAACTCTTTTATCACAATTTCGTCCACCAAGTTTTTGGCGCCGTTGCCGGGGATTGTTCGAGTATGGACAACTGACGGTTCATCTTGTTGCTCAGATTAGGTAATTTTCTTTTCAAAAACTTTTTCAAAAAATTCTTCTTTTCTTTTTCGTTTTTCCAAAAATGTTTTTCGAAAAAATTAAATAAAAATACAAAAAAAATTAGAAAATCATAAAAATCAAAAATATTTTGTGTTTCTTGTTTGAGTCTTGTGTTAATTTTTAAGTTTGGTGTCAATTGCATTTTTTTTAAAAAAATTTTTCTTGCATTTTTTCGAAAATCTCATGCATTCATAGTGTTCTTCATGATCTTCAAGTCGTTCTTGACAAGTCTTCTTGTTTGATCTTGATGATTTCTTGTTTGGTGTTGTTTGTTGTTTTTCATGTGCATTTTTGCATTCATATTTTTCATGCATTAAAGATTTCTAAGTTTGGTGTCTTGCATGTTTTCTTTGCATTAAAAATTTTTCAAAAATATGTTCTTGATGTTCATCATGATCTTCAAAGTGTTCTTGGTGTTCATCTTGACATTCATAGCATTCTTGCATGCATTCATTGTTTTGATCTAAAAATTTCATGCATCGAGTATTTTTGTTGTTTTTCTCTCTCATCATAAAAAAAAAATTTTTAAAAAATCAAAAAATATCTTTTCCTTATTTTCCTCCAAAATTTCGAAATTTTGGGTTGACTTGGTCAAAAATTTTTCAAAATTAGTTGTTTCTTACAAGTCAAGTCAAAATTTCAATTTTAAAAATCTTATCTTTTCAAAATCTTTTTCAAAAATCATATCTTTTTCATTTTTTTATATAATTTTCGAAAATTTCAAAAAAAAATCTTTTTCAAAATATTTTCAAAAATCTTTTTCTTATCTTTATATCAAATTTTCGAAAATTAGCTAACAATTAATGTGATTGGTTCAAAAATTTGAAGTTTGTTACTTTCTTGTTAAGAAAGGTTCAATCTTTAAGTTCTAGAATCTTATCTTGTAGTTCTTGTTAGTTAAGTCAATTTTAAAATTAAATCTTTTTCAAATATATCTTTTTATCTTTTTATCTTTTATCTTATCTTTTTCAAAAATTTTATCTTTTTCAAAATTTGATTTCAAAATATCTTATCTAACCTCTTATCTTCTTATCTTTTTCAAAATTTGATTTCAAATCTTTTTCAATCAACTAACTAACTTTTGTTTGTTTCTTATCTTTTTCAAAACTACCTAACTACTTTTTCCTCTCTAATTTTCGAAAATTCTCCCTCTCTTTTTCAAAAAATTCTTTTTGTTTTAAATTTTAATTTTAATTATATTTTGTCTTTGATTTTCGAAAATTACTAACCTCTTTTTCAAAAATTATTTTCGAAATCTTCCTTCTCTTTTCTTCTTCTATTTAATTATTTAATTACTAACACTTCTCTTCACCTCTCTTCATCCAAAAATCCGAATCCATCCTTCTTCTTTCTTCTACCCCTTTCTTCTTCTACTAACATAAAGGAATCTCTATACTGTGACATAGAGGATTCCTCTTTCTTCTCT
The DNA here is from genome assembly GCF_003086295.3 of Arachis hypogaea. Lineage (NCBI taxonomy): Eukaryota > Viridiplantae > Streptophyta > Magnoliopsida > Fabales > Fabaceae > Arachis > Arachis hypogaea. The sequence continues at coordinate 18,122,818 of NC_092045.1, forward strand.
TGTTTTCTTCTCTTTCATATGAGCAGGAACAGGGAAAAGGGCACTCTTGTTGAAGTTGATCCAGAACCTGAAAGGACTCTGAAGAGAAAATTAAGAGAAGCTAAATTACAACAATCCAGAAACAACCTTTCAGAAATTTTCGAACAAGAGAAGGACATGGCAGCCGAAAATAATAATAATAATAATGCAAGGAGAATGCTTGGTGACTTCACAAAGCCAACATCCAAGTTTGATGGAAGAAGCATCTCCATTCCTGCCATTGGAGCCAATAACTTTGAGCTTAAGCCTCAACTAGTTGCATTAATGCAACAAAACTGCAAGTTTTATGGACTTCCATCTGAAGATCCTTATCAGTTCTTAACTGAGTTCTTGCAGATCTGTGAGACTGTAAAGACAAATGGAGTTGATTCTGAAGTCTACAGACTCATGCTTTTCCCTTTTGCTGTAAGAGACAGAGCTAGAATATGGTTGGATTCACAACCTAAGGATAGCCTGGACTCCTGGGATAAGCTGGTCACTGCCTTCTTGGATAAATTCTTTCCTCCTCAAAAGCTGAGCAAGCTGAGAGTGGATGTTCAAACCTTCAAACAAAAAGATGGTGAATCCCTCTATGAAGCTTGGGAAAGATACAAGCAGTTGACCAAAAGATGTCCATCTGACATGTTTTCAGAATGGACCCTATTAGATATATTCTATTATGGTCTCTCTGAATTTTTGAAAATGTCACTGGACCACTCTGCAGGTGGATCTATTCACCTGAAGAAAACGCCTGAAGAGGCTCAAGAACTCATTGACATGGTTGCAAACAACCAATTCATGTATACCTCTGAAAGGAATTCCGTGAATAATGGGATACCTCAGAAGAAAGGAGTTCTTGAAATTGATGCTCTGAATGCCATATTGGCTCAGAACAAAATGTTGACTCAACAAGTCAACATAATCTCTCAAAATCTGAATGGATTGCAACATGCATCCAAAAGTACTAGAGAGGTAGCTTCTGAAGAAGCTTATGATCCTGAGAACCCTGCCATGGCAGAGGTTAATTACATGGGTGAACCTTATGGTAACACCTATAACCCATCATGGAGAAATCATCCAAATTTCTCATGGAAGGATCAACAAAAGCCTCAACAAGGCTTTAACAATGGTGGACGCAATAGGCTAAGCAATAGTAAGCCATATCCATCATCTTCTCAGCAACAGACAGAGAATTCTGAACAAAACACTTCTAATTTAGCCAATATAGTCTCTGATCTGTCAAAGGCCACTTTCAGTTTCATGAATGAAACAAGATCCTCCATCAGAAATTTGGAGGCACAAGTGGGCCAGCTGAGTAAGAAAGTCATTGAAACTCCTCCCAGTATTCTCCCAAGCAATACAGAAGAGAATCCAAAAGGAGAGTGCAAGGCCATTAATTTAATCAAAGTGGCCGAATGCACTAGGGAGGAGGAGGACGAAAATCCTAGTGAGGAAGACCTCCTGGGACGCCCCTCAAACAAGAAGGAGTTTCCTATTAAGGATCCTGAGGAATCTGAGGCCCATCTAGAGACCATAGAGATTCCATTAAATCTCCTTCTGCCATTCATGAGCTCTGAAGACTATTCTTCCTCTGAAGAGGATGAAGATGTGACTGGAGAGCAATTTGCTCAATATCTAGGAGCTATCATAAAGCTGAATGCCAAGTTGTTTGGTAATGAGACTTGGGAAAGTGAACCTCCCTTGCTCATTAGTGAACTAGATACTTGGATTCAGAAAACTCTACCTCAAAAGAAATAAGATCCTGGCAAGTTCTTAATACCTTGTACCATTGGCACCATGAGCTTTGAAAAAGCTCTATGTGATCTGGGGTCAGGGATAAATCTTATGCCACTCTCTGTAATGGAGAAGCTGGGAATCATTGAGGTACAACCTGCCTTGTTCTCATTACAATTGGCAGACAAGTCTTTGAGACAAGCTTATGGAATAGCGGAGGACGTGCTAGTAAAGGTTGAAGGCCTTTACATCCCTGCTGATTTCATAATCCTAGACACTAGGAAGGAAGATGATAAATGCATCATCCTAGGAAGACCTTTCCTAGCCACAGCAGAAGCTGTGATAGATGTCAACAGAGGTGAGTTAGTCCTTCAATTGAATGGGGACTACCTTGTGTTTAAAGCACATGGCCATCCCTCTATGACAAAAGAGAGTAAGCATGAAGAGCTTCTCTCAGTTCAGAGTCAAGAAGAGCCCACACAGTCAAACTCTAAGTTTGGTGTTGTGAGGCCACAACCAAACTCTAAGTTTGGTGTTAAGACCCCATATCCAAACTCTAAGTTTGGTGTTGGCAACTATACAACATTGACCTGATCACCTTGTGGCTCCATGAGAGCCACTGTCAAGCTATTGACATTAAAGAAGCGCTTGTTGGGAGGCAACCCAATTTTATTTATCTAATTTTATTTTATTTTGTTTCTTTGTTATTTTTGTGTTTAATTAGGTACATGATCATGAGGAGTCACGAAAAAATCAAAAAAATTAAAAACAGAGTCAAAAAACAGAAGAAAAAAATTGTTCACCCTGGAGGTAGCGCAGACTGGCGTTCAACGCCAGTAAGATGCATCTGGCTGGCGTTCAACGCCAGAACAGAGCACCATTCTGGCGCTGAACGCCAGAAACAAGCAACATCCTGGCGCTGAACGCCAGGAATGTGCCTGGAGGAGACAAGCTGGCGTTAAATGCCAGCAACAAGCATGAAACTGGCGTTCAACGCCAGAAACATGCATTACATGGGCGTTGAACGCCCAGAACGTGCACCAATGGGCGTTTGAACGCCAGAATGGTGCATGAAGGCAATTTACATGCCTATATGGTGAAGGAATGGTATTTCTTTTCACCTCAGGATCTGTGGACCCCACAGGATCACCTCAGGATCTGTGGACCCCACAGGATCCTCACCTACCATATTCCCACCTTTTAATCCTAATCACACTTTCCTAATCCAAATCTCATTTCACTCTTTCCCATATCACACTTCCCAAAAACCTTCACCAATCACCTCAATTCCTCTTCCCAATTTCCCCATTCACCATTCACATCAACCCACTCTTCCCCATAAACCCCACCTACCTTCATAAAATTCAAATTCACTTTCCCACCCATTCCCACCCAAAATGGCCGAAAACCCACCCTCCCTCTCC